>NC_136905.1:52307341-52787341 GCF_949606895.1 Notothenia rossii | reverse complement strand
TCAAAAGTTGGGCCATTTTGTCTTCATGCGCCAATGAGCAACTCTCATAGGAATGAACGAGGCCCCGCCTAGACGCTTGTTTCATTACGTGAAAAACTCCCGGTCGCGTCTATCGTTATTCCAACCCAGTTTAAATTTAACCACGCCCACTTCCGCATTACACAAGGATCGACGTAGCTCTACGTAGACACGGCACACCCGCGAAATCTGAATCTGACAATGAATCTGACAAGCAAAATACCGTCCTTATAAACGCTGCATAATATCATAGACTGTATGCATAATATTATGGAATGCCATTTAAGCCAAAATTAAATAAATAAATAAATACATCAATAATTAAATAAATACATATATATAAATATGCCTATGAAATAAATTATGAAATAAATAAATGAGGCAATAAATATGTATACATGTACATTTAAATACACATTTATTTATTTCATGGGACTTTTATTTCATAATGAGACATTTATTTCAAGAGACTTGTATTTCATAATGACACATTTATTTATTTCAAGAGACTTGTATTTCATAATGACACATTTATTTATTTCAAGAGAATCGTATTTCATAATGACATATTTATTTATTTCAGATGACTTGTATTTCATGATGAGACATTTCATGATGAGACATTTCCATTCCTTATATGCAAATGAACGGGGCGTGGTTAGCTCACAGATCCAGAGACCCAGACCAAAGCAACAGCACCACAACACTGACTACTCGAGAAGAGGAAGAAAATGGAGGAGAAGGACTTAAACATTTTTTTATAAACTATATAATAACTACTAAATGAAAATAAGGCGGGGCAGACAACATGGAAGATGTCGGTGGGCTCCAAGATGCTATGCTATCCTTAGCAGATCAAATTGATCAACACGGTTTACCAACAGATACTGTGTTGGCCCATATTGAAGACTTTATCGAAGTACTCGGGCGGATAAGCGCTCTTCGAGATATCGACACGGATGACGAAGTTGTAAATACTTTGACACTGATTGAGCACCGTGTTCGTGTGGAAGATGTCCAAGAAGTTGGTTCAAGCACAGGTGCAGGATGCCCGCCTCTGGATATTCCATGCGATATGCTCGCTACCTATGTGCTGTCCGGTCTATCAACCCGAGAAATCGCGGATCTCTTTGGTGTGTCATCCCGCACAATTCAGAGGAGATCGGTCGAAGAAGGCCTAAGGTGAATTACTTGAGCTAACGTAAAATCAAATTATTGCTCTATCTAGCTAACGTCATACAAATAACGAGCCCATAGAAATAGAATACGAGTATACTACTATACTCATATTCTATTTATATGGTCAGCCCGCTACAACTGTCACTATGGCAACGGTACACATACAAATGGCCGCCGCTCTGACCATCCTGCATTATCTTAAAATATAATACATCCATTATCCTGCTACGTTGATTTGAATGGGAATGTCCGTTCTACTCCTATTTTATTTCTATGGACGACACTGGTGGGCAAAAACGTGTATAATACAGTTAACAAAATTAAAACATGATTGACAAACAATTATTTAGTATTGTGTAGCAATATGATACGAAGAGATGTTTGAAATGGAGTATATATTGTAGCGATCTGCATTTATTGTTCAAGTGTTCTGTTAACTGTTTGTGTCAGGCTTCTGTGAGGAGAGCAGGTAGGGGCGGGGTTGGGGAGCAGAGGGTTTGGTGTGTGTGTGTCTGTGTGGGCGCGTGCAGGAGAGTGAGAGGTTGGCGCGAGAGGAGAGAGAGTGAGAAAGGATGGATGAGAGACGTTGGTTGTTAATAAACCTCTTTAACTTGAGAACGCTTCACTCGTCATTCCGACACGTCCGGGTGGACGTTACATTGGTGTCAGAAGTAAAAAAAAACAACAAAAAAAACAGAGTTTTATCCGCTAATCGCCGGTAGCCGCAGCTAGCACTGACTCGGCTAACGTTAGCTCTGCTTCATCGGCGGTAAATAATGGAAGCACAGATGAACCGGACCGGAGCTCGTCCGAAAGTCAAGGAGGAGATGGATGGCTTATGGCGTGACTCAGAAGACAATTTATGGCGTGAATTAAATGCTGCTGCCGGTTTCGACTCGGCCGGCGGGAAGCGGCACGTCGGCGCAGGGACCTCCCCCGGGAGTGGCGCGGCGCCGGTTGTAAACAATGATGGCGGCGCCCGGCTCCAAGTTAAAACACCGAAATACAACGGTAAAGCCGACTGGGAAGCCTTCCATGCCCAATTTGAACTGTTATCACGGGCTGTGGGCTGGTCTGAGGACAATAAGGCGCTCCAGCTGGCCCTGTGTATTACAGATGAAGCTTTATCCTGTTTGCTACTGCTCAGCCCGGCGGAAAGAACTGACTATGGGGCCTTGGTTGGGGCTCTGAAGCGGCGGTTTGGACAATGCAGCCAGCCTGGGGTGCTGCGTTCGGAGCTGTCAAGCAGACAGAGACAGCCGGGTGAGCCGCTCCGCATATTGGCTAATGACATTGAAACCCTGGCGAGAAGGGCATACAGCCACATGTCCCCTGAGGTGCAGAGCGAGCTGGCTAGGGACCAGTTTATCCGGGCCATAACCCCCAGGGAGCTGCGCGTCCAGACACAACTGGCACATCCCCGCTCTCTGCAGGAAGCACTGGAGCTGGCGTTGGAGAGAGAGGTTGTAGGAGGGGCGGCAGAGAGCACGCACACGGGAGGCGGCCCGGTTGTGAGAACGGTGAGACAGGAGGAGCCAGGACAAGAGAAACCAGCATGGGCGGCTGAGTTGACTGAGCTAATCCGTGCTATGGCACTGCAATCGCCGCAGGGCAGCAACCGTCCTCGTCGGGGTCCTCTGGTGTGTTGGGGGTGCGGCCAGGTCGGCCATATTAGCACAAGGTGCCCCATGAATGCTGATATTCAGGGAAACGCCCCCGGGTCTGTGTAAATGGGACGTCACAGACCCCCACCGTTGGGTCCCATCGTGCCTGGTCTCCAGTGGACAGAGCCCAGCTGCACGGAGGGGGGAGCGGGGCTCCGCTTCCCCCAGAAGCAAACGACATCGCAGAGTCTGTGAGGGTGGTGGGCTGGACTCACGCGGGGGATTTCTGCCATGTCCCCGTCACCCTGGCAGGGGCCCCATGGACGGCCCTTGTTGACACCGGCTCCACAGCAACACTGATGAGACCGGACGTGGTCCCAGCGGGGACACGGTTGACACCCACTCTGGTGAAACTGCGAACAGTAACCGGTGAGCTAGCCCCTATGCTTGGGAGAGGGGTGGTGGTTATACAGGTGGGGGGGCTGTCAGTGTCTGTTAAGGTGTGGGTTGCGGCAGTACAGGACTCCTGCATATTAGGACTTGACTTTCTGCGGGTTGCACGCTGTGTGCTAGACCTGGGGAGGAACACGCTGGCCTTTCCAGGGGGTCCCACAGTTGAAATGGTGCACCCCACACTTGCCACGACACCACACCCACCTACATCAAGAGTGACTGAAACACTTCCCCCACCCCAAACCCCCCCCCCTTCAGCCATGCCCCCTGTCATCAATGCTAACCCCAGCCCCAACCCCACACCCCGTACTCCAGTTGATGTACGGCCCCCGGCCCCGGAACAACAACCTGCAGCTCTAAAGGGGGACAGACGGGCGGCAGTGAAGGAGGTGTGGAAACGCAGCTGTGATGACTTAAAACCCGAGCAGCGGGAGGAACTGTGGCAAGTGCTGTGGGAGTTTAAGGACATTTTTGCTCTGACAGAAGAGGAAGTGGGCCTGACACACCTGGTGCAGCACGATATCGACACGGGCGACGCACGGCCCGTCAAGACACGCCCCCGCCGCCTTCCCCTGGCCCATCAGACAGCAGCAGACAGCGCTATTGATGAGATGCTGTCAGCTGGCATTATTGAGCCCTCTGACAGCCCCTGGGCCTCGGGGGTTGTGATGGTCAATAAGAAGAAGAGTTCAAAGATGAGGTTTTGTGTGGACTACAGACCGCTGAACAGTGTGACCAAGAAAGACTCATACCCGCTGCCCCGCATAGATGAGTGTTTGGACTTGGTGTCTGGCTCATCCTGGTTCTCCTCTTTAGACCTGCGCAGCGGGTATTGGCAAGTTCCCCTCAGCCCAGAAGCCAGATCAAAGACAGCTTTTTGCACTGGGAGGGGGCTGTGGCAGTTTCGAGTCCTCTCCTTCGGCCTGTGCAACGCTCCGGCCACGTTTGAGCGGCTGATGGAAAGGGTGCTCGCTGACGTTCCCCGACAGGAGTGCCTGGTCTACCTGGACGATATCCTGGTCCATGGTAGCTCCTTCCAGGCGGCTTTAGGAGCCCTGCGGCGGGTTCTACAGAGGATAGCAGCAGCGGGGTTGAAGCTCCACCCCGACAAGTGCTGTTTCTTGAGGAGAGAGTTGGAGTTCCTGGGGCACCGAGTCGGAGGAGAGGGCATCAGCACGCTGGAGGAGAAGGTGCGGGCAGTAAAGGACTGGCCAGCCCCCATCAATCTGCGGGAGCTGAAGAGCTTCATTGGGTTAGCGTCGTACTACAGGCGGTTCGTGCGTGGCTTCTCTTGCATAGCTGCACCCCTGTTCCGCCTGCAACAGAAAGACTGTGATTTTGCTTGGACTCCAGAGTGTGAGCTGGCCTTCAGCTCTTTAAAGAAGGCCTTGACGGAGTCTCCCATCCTCACTCCCCCAGACCTCAGCCTACCGTTCGTCCTGGATACGGACGCCAGTGACGTCGGGATGGGGGCGGTGTTGAGCCAGGTGGGGCCTGGGGGGGAAAAAGTGGTGGCGTATTTCAGCAAAACCTTCAACAAAGCTGAACGGCGCTATTGTGTGACACGCAGAGAGTTGCTGGCAATTGTGAGAGCAATCAGCCATTTCAGGTACTACCTGTGTGGCCTGTCCTTCACAGTGAGGACTGACCACGCAGCCCTCCAGTGGCTGATGTCCTTCAAGGAGCCCGAGGGACAGATTGCACGCTGGCTAGAAGGACTGGCGCCGTACGTCTTCACAGTGGAGCACAGGGCGGGGGTTCGCCATACCAACGCTGACGCCCTGTCCCGGCGCCCCTGTGCTCCCAGCGGCTGTCGGTACTGTGAAAAGAGAGAGGACCAAGAAAAGGAGCTCTGTGCAGAGGAGGAGCGAGACCACAGGCATAAACCAGCCGAGCCGGTCTGCAGAGGTGCACGGATCATCGACTCACCCGAATGGAGAGCGCGGCAGGAAGAGGATGCTGACCTACAGCCAGTGCTGAGGTGGGTGGAGTCAGGACAAAAGCCACTGTGGAATGAAGTTGCTGGGTGCTCGCTTGCCACCAAAGGACTGGTTGCAAAGTTTGAGGCTCTCCGGACGAAGGATGGAGTGCTGCAGAGAGCCTGGAAAGAGCCTGCAACAGGGGAGGAGAGGTGGCAGGTGGTGGTCCCCAGGGCGCTGAGGGAAGAAGTGCTTAAGGCCTCCCATGAAACTACTGGGGCAGGACACTTTGGCGTCTCCAAAACCTTGCGTCGACTCCGCCAAAGCTGTTACTGGGGCCAGCTCAGGAGAGATGTTGAGGACTTCTGCCGCCGCTGCGACCTTTGTACGGCGTACAAAGGTCCCACTGATCAGTCACGTGCCCAGCTTCAGCAGCTAGCGGTGGGGGCCCCGATGGAGAGGGTGGCGGTGGACATAATGGGCCCATTCCCGTGCACAGAGAAGGGGAACCGTTACGTCCTGGCCGCCATGGACTATTTTACAAAATGGCCAGAGGCGTATGCTATACCAGACCAGGAGGCGGTGACCGTTGCAGGTGCCCTGGTGGAGGGCATGTTTGCCAGATTTGGAGCGGCCGAGGTCATTCACAGCGACCAAGGAAGAAACTTTGAGTCGAGGGTGTTCGCCGCTATGTGTGACCGGCTGGGCATGCAAAAGACGCGGACTACTCCTCTGCACCCGCAGAGTGACGGACTGGTCGAACGGTTCAATAGGACTCTGGGAAAACAACTCGCTATCCTCACCGCGGAGCATCAGCGTGATTGGGACATGCACCTCCCTCTTGTTCTTTGGGCCTACAGATCGGCTGTGCAGGAGTCCACCTCATGCACACCGGCCCTGCTCATGCTGGGGCGAGAGCTGCGGACACCAGCAGAAATGGCTTTTGGCCGACCCCCCGACACACCAGCGGTTCCTCCGGGACCGGAATATGCCAGGAGGCTCCAGGATAGAATGGAGTCAGCACATGCCTTTGCCCGCGATCAGCTGCAGAAGGCGGGCATGAGACAGAAAAGAAACTATGACACGAGGGCTAGAGGGGGGGACTTCAAGGCCGGGGACCTGGTGTGGGTGTATAGTCCAAGAAGAAAGAAGGGCCGGTGCCCTAAGTTGGACTGTCACTGGGTGGGCCCTTGTGAGGTGCTGGAAAAGCTGGGAGAGGTGGTCTATAGGGTCCAGCTGCCGCCTAGAGGGAGACGGGTGGCCCTCCACAGGGACCGGCTGGCCCCATACAGAGGCGATGCACATCCGCGGCCTAGACCCCCAGCATCGTCTAGGAGAAACCAGACAGTCACTTCCCCCGATTCACTGACTGTGTCCCCTGCTGACCCCCCACATTCACCCCCACCCCCAAACTCACCCCCTGTTCCGGGACAGGATGTTCCAAGCCGGCAAGCGCAGCCGCCTGTGTTCACTCCAAGGCGGCCTCAGAGACCAAGAAGAGCCCCGGGCCACCTCAGAGACTTTTTATGCATTCCCTCGGGGCGAGGGACTTAGTAAGGGGGGGGCAATGTAGCGATCTGCATTTATTGTTCAAGTGTTCTGTTAACTGTTTGTGTCAGGCTTCTGTGAGGAGAGCAGGTAGGGGCGGGGTTGGGGAGCAGAGGGTTTGGTGTGTGTGTGTCTGTGTGGGCGCGTGCAGGAGAGTGAGAGGTTGGCGCGAGAGGAGAGAGAGTGAGAAAGGACGGATGAGAGACGTTGGTTGTTAATAAACCTCTTTAACTTGAGAACGCTTCACTCGTCATTCCGACACGTCCGGGTGGACGTTACAATATGTTAGACTGGTGGATGTTCGTCAACGTTAGCCAAAACGTTTATGTTGACGTTGCACACAAGTTAGGTCAGTTATTATTAACAGCTGCTCTGTCAGATATGACTATTGTTACACCGAAATCTGTTTGTATCGTGAAATTGCGGTTTTTGTTTATTCATCAAAAATGACTAAAGTCAGAGATGTTTCCTGATACACGTGAAGTTGCAGCCACTGTATAAATTAATGTTAAGATAACTGGAGTTGTGTTCATAACTGTTACACCTAACTAACGTTGCTGTCGCTTATGTAATAAATATATAATTGAAGTGACATTACACATATATATGTTTTATGTTTTTCTACTGTAGAAAATCAGACCTATACTCTTCAATTAACGATGACGATGTAGATGCCTTGGTGATGGAGATTCAGCGCACTAATCCGAATGCTGGATATAAAATGATGCTGGGACATCTACGGTCCAGAGGCATACACATTCAAAGTAAAAATTAACAGTTTTTGTTTAACCTCAATGTTCAACCCAATTCCAAATGACGTGGGTTTAGCCAGTCGCCAATTTGAATAAACAAATAAATCTCCTTTTTCAATCAGGGCATCGAGTAAGGAGTGGAGAGAGTGGATCCAGGAGCAATCTTGATGCGAAGGTTAACCCTCCAGACTACAAGGCGTCGTCAGTACAATGTTCCTGCACCAAATAGTCTATGGCATATAGACGGTAATCACAAGCTGATCAGGTCCGTTTTTCCTGCTGCTTTTTGAGCTGTGTCCATCATAATCTAGTGGGCCACTGCTCTTGAACTCCTGTACTCAAGTGCTGCAGTCCTGCAGTTCTTTGTTCCAAGCCTGTACCACACCACCTGAAATCACTAAATAGTAACATCATGTGAGAAAACAGAGGTGAAGGTGTGATTGCTGAAATAAGTAGGCCTATCTACAGACATTGCACCCTTGGAAGTATTGAGTGTGAGACCAATTTGAAGGCTGAGGAAAAAGTAACATTAAAAGATATACGGCCAGGTCATTAATACTTAAAGATGCGTTTATCCTTTTTTAATACAAAATATAACAATGAGGGTTCTGTATGTTAGTTAGTTGAGGATATGAATTGAACTCCTTGTCTACTCATTAGATAATAATTGAGTTTGAATTTCAAACAAAAACACAATTAGATGCTACTAAAGGTACAGTCCTTGCATGGGGGCAAGCCCTCTACCACATACATCCTAGCTAAATATGAGCTCTTCTGATAGTACCATAATGTCAGTGGTGTCCAATTTTATCCGCAAAGGGTTGGTGTGAATGTGTTCCAACAAAGCAGTGACACATGAACTCACAACTAGTTGGTGCACTGGAATCGGGTGTTTCTCTGCTTGGTTGAAATGCACACTGACCCTTAGTTGGGACATCCATGATGTATTTTAACAAATGTGTGTAAGCTTTGACATACAAAATTATTTATAAGCATTTTCAAAGGTATGAACATGATCCAGAATATGTCTCAATTCCAAACAGTACCATGAAATCATATGTTCACATGTTCACATGAAATCACATGTTTCCTCTTCATATTTACTCTGTTAGGGCACTGTATTAGCACCTGAGGTGGTCAAATCAGTTTTAGCCTACTAACAATCTCAGGACCCATTGGCAAAGTCCTTTTACGGAGATTAGCCTACCGGAAACCAACATTTTAGCACCTTGTGTGATTCCATCTTTAGTAGAGATGAGAGGTTAGATGTTGGAAAAAGGTACTTTAAAATATAAATGTTGTTCACCCAGCTGACAAATCTGCTTGCCTTGGTAAAGTAAATTAAGCCATTGAATTTGCTTATTTATGTACAACTTTTTTTAACTTAAAGAAGGTTAACATGCAATGTACGATAATGTTGGATATTGCAATGGCAATAATGTTTTGTGATATTGCAGGACATGTTGCTATTGCAATATCCAACGTTATCACCGAACCTGCCACAACCATACCCCTCCAACCCTATTCCTGACATAGCTTAATGAACAAGATGTGCCTTTATCAACTGTGATTTGGATATGAGGCCCCAATTCAATAACCAATTAATCCTGTTATATTTCACACAGATGGAGGATTGTTGTTCATGGTGGCATTGATGGATTCTCCAGGCTAATTGTGTACTTAAGTAGTGCCACCAACAACAGAGCTACAACTGTTCTTGAAGGCTTCTTGTTTGCTGTTGGCCAATATGGCGTGCCATCTCGAATTCGGTATGTAATGTCCTACAAATGTCTAATAAATGAAGTACAATGAGACTTATTTGACTAAAATGTATTTTAATAGCATTTGTAACACAGGTACAATTATCAAAAAGAAAATGAGTGTTCGGAATTTCAAACAAGTGTAATGAAGGTGCTCTTCGGTAATCTTAAAACAGAGCTGGGTTACAACCCACGCAGAACGGCACAAACAGCCTTCTTCAGGGTATGCTTAGACCCTGTAGAAGGCTTTCCGAGAGAAGACCTTTCTTTTGAAGGTACAATTATGTTGGATAGTCATCTTCAGATAAATGTACTTTTTTCCCCTTACAGATCTGACAAGGGGGGTGAGAATGTTAGGGTTGCTCATTTCATGGTCCAAACACAAGGGGAGAACAGGAGCTCTCATATTACTGGACGGAGTGTTCATAACCAAAGGTATGGAGGATTTAAAAAATATAAATTATTAAAGTACAATGAAACCGAGAGAAGAAGCATGTCTGTCCACCCTCACAAAACAATACTTACATTCAGGCGGGGCAGGGGGTGATAGCGGGGCGTTTTACTGGCAGTTCATAACAAGTTCATTGGTCACTACCTAAAATCCAGCTCTCACTTCGCTCATCATTGTGTTCACACTCCAGTCTGAACATAAGTGTCAATCAGCCATTACTAGTAGAACCTTGTACAACTTTTCCATCCTGCTAACTGTTGAATAATGTGACCTGCCAAAAATACAATATAAAGGCTGTATTTCATTCTTTCTTTTACAGAATTGAGCGCCTTTGGAGAGATGTGTATGAAAATGTTCTTGATCTGTTCTACACAATATTCATCCAGCTGGAGGCCCAAGGATTACTCAATCCTGACCAAGAGATTGACCTGTATGCACTACACAGGTGCTTCATGCCACATATTCAGCATCATCTTCAGTGTTTCAAGGAGGCATGGAATCACCATGGGCTGAGGACTGCAAGCCACCGTTCACCTTTACAGTTGTGGTTACTAAACAACAGAGAGGGACAAGATTTCTCACAGGTAAACAACGTTTTTTAGATGATGTAATGTATGCCATCTTATTCCCTGGCTCAATTATTTATTTAAAATACATGCAAAATGACCCACATTGTAATTGATTACACATTCTGAACGGCTTTATTCCTTTCGTATGTCAGGTTGGTGAGGATTATGGTGTGGACTGGGAAGGACCACATACCCCCTGTGCATCTAATGTCTTTGTTCCTGAGATCCAGCTCCTGCGCCCATTGAGTGAACAAGATCTTGTGGCCCTACCAAACCCCCATGTTCCTTTCAGTCAGGCATTGGCAGTTTATCTTGAAACTGTTCAAACCCTCAGTTATGTTGAACCCAGAACCTTAGGTCAGGCAACATTTTCTTCGCACGATTTCAGCAGTGGTGGAAGAAGTACTTAAAACCATTACTTACGCAAAAGTACCAATACAACAATGTAAATTACAAGTCAAAGTACAGACATACTTTCAACAAAAATGTACTTTAAGTATCAGCAGTAAAAGTACATGTTGTGCAATAAAATGTAAATAATAATAAATTCTGATGCAGCATGTTACTGTTGGAGCTGTTCTCATTCCTTTAGCTGTGTATTCCTCTACTCCTTCTTTTACATGCAAAAGCACACTTGCATGCACATACTGAAGGATATGAAAATGAAGGATTGAAGAGCGACACGATGGAAGGAAGCCGAGAGCAGGGAACAGAGAGATGGTTGTGTGGTGACGTTGAAGGGAAATCATAAAGGTGGATGACCATTAATCCTTCAGTCCTACAGATCTTTTGTTGTACAGATCTTTAGCAGCAAACCTTTTGTTCCCAAAATACCAACCACACTCCATTCCCTCTCTGCCTCTAAAACGTTATCCTTTAGTTTTTCTCTTTCAGCTTTATAGATGTTCCACATTTTCTTTAACTCCACAGTTCCTACACTTGTCAGTGTCACTTTTCCCCATGACATGCAGCGTACCATTCAATGCTGTGTGATTTATTCTGAGTCTAGCTATCATCATGTCCTCCCTTCTGTTTCTTTCTTTATAAATATGTGTCTGCTGGCAGACCAGCAGACCAGCATTTATCTATCACCAGCTTATGTTAGTATTAAATATACAATGTATTCTGGTAACTATCAAAATAAAGACATTGTATAGTGTTCATAACAGTATTTTTATTTAATAAATTATACCTAATACAATAATATTACAAAAAAAACGTACATCTAAATAAATATATCATCTAAAATAGATGCGTTTGATTTAAAAATAACAAATATAATTCAAAATGTAAACAGCAACAAAGAAATTATAAACATAATTTTTCTTGTTAATATCCATTATCTTCTGTTATGTATCTTCCGGTCTTTGCCAATCTGGACAGCATTTCTTGGTCCTCCACGTCTTTCTCGTACAGCCACTGCTTGAAGCAAACTCAAAATAAGAAACAACAATGTTTTAACAAATCGTATTAAATTATGTGATGATAGAACTGCAAACAGAATAGCTGTAACTTTAACTAAATAAATAACTCAGTTACCTCTAATCATTAACCCATGTTTGTATCATTGAGTTAACATACATACATACATACATGCTAAACTCTTATTGCACTTTTGGCAACGAGCATTTTCCACCTCAAGACCAAGCCCCCAGGAAGTGCGCCGGACTCTGAGGAAAATATTCGTTGTGTCCAAACGGCGGTACTACAATTTCCTTATCAGTCTGTGACGTCCACCGGCCCAGAAATACTTTTTCCCCTTGACTAACATTGGGAAAGAGACGTCTGTAAATCGGTGGATAATTTTTTTGAAACTAAATAAACTACCCAGTATGAACTATTGTATAGCCTTAGAATCATTAAGTCCTTAAAGTTGTAAAATGCACTAAAAGCCGAATCTAGATTTATTCTCTCTCTCCATTCATTCTAGTGAGCCGAGAGTGTGTGCTCGGGGGGGCGGGGCTTAAGGGGCGCATGCTCTGTGAGCGCACGAACGGGTTCTTCTGCTCTGACAGCCAGGCATGCTGGGTAATCTGTGACGTTTCGCTCTCTCAAAAGTTGGGCCATTTTGACTTCATGCGCCAATGAGCAGCTCTCATAGGAAAGAACGAGACCCCGCCTCCCACGCTGTATCCAGTTCTTATTATACATCCATGCCTCAAGACGGGTAACATAACTACCCTCGGGGCGCTTAGTTCTCTCCGCCATGTGTTTGTTTGTGTGTGTGTGTGTGTGTGTGTGTGTGTGTGTGTGTGTGTGTGTGTGTGTGTGTGTGTGTGTGTGTGTGTGTGTGTGTGTGTGTGTGTGTGTGTGTGTGTGTGTGTGTTGCATGCATGTAGCAGGTTCTGTGTGTAAACTGCCCCACCCCCTCGCACACCGACAGGGGAGAGAGATCTCTCGTCTGGATTGGAAAGATCGAAAATAAATCATAGATGCACTTCGTAGTCTTTTTGCATATTAGAAACGGAGTTGGCGACAGTAAGACTGCGATATAATGTTTGTGTAGATATAATACATATGACATCTATTTTTTAAATGTCTACAGTACCGATAAAAAGATCGATAACGTTGGACGTTAACGGTACCACGGTCTTTAATAATTCAGCCCCGGGGCCCGTTAATACTGGGGCTCGGTACCCATCCCTAGTTTTAATTATTACATCATCAATATTACATTTCAAATAACCAAGTACTTGGTATCTCACAAAGCGCAAGTGGCTAGTGCTGCTAAGAACATACCTGGTGATGGTGGCTCTTCGCTACAGGATCTGGTCGATGTCCTCCTAACAGAAGCGATTGCCTTCGTCGTTCTCGTCCATGATGGCGGCGTAGGCTCCTTTCCTCAGGAGGTCCTCGATCTCCTTCTTGGAGAACTGCTGGACCGGCTAAAGGCGACGCAGAGAGACATTTACACAAGTGGATTTAGAAAACTATTTTTGAAATTAAACTAAGCGTACTGCAACAGCGACTGACCCAAAAATGACTTGGCATCTAGAAATATGACAGATTTTTTTTTTCTCACCCCGTTGTTGTTGCCTTCTTTGTTCCCACTCGTGCTCTGCAGGACAGCACGGTCCAGCCCGAGCTTCAGACTAGCTTTATCCAGCTTTTCCCTCTCATAGTTTCTAGTGATCAGACGGTACACCTTCACCGCCTTAGACTGGCCAAAACGATGACACCGAGCTTGAGCCTGAAATAAAAAATTAAAAGAGGGGTCAAAAGAGCAAAGTTTTTAAGCATTAAATGGGAAAATATACACTTAAAGAACCGAGGGAATAAACGGAAAGACTGTTGTTGTTGAAGCCCTATTGAACTATCTTTAGGACAGACAGAGCAGATATATATATCGTACCTGCGGGTCATTTTGAGGGTTCCAGTCAGAGTCGAATATCACACAGGTGTCCGCAGCAGTGAGGTTCACAAGCTCTTGATCAGGTGTTTGATGTGGGCTGGCATGATCCTTTCTGCAGCGATAAATAAAGAAAACAAAGAAGACCTTATTAATAATAGTAATGATGGTAACAACAATAATATTAGTATAACTATTTATATAGCACTTACACAATAATTACAAAGTGATTCTCACAACAAAAATAAAGAACAAAACAATGTCAACAATAATAAAAAAAAAATGATAGGAATGTTAAGAGACAAAGAAATGATAAACATTCTGAGAGGCCGACTACAAAAAGGTAGACTCAATGGCTCTTGATGACATCAATGAGCAGTCCCAAAACATGCTGCTGTATAAAAAGAAATAGGTCCAGATTTCTTCTATTTAGTGTTGGATGATTTGTTGTATTGATTGCTGATGGATGTTAAGATATGTTTTACAATTATAACTTATTGTAATTGGAATCAAAAAGTTTAAAATCGTAGTTTTAATAAAATGACTAGCAATATAGGGTTTATTCAACAGCGGTAAAGCATTAAGTTGCTAAATTAACGTACACTGAACTGTAAAACTTACCACTATTTAGGAAAGGATTGACTAGTAAGACAGCAAAGAGGTGGAGGAGGTCTCTGTCATGTACCATTGGTAGATGTTACACCTGAAAGAAAGATAAGGAAATAAGACAACACAGGAGGACAAACATCCTCTTAAGTAAAAGACGAAATCATGCCAAGCTTTACATCTTTCAGTCTTTATAATGCACTGTTGGAAATTACATTCCAAAGGCTAAATTCAAACTCAATACCATAAATAACTGGGTAGGCCTACCAAAGTGCTTTACCTGATAGAACACGTTCCACACGGAGCAGGAACCATCCGGCTGGGCCTTTTGCTGCATATCATCTCCTCCCTCTCCACTGTTTCCAGTAGATCTCTACTGCCTCAGTCCAATAAAACTGAAATGCCCCAAAACAATCATATTTAAAAAGTTAAAACAATAACTTGCTTTTGGCATTCAAATGTATTAGAATCTCACCTTTTTCCTGGATGTCAGGAAGGCGTTCCCTTCAAGTCCGTAACCAGTCATAGGAGTTCAAATGCAAAGCCTGAACGATGACAAGAGCGAGACTTACATTTTACAAGATAAGTAATACCAGAGCAGTGTGTACGACATGCAGAGAACAGATCAAATCCCCTGACAGACTCACACACTTTGGTGATGTCCTCATCTGATAAGGATGTTTCATTTTTAGCAGCAAAGTAACATTACTCAAGGTATATGTTGGACCCAACTCATGTACAGTATGTTTTGCATCTCCTCAACAATGGTCTGTATAGTTGAGTAGAAACGAACTGTCCCTAGAGTTTCAGGTAGATTAACAAAGAAAAGTTTGCAATGAAGCACAAAACCCCTCTTTGTATTAAGCTAGCTGCCACAGAAAGTACAGCTTAATATGCTAACCTGGTAGAGTTAGCTAACGTTAGCTAACTTCATGTCAAACTAAAAACCTCTAACGTGCATTACATTGACGATTTTAAACACAACTTAACTCTTTCAACTTGTAAAATAACGTTAATTTAACATACCCTTAAATAACTACATCACGTTTTTCAGAACAACACACACTGCAGAAAACGTTAGCTGCTAACTGTTGTTAGCTAAGACAGCTAGCTCGTAACAATAGCCTCCTAGCAAACTTAAGGTTACGTTAACATTAACTTAACGTTGTAAGAAAGCAAAACGAACCTTCGAGAAATATTTTACTCTCAGACTGGGTGTAATTGTGTTGCATTGCTTACCTCCAGAAGGACTTTTAGCTGTTTCCCAGTAAAGACTAGAGAGAGCTGTCAGAGCGGTTGCTCTCAGAAGAGCAGCATGGGGCGGACCAGATAAGAACCAGTTAGTGTCAATGTTGTGGTGCTGTTGCTTTGGTCTGGGTCTCTGGATCTGTGAGCTAACCACGCCCCGTTCATTTGCATATAAGGAATGGAAATGTCTCATCATGAAATGTATCATCATGAAATACAAGTCACCTGAAATAAATAAATGCGTCATTATGAAATACAAGTCATCTGAAATAAATAAATATGTCATTATGAAATACGATTCTCTTGAAATAAATAAATGTGTCATTATGATATACAAGTCTCTTGAAATAAATAAATGTGTCATTATGAAATAAAAGTCTCTTGAAATAAATGTCTCATTATGAAATAAAAGTCCCATGAAATAAATAAATGTGTATTTAAATGTACATGTATACATATTTATTGCCTCATTTATTTATTTCATAATTTATTTCATAGGCATATTTATATATATATATGTATTTATTTAATTATTGATGTATTTATTTATTTATTTAATTTTGGCTTAAATGGCATTCCATATAATATACAATATCTTTGTCAATATGACTGACGACCACACTTATGCAGTGCTGAGGTAATGTTAATTCATCATTTAATATTAATTACTGATTGATATAAGAGGGATACATTAGCAAACATCTGTATATATAGCCTATAATGTTTCGTTTTTTTGTTGGTCATGTAACATGTTAACGTTTATTTAATATTTTATAAACATTTATAATATGTTATAAATGTCTATTTTAACTAGTGGTGGGCATAGATTAATTTTTTTAATCTAGATTAATCTCACTGTATTCTTGGAATTAATCTAGATTAATCTAGATTAAAATGGCTCATTTGAATTCTGCCGAAGGCATTGAGAATATGTGTGCTACCCAAATAATGACTAAAAGTAAGTCTTTGAGAACGGGTTTCTCAAGCCAGGTGGTGCATTAGACCAGGGGCTCATCTCCAGTTTCCAAAATGCATCACAAACTGCTTGAGAAAGCTGTTCTATGATAATTGGTGATGAAAATAAATCATTGACAATGAGATGTACTTGTGTTTATTAACTGTTTATTTTTAGTTGAACAGTAGGCCTATATAACAGGTTGTAATGAACTTTACAGTCAGTAGCTTTGTGTCAGTGAAAGCTCTATTTCTTCTTCTTCCACCAGTCACTCAGGCAGACCAGTTTGTTCACATTTTCTGGTGACAAACAAGCTCTCCTCTTCTGCACAATATGGCCTGCTAAAGAAAAAAGTCTCTCGCATGGGACAGTTGTGGCAGGAGTCCCCAAGTATTTACGGGCAATTTGGGCCATCTTACCATAGACAGCAGTGTGCTCCGACCACCACTTCAGTGGACACTGATCTAGACTGGCACTGGGCTCTACCTTGTACCTAGTGCTGTGTACCTGGACTCACATTCAGGTTCAGGTCCGGACTCAAGTCCAGAGGTTCAGGTTCAGGTCCGGACTTATAAGTTCGGACTTGTGTCAAGTTGTGTGAGTAACTAAAGTGAACTTATTGTGAGCTAATTATCAATTGAAAATAAACTCATAATCAACTCAAATTCAAACTCGTCAGGTTTATTGTGCCCCCTTCCAACTTGTGTCTACACCATGTCTTTTCTAGAACTCTACATGTGTTACTAACTACACAACACAACTACATACATAGTGATGTACATACAAGACTCAATATGCAAGAGTACAAGTCTATGTGTTCTTGTTCAAGAACAACAGCATATTGACATTGTCTGGGTGAAGTGTTGCTCTTTCGGCAGACACTATATCACCATACATAAAAAGGAGTTAGCTTAGCTACACTACCAAATATGGCAACCAGCATCCCACGCTGTCAGTAAGCTACACTACCATATATGGCAACCAGCATCCCACGCTGTCAGTGTCCACTATGTCTAAGCCAGCTTCCCTTGACGTCACACAGATCTCGCGAGCAGTTGCGATATTTTGCGAGACTTCGTGAGCTCAGTAATGGCCGCCATATCAGAAGCCAAAACAATGTTTTTCGTCTTTTGTCAGCGCAAATTTCTCGATCTATGGAAGGTTTTAGATGGTTTAGAACACAAAGGAGAATATACGTAAGTACCGGTTCCTGACGTTCCGGTTTTAACCGGACTTGAACCGAAACTCTTTACAAGTCCAGTACCGGTTCGGCGTACCGGTACGCAGCACTACTTGTACCTCTCCACTGTACTATCTTCTGGTGTCTCCTCATCTGATTCTGAGTCGGATCCCATCAGTAGCAGGGCTGTTTTCTTCTTGGGTGGCTCAGGGTTCTCCTCCCTGAGTGGCTGTAGAGCAGGTTCTTCTCCCTTCATCAACGCACTTAGCTTTGCCCACACTGGCTCCCTCTCTGCTCTGGGCAAGCACTTGAGGTCCTTAAATCGTGGATCTAGAGCAGTCGCCACCTTTGATGAATAAACAAATTATAATTATTGATTGATGAAAATGTCACTTTCCAAATCCAACCTCCATATTTCTTCATGACTTATTCATCTGGCTTTACAGTCTATTATGGTCATACAATGTAGTTATCTTCTGGTCACTCTGACATACCTTAAGCCATTCCAGGTTTATTTTTTCCCTCCGCTGGTTGAGGTCCTTGATGAAGGCAGCCTTGAATCGCACAATATAGGCAGGATCATCATCTGAGATGTTCATCGCGTGCTGGAGGTGGCACAGGGCAGGTAGAACCACAGAGCAGGATACATACTTATCTCCACCAAGGAGCTCAGTGATGTACCTACAGACAGACAGACAGACAGACAGACAGACAGACAGACACACACCAAAAAATTATTAGTGACAGATTAATTTAACTCAGATTACACATTTAAGGGCAGGTGTTTCTTACATACAAAGTGACATTTAAAAACTTGTATGCCAATTCATGAACACACTATCTTTGTAGACCATACCTGCATGGCTCCAGCAGTTTCTCTAGCTTTGCCAACTTCTCATAATCCGCATTTGTTGGGAGGGCCAGGTTGTGCTTCTGCAGCGACAGCGTTGTGTGCAGTGCGTCTCTGTTGCGCCTCACGCGCTTTATCATCTCAAGAGAGGAATTCCAACGTGTTGGAACATCTTGCACGAGTGACTCCTTAACTTGTCCAAGGGAGGATTGTTGGACATTTAGCTCGTCTGAGTTGGCCGGACTGTGTTTGAAATGTCCGACCACTTTACGGCACTTGGCCAGTGCACCATCAAAACCACCTTCCCGAAGTGACATTACAATAGCTCTCTGTACAACATGCGCAACACAGGGCAAGTGCTCGAATGGAAGTATCCTCCCTGCTGCCACCATATTAGGAGCGCTATCTGTTCCAATAGTGCTTATTTTGTCAGTTATCCCCCACTGATTAGCGACGTCGAGGAACTGCCTTGCACACGCTTCTGCAAAGTGACGCTCCTCTGTTTTCATCACACCTAACGGACAGACAAAGTAAATTAGAATAATTTCACTACTAGTAGTAAACAACTAGCAATTATCAAGAAGCAAACATAACGTGGTGGTAATTAAAAGGCTACGAAATTAAATTATGTAATTTAAAATGACATAACGTAGCATACCTAAAGCGAAGGAGTGAAGTTCCCAGCTAGCATCGATGAGGTGTACTGTAACGCCGAGGTAGTTGTCGTTGTTAACGGACGTCCAATGGTCCCCAGTCAGTGCTACAGACCTCGCCTCTACCATCTTCTCAATTTCCGTAGCTTTCTCTTCTGCGTGCTGGTCATGTATTCTCCTCATGATAGTTCGCCTCGCAGGTAGTTTGTAAGATGGGTCACCTGTGGCCGCCTGGAGAACAAGCTCGAGCCCGTCATCTTCAACCACGCTAATGGGCCTGCAGCTGGTGGCAATCCACTGAGCGAGGAGACTAGTTAGCTTGGCTGATAGAGCTGTGCTGACGGGCTTGCCTCGGTTGCACTCAAACATAGTTGTTTGACGACGAGTCTTCCCCCGCGCTACATCAGTGCTTGGCCCGGCATCTTCCGCATTAGCTAAGGGATGCTTTGCGTTTAGGTGGTACTTGAGACTGGATGAACTCCTACAGTAAACTAATTCCGCATTGCACAAGGTGCAAACAACCTTATTTTTGTCGAGGTTTCCATCGGGAAGCTTCTTAAAAATAAATTTCCCCTGAAGCAAACCCGGCGGCTTCATACCTGCTGTATCCATGTTAGCATGTCACGTTTAATGTGGCTGATTTGACCGGGGTCAGATCCATAGACAGTAGAAGAAACACAGGTCAAAGACTCGATCTCGCCCCCTACAGTGCAATTCGGCTAGGTATACATCCGCGCTAAATTATCAAGGTGAAAGTCATCATAGCTTGCGTAGTATAGACCCAGCTCCCAACCCAACTTTGAGAATAGATTAACGGCGATATTTTTTTTTATCGCCGACAAGAGTCTCACGTTAACGCAGCACGTTAACGCCGATAACGGCCCACCACTAATTTTAACATTAATATATGTTTATAAATGAATAAATGTGTGTAGGCCTCTATATATATATATATATAATAGTATCATTAAATAATGCTAATACTTACACCAGCTGAGATGATAAAACACCAGTAAGACAAAACAACTATTCCTGCTTTACCGCGACCGCTATGGCTATAACTGCTGAAGATGAAGTCTATGACGCTAAAGCTACGTTCTTGCGTAATGCGGAAGTGGGCGTGGTTAAATCTAAACTGGGTTGGAATAGAGAGGCGAAGTCACGCCCATCTACTTCCGGTCCATGGGACCCCGGAAGCGAAAAATTATACATTGAATT
This sequence comes from Notothenia rossii, assembly GCF_949606895.1. Classification (NCBI taxonomy): domain Eukaryota; kingdom Metazoa; phylum Chordata; class Actinopteri; order Perciformes; family Nototheniidae; genus Notothenia; species Notothenia rossii. The sequence continues at coordinate 52,767,029 of NC_136905.1, read as the reverse complement.
TAATGGAGAGAGAAAATGTATCTTTTGATCCCGTTTGAATTGTGCCACGAACTACACATATGATGTTTGTCAATCTTAAACAATCATTTCCATGTCAAAAAAGTCACATTTTGTCGTAAAACTGTTGAAATATAAGACTATGAAAAATACGCGACTACAAAGACTACAAATCCCAAATCCCATTCTGGGTCGCGCATGTGATGTCACAGGCGATAATGCTCCAAGTGGTTGCGACTCGTAATTAAAGCGAAGAAGAAGATTTCATAACTGATTTATTCCCTCCAATAAATATAAGAGATTGCTCCAATACATTCACTTTTACAAGATGCCCGTGTGCTTTGTACCATGTTGTAATCACAAAAGTGATCGTACCACTTGCTCGTTCTATCGCTTCCCGTCTTAAGAAAGGACCAGGAGTCGCTGGATCAGACATATCAGGTAATATCATACATGTTGTGCATGGAACATAGTCAAGTTAGCTACCTAGCTAGTAGCGACGAGTAGCGAGCACGTTAGTTAGCATTACATTACTTAGCCTTGTCATTTTTAGTAGCCTTACCATGAAGTTATTATTTTATTACATGAAGTACACCAAAATGTTAAACAGTAAGAGTAGTCATCATGGTAAGTATTTCGTGAAACATTTGAAGAGTAGCCTACTGCGCCCTCCACCGGCTGCTAAGGAAGCAGTTCAGGGAGAGTCGAAGGAAGGCAGGCAGGCAGGGAGCTTTGCATGACATTCTTCTGGACATGTGTCATTGTGATGACAGTGAGAGTGAGTCAATCTGTTTGTTGGAAAGAAAGTAGTTGAGTGATTACTGAGAGAATATTATTAAAAGAGATAATTATTCAGTGTTGTTACTTTAAAGTGTTGTTACTGACCTTTTTCTCTTTTATTTTCTTTACCTCACCTGTAACTGCTGAGACCCTGAGGAACATACCCACTGGACTGACCTGCTCTGGCAACCTGATTTCCACTGTACGTAATAGTATTTGGTTATGGTATATTATTTGTATACATCAAAGGCACAATGCACCCCCCAGAGAGACACATGTATTGAGTGATATTTTGCATAGGTCATGTGAAATCATCTTTACATACTAGAAAACTGTAGGAGCGGCAACTTGTTTTGAAATTGAATTTTTAATATCCGATAATAAAGTTGATCTGTTTTCTTTATTCTTCTCTCTTCCCAGCTCCATCCATCACCGTTCTCTGTTCCTGCAGGTCCTGCTTGCTAATCAATGCTCATATCTTTTTACACAATTACAAATAAAGTCAATGTATTGTATGACATGAAGTTGTGCTTCATTCTGAGTCAATAATAAATTAATTCTGCCTTCAACTGCAAAATGATTGTGGACTGCACCGACATCCATGTAGCTGCCCCCCAGTAAGATGAACCAAGCAAAGCTGACACTCAACATACAGCTGTGCTCTTAAGTTGACATGAAGAATTTGTGAAATATTGGTAATTATTTGGAAAAAATGACTGACGATGCAGAAAACTTTTTTTATTAAGAACAGTGGTCAAGTGAAGCATTTATCACTACATATGTGTCACACTTAAAAGGCCAAACACACTGGCCAAACACACCTCGTTTACAACTCCCCAGTTGACAGCCATGACTCCGTCTAAATTGTACCCCCCAAGCACCCTCTTCATGAGGGACGCGCATGGAGTGGATGAAAGTCCCGACCTCAGCACAGCACCAAAATTGCTGGCTGTCAACCTGCCCCGCCTTTGTAACTGCCACTGAGGATTTGTCTGCTGTCCTACGGTGGCTGTCTGGATGGCAGCTTGCTGGTCTCTGCTCAGTCGCATTGAGGCAAGAATTGCCTCAAGCCCCCGACCCCCATGCTCCTTTACCAGCTCCGGCACGTTGAAAATGGCCTGATGTTGAGGCTGCAGCTCTGGCTCAGGTGACAAAAGCCATGCCATGCCACGCTGCGCCCCTCAGTGCAGACCTGAACCAGTCTACTTCCTCAGTGGCGATGTCTCTGGCCAGTGGGTTGTATGTCTCCTCTTGCTGTTGGTAGAGTTGAGACACTGGCTGGACTACTTTTGAAGTGCCAGGCTTCCTCCACTGGCACTCAACTTCTGTGGAGCTGATCTGCCACATGGTAAATATTGCCAATGCTGCAGCGTGGCTGCATTTGTACATCCCCCGTGCACAACCACAGACAGCGCTCTGCATCGCGCCATCCTCTCCCATGTAGATCTGTACAAATAAAGTAAGTACCATGTTTGTTAACATGCTATAATAGATTGAATGAGCAATACAAGGATGGTCCAGATCTGGGGGTGGGAGGGTTTATTTTTCCATAGTTTTGTCCTCTTGTCTGATTGTTGTTGTTTGTTTTTTCTGAATTTTTTGTAATTTGTGTTTTATTGGTTGTGATTGTACATTGTATTTTTTTAAATGTGTATTACATTTTTGAAAAACATTTGATCAACAAAAAAGGATTTGGTCAGGATCTAGACTCAGTGTGTAGTTTATGAATTAATCAATGCTCTCTACATTAGGAAAACACATACCAGTGTACCAGAGGGAGTCACACACAGCTGTGCCTAGATAACCAAACAAATTGACAAGATAACCAAAATCCTTGAATCTACACACAGCAAATAAACTCAAATGACACAACGAGATGTAAAAAGGAGATCACACATATAGTCGATATAAAACTGGCCGCTTCAATCTGAAGAGCAACTAAAACAAAACACGGGAGTGTACCTTGTTCTTGTGAACACTAATGTTATCCACAGCATACACACCCGTATACAGTACACCCGTTCTAGGTTCTGATTGACTCTCTATGTTGGCATTCTAGCTTCTGACTGGCTGTCCAGGTTGTCAATCACAGCCGTGGGCATATTATGCTAGTCGACTCGTAACATCGCTAAACTTTTTTTCTTGACGGTTTTCTCAGTCAACTAATGCTATTGATAACAGTAACATAAATTAACACAGCCCTGCACACTGCAGTCATTATATGCCGGGTCTGTGGTTCATCATCTTCTTTTTCGTTCTCCTCCTTATTCACTGACATTAACGTTAAACATTGCACTCATATTACTCACCGAAACCTTGTAAAGCCGGTCCTGCATGCTGGCTCTTACAGAACCGACTAACTCCCCTTTCGTGTATGTACAGCTCTCAACGTGCCCAGACTTGTAGTAATTTTCACCTCGTTTTATACTTTTATTCTCATTCTGAAAGAATGAGGTGAAATGTGCCAATGTGACGGTCATCTTTGTGTTGGTGACGCGTATTGTGCGGGACCAGAGACATGTAGTTCACTGAGCGGCTTAACACAAAAAAATGTGTTTGCAAAATGTTCTTTTAAATTGACAAACATCATATGTGTCATTCGTGGCACAATTCAAACGGGATCAAAAGATACGTTTTCTCTCTCCATTGAATTCAATGTATAATTTTCCGCTTCCGGGGTCCCATGGAGGCTCCAGGAAGGGGAGGGACTTCGCCTCTCTATAACGATAGACGCCTCGGTTATGGCTAGAAAGGATCCGTCTAATGTAAATATGACGTCACGTTCTCGTTCTAACTCTCGTTGTAATCGGAGCAGCTCGGCTGTAATCGGAAAGGGTCGGGGTGGGCGGGACGCGGGAAGATCGCGGGAAGATCGAGAAGAGACGTCGTTCTAACTCTCGTTGTAATCAGAGCAGTGGTAACCACTAAAAGTCCTCAAGAGATAGGAAACGACAGCAGTGTGGGACCTTATTGCGCGAAATTACTGAGCACACATACCACCTACAGGATGAGACGTTCATGTGTACAGTGATATCAAGACTAAATGATTTTTTGGAGGACGTAAAGCAACACACCCCACATGACAGTAGTCTTCCTCTCACCTTCACGCCCCCCAAACAAAAAAGGCAGAAGAGGACCATAACACCTCTCAGTACCAGCCATCGTAGACACCCTTTTTCAGGCCGGGTGGGTCATAAAGCTAAGGTCATGAGATCCAACTACAGAGTGGACAGCTTGAACAAGATTTTAAAAGCTAAGTCCCCAGAGTCTAATGCGGGAGGAGCAGGCAGGGGTACGAAGAGGAGGATAGATGCTTTAGGTAAGAACAAAGTATATTTACTTTTGCCATCTCCTCTATATTCACAAAACACAGCCAATCATCCATTCCAATCCTATGTGACATGGCACAGTTCATTTCACTCCAATAGAAATTGGTATAAAAGAGACCATTAGTCTTCTCATTGTGCTTATTGCTGTGGATAGGTGTTAACTAGTGTTGTATTGTATCATATCAAAAGTTGTTTTCATCCAAGGCACCACCGCCAGATGAATGTTGGAAGCTTGGAGATGAATGGAGCTGTAAAGAGGTGGTAAGTAAAACAACGTTTTTAATCCATTGCATGTGATTGATGTAGTTATAAAAAGTATATCATAAGCTGTCATTACAGTCTAAATATCTAACAGCAAAAGGAGGAGAGTCTGAGGAGGAGAGGAGATGAGGAGAACAGAGGAGAGGAGACAGCAAAAGGAGGATAGTCTGAGGAGAAGATGAGGAGAGGAGAACAGAGGAAACAGGGAAAGCAGAGTAAAGAGCAGAGTTGAAAGAGAAGTTGAAAGCAGAGCAAACAGTAGCAGGAGAAGTAGAGCAAATGTAAAAGTAACTTTGAAATGTATCAGCAAGAAGATCAGAGTTGCATAATGTTATTTTGTTTTATTCGTTACTGTTATATTAATGTTGTATGTTAATTTTTGTACATAGGATAATAAAGATGATCTTAACCTTGAACTCGATTCATGACCTCATTTCATTATTAAAACCTTAATATCAAATTACAGACTGGATTCAAATTAGGATCTCCAAATGTGTTGATGTAATGTTTGTGATAAACTGAAGGATAAAGTGTTCCTTTATGTGTTGAGAAAATTCCCTTCCCTCCTAAGCCAAGTAAGATGTTTAAAAAGCCTCTTGGATCAGCTGGAAAATGCATCATCACAAAGCTGAAAACAGCTGTTTCACTTTACTCTTGAAAGATACGACAGAGACAAAGCTACACATATATGATGATATTATAGAATATGATGCATTGCTGCAGATTAAACTACCCAACGGGATATAAAAGAGGTAAACACATCTACAGCAGTAACATGCAACATACATTTTATTGCACCAGGAGCTATCTTGGGACTTTTACTGCAACAACGTTGACTTGCCTGTGAATACAAAATAAACCATAGTGTTGCTGATCTACAGTGTTGTCATTCTTCTTTCAACAGCAAGACCACTAACAAGTATTTAAATACTTAATATAGTTTAGTTTCTCGCCATCCCAAACGTAAACATTCAGCCACGTGACTGCGCTTCCGAGCCACTCCGATTACAACCGAGCCGCTCAGATTACAACGAGAGTTAGAACGAGAACGTGACGTCATATTTACATTAGACGGATCCTTTCTAGCCATAACCAGACGCCTCCCTGTCAGGTGACTTCACTGTAGAAGGTATGGAAGTCCAGGAGGGACAATATAATCTAAAACACGTATTTGTAACGACTACATTTAAGATGTATTTTAATTAAATATAGACTATATATCTATTACAAATAAGAAGGCATCAAAACCAAATGTGTATTTGATAAATATTTCACTTTGAATGTTATTTTTTATTTGTATCACTGTATCTATCTTGAATATTGTATTATGTACAAACAATAAAATGTGAGCTTCATAAAGCTGTTGTTCTTTTTCAAATACACTCAGTTGAACAAAGTCCAAGCATGTTTTTATTACTTAAATGTCTATTCTTTATTTGAAATCGATGGTTGTATACAAATATTTTACTGCAAAATTATTTTTGGGGGGAAATTGTGTTTCCTCCACATATCAAAAATATGTAGTGTTCTCCGAAGGGACTGCATTTGCTTTATGGCATGTATATCTGGAAATATTGTATTTTGGATTGCATGCAATGACTGTCTCTGAATGTGTAGCAAGAGCGATGACCATTTTTGGTTGCTTACAATAAATAAGTAGGCAATGTTCAGACATTTGAACTCATTGGTACATATTGCTTCCCTGGGATAAATCATTAGTCGTTTTATTTTTAAGTTCGATTTTAATTGAGTACAATTGATCTTTCGCAAAGCCACGCCCCCCCTTGGTTACTGTTGCTAGTCCGACAAGCTGAGAGCCAGATGCGTTAAACAAAGCCATAATGGAGGGTCTCCGTAACGTCGGAGGCGCCTTAACAGACTCATTTTGGAGCAATAACGCAGCATTATCCTCCAGGTCCCGACAAAAGGGGCTACAATACGCTATGGAGGGTTATATCCACAGTATAAACATTAGAAAAGATGGAGGCACAACATCAATAGAGGCACTTGCATACAGGTCGCAGTGCAAGAGTGAAAAACCACATGAGCTGTATGTCAAATTCGACGGAATTATTATTATTATTTTGGAATCAAACAATAAAATCACAAGAGGCATTAAATGTTCTAGTTTGTCTAAAGTTAACTATCGTTTCCTTGGTGGCTTTCTGCATCCACCTTGTTGTTCCTTTGTGGGGGTCGGGGTGCCCACTTGTGCAGCAGGATTAGGGAAGTCGGCAGTAGGCTTTCCATTAACAAAATGCTACAAAGATTAAAGCAAAATATAAATGAATGATTGCCTGTTGGCTTTCTTGTTTGTACTTTGACCACAGGTAGACTAATAACGGAGCTCAGCTGTTCAGACATTATTATGCATCAAGTGATATACATGGTCAAAACGACCTATAAGCACACAGCTTACAGCTGTAGTCGTGTGACTTTAGCTAACGTTAGTTAGTGAAATTAGTTAATTAAATTAGTTAGTTAATTTGTGAATGTAATCTTTGCTAGCTAGCTAGCTACGTTAGCACGTATTTACCTTGGAGCAAACGTATTTGTGTTTGTTGATATTCGCCATATTCAGCTGGGCATGGGGCCTGCCGCATTTCTTTATCCATCTCTCCTCTCGGGTTTTGGGTTTAGGAAACGGGTAAAATATCACCCCCCCCCCCCTCTAAGCTTATGGGATATCTGCTATCCGATTTGCAAAGACCATAAGCACAACGCTTCACCATTTTTGCAATGAATTTGAACGCTAAGCTTGTCGGACTTCCACAGGGAGCTGCGCACGTGATCGAATATGATTGGACAACGGGCATTTAGGGGCGTGTCTTTGCGAAAGGTCAATTAGCCACTGCAACCAGTTTTTTTTTCATTGTAATAAAATATGTAACTTCCAAGTCAAATTCAAGATAATGTTTGGCACAAACATGAAATATGACGGCTAGTCCCTGGTTTAAACCATACATTAATGTATTATACTGTTAAAGAGTATATTCTTCATGAATATTACTTCAAGTCTTATCCAAAATTAGTACACAAATGCAATATAAACAATAAGCGCTATTGTTTTGTAAAACATTTATTGTTGTAACATTACTGTTTAAGAGGAAAGAACTACAATACATGTGTTCATGTATCAGTCAATTTTGTAAAACAGTTGCTTTCTGTATGGGATGTGGAGTGGAATTGTGAGAGGTAGAGGCTGAATGTAAAACGTGTTCCATGTTCTGGTGATGGTCCCAGGTTGACACGAGGTATGATACTGTTAAAATGTCCATTCTACGCTTTCTTCTTGTAGTCCTCCAGGTGGCACAGGATCCAGCCAGATGGTCCCAGGATGGCCACGGAGAACATGGTGAGTGCAACAACAGTTTCCTGGAACACAGACGACAAATCAGCATCATTACAGCTACATTAAACAGAATCCAATGTTCACTCCTTGTAAAGTGCAAAGTCTGAGTTAGACATGGGTCCCATAAATCTGTCCTCTCATAGGAGAGGAGCAACATGTGTGCATTATTACATGTACTTAAATAATCGAAAGACGGGAAACCATGCAATGTAACTAATATTGAGCATTTCTTTAGGGGGTAAGTGTCTCAGGGACAAAACGACATGCTGACTGCAGTGGGACTCGAACTTGCTATCCTCTGATTTGAAAATCAGCGCACTAATCCACTGCGCCACACTCAGCGTTGGTAAAATGTAATGTCGCCAAGCTTACGGCTTGTGTAATGCATTGTGCGGTGGCCGACAGGTGCAAATACACTAAATTGAAAAATAAATTAAAGCAGGAGACACTAAAAACTAACACAGTTGGGATCGGAGCGCTTGTTGACGTTCAGGGATTATAAAGTTGGCAAACTGACATTTAGAATTTATGTAAAATGTTTTATCCGCTTATTTGAACAATAGGATCACATGATTCCTTCCAATATTATTGCAGATCTGCTGTAAGCTACCTAGCTAACGTAGTTATTTTCAATATACTGACCAAATACAATTGCGAAAACAGGCTATATCTGCCAACAGTGAAAGTTTAGCAACTTTATAATCCCTGAGCGCCACCAAGCGCTCCGGTACCAGCTTTGTGCGCCATTTCCTTTGTGTTTTGAGCTTCTTGCAGTGTTTTTGTAATTTGCAGAATTTTGTTCTTTCGTAAAAGCTGTGCATATTTCGTCAAGTTGGTGAAGATGTTCCTTCATTTGCATTTTTGCTAGATTGGTGTTTTTGTATATTAGCATTGTTTTTGAAACGGCAGTGCGTTTATCCTAATAGAAGTGTTTTTGGGCTGTTGCAACTCGGTTGCAACCGTCGGCCACTGTACATCTCTATATTAAAAACCAAAACAAATGTGAAATACACTTCTTATTTTTTGCTAATTTCAGGAGCCGTATTCAGACATTCTGAGAATACTCTGAAGTTTTAACTTTGGCTAAAGTGTTTAGCAAGGAAACCTTGGTAAGGAGTGATTTATGAAATGCTATGAAGCAACTCAGAGAAAGGACGACATAAACATTAATGGTTTGAAGCTGCTAAATAAAATAAAAACAATCTAAACTTTTGGTATGAAGCTGTGCGAAGGACAGAGCCGACAGAGCAGGCAGATTTTGTTTTTGTAGTTTTGAATTTCATGTGAATAAATTGGTACAGTAATGATACCTTAAACTCCAGAAATACATTAGCATTTTAACACTTCCAGTATGTTAATCTCAAAGTAACTTTATGGAGTTTCTGATTAGATGCCTGAATAAGGTATATGGTTAACACAGGCTTGAGAGATGTTCAAGTTCTGTTCTACGACAAAATATGTCTGTAAATACCCCACTGATGAAAAGTCTGAGGCTTCTGAAAAACATCAGCGGCTAAAAAGCCGCTAAGTGAGACAACTGAAAGTCATCACAACAAACATTAGCCGCATTTAGCTTAGCGGTGGTTACGTGAATTATTGTGACTGTAAGCATCATAAACATGCGTTTACCGCAGAGCATATTTTCAGCAGTATTCCAAAATCCAAAAGAAAAATCCCATTGTCTTTTAGTCGGTAAAATAAGTACAATGGTAACTTCCGGGTCGGGCTTTGAAGACATTATTGATTATGGCAGCTATCGAAGTTTGAAAAAAAAACAGTAAGGTAGCGAGAGACTCAAAATAGACTTGAGACACGGCAACATACGGGACAGAAAAAATAAACTTAGCATTTATTTCGTTTCATGGGAACATTAAATGTTTTTTTAATATTTATAGCATGTGTTCTCCTAAAATGTCCCTGGAGGACACATGCCTGTCGTCATTAGCTAAAAGTTTACTGAACCCGTTTTGGCATGGCTCTACTTAAATAAAAATGAGTCGCGATTTCCCAACTGAGGGAGAAAACTATCATAAAGATAAACTCAAAAATAAATATTTAGTCAAAATATTGAAAACGTTTCTTATTATTTTCAGAAGTAGAGTATGTCCTTTTTTTTTTTTTTTACTTAAGCTGGGTTCACACTAGGGCTGCAACAAACGACTAATTTGATAATCGATTAATCTATCGATTAATGAAACGATTAATCGACTATTACTGTATGCCTTGCACAATTTCTCAAACGCTCTTATTTAGCCATCAACTTTTAGATTTAGCTTGAGGTGGTTTTAGGCATGTGGAAACTAAAAATGAAGACAATAAAGATGAATACTTGATTCAAAAATACATATATTATTAAATTAACTAAACACATTTTGAATAAAATTGACATTGCTTTTTATTTAAATTAAATAAATAATATTTCACATCAAAAGAAACAACGTTTTAACAAATCGTATTAAATAATGTCATGACAGAATTGTAAACAGAATAGCTGAAACTTTAACAAAATAAATAACTCAGTTACCGCTGATCATTAACCCATGTTTGTATAATGTAGTAAACTCTGTGTGTTGCTGCTAGCATACATAACACCTGACGTGGAAACGTTACTCGTGGATGGGGCTACAGAGCTACTAGAAAGACAGTCGAACCCGGTGCATTCCTCCGTCTGAATGTGGTGCACTTTTGCTAAATGTTTAGACAAATTGCTCGTGTTACCGCCCTTACATGCTAAACTCCTATTGCACTTTTGGCAGCGAGCATTGTCCAAATCGAGACGGGTAAAGTTTAACCACACCTCGGAGCGCGTTCTCTCCGCCATCTCCTCCGTGTGTTGCTGTATGTAGCAGCTGCGTGTGTGTAAACTGCCCCGCCCCCTCCCACACAGACGTGGGAGATTTCGTTTGATCGAAAATACATCATAGACGCATTTGTTTGTCTTTTTGCATGTTAGAAACGAGTTGGCGACACTAAGACTGCGATATAATGTTTTTGTAGCAATAATGCATGACATATATTTTTTAAATGTCTCCAGTACCGATAAAAAGACCAATAACGTTGGAGCTTAACGGCGCGTAAAACACACGTGATGACGTCACCAACGAATCGACGACTGAATTAGTTGGCAACTAATTTGGTAATCGATTTTAATCGATTAAGTCGATTAGTTGTTGCACACACCTAGTTCACACCGAACGCGATGCGATGTTTGGGGGCGGCCCGATTACATGTAAAGTCAATGCAGAGACGCGGACAGATGCAAATTCGCTCCGACTGCGAGCATGAAGCGGTGGACGCGGCGCGAATCACGCGATTGAACGGTGCCGCGTCAAATGCGAGAGTTCAATTTTTTCAACTCGAGCGTCAAATTCACGTGACTCGTTCTCGCTGAAGCCAATCAGCGGTGAGGATCTCAGCCTGCCGCCACTGACGTTCAACCACAAAACATCAGCCGTTAGCTGTTAGCAGTTAGCACACAGAGATCACAGCTCCTCATATCTGTTCAGAAACTGGACAAAAGTTAAACAAGTACAAACCACATACTGTCTGTGTCATGGCGAATACAGTCGCTGGTTTATTTATGTCTGTAGGTCATTGTTATGAGTGTGGAATGAGCATATACAAGGTTAGCTTAGCCTGGTCGACCCAATCTCCATTCAGAAAAAAAACATTTTAAAAAGGTTTTTCGCCTGCCGTCTGTCTGCAGACTTGTCAAGCATTAATTCATGGTTTTTACTAACCGGTATCAGTATGTTGTTATTTCGGCATCCTTTAGAAACGTGTATTACAATTTAATCACGGTAAAATATGTTCATTTTGTTGTAGTTGTAGCTCCCGAGCCAGCGAGTCTTGTTTGAATGATGCGAGTAAACACAGCTGACAGCCGCGGAGAAACTCGAACGATTAGAGCGAAGCGAATATTCGCATCGCGTCCGGTGTGAACGCACCATTAGACTAGAGCGATGCGATAGGAGCGATTAGAGCGAAGCTAATATTCGCATCGCGTCCGGTGTGAACGCAGCATTAGTTTCTCAAAAAATTAGAATCCTCCATCATTACGTTGACTTACTGTCTGAATGTTAGCACCTCATCAGAAAGGCTAGTATCTCATTATGTTTGACTTCACAGTTAGTTATTTTGACTTAGAATCTCAGTAAATGACTTTGGATCTAATAGTTATGAGCTAAGAATCTCATTAGTTTGACTTGGTGTTCATTTTGACTTGAGTCTCATTATTATGATTCAATAGCTTATTGTTGACTGACTTAGTATCTAATTATTATTACTTAGTTTCTCACAAAAACGACCAAGGATCTCATCATTATGACTTAGTACTTAATTATTATATTTATAATCTCATTATTATGACAAAGTAGCTCATTATGACTAATTGACTTTATATCTTATTATTATCACTTAGTGTCTTATTATTAGGCCTATGATTTAGTATCTCAATATTTCGCCTTAGTAATTCAAAAATAACAGCTAAGCATCTAATTAAATAGACTAAGTATAAAAAATGTTGGCGAAAATTGGCTTCCATAAGTACAGGACACAGTAACGTAACTTGTTAGCCTGGGCCTAGGTGGATGAATGATCTAAATATAAGTAGCATTTCATTTACAATTGTCACAGAAATGTAGCAATTGTATTCCACTAACTTATGTTAATAATTAACGAGGTATTTCATAAAGAAATACCCACGTTAAATACTGTCCGCTGACATAACACACATTCTTTTGACCTCGGCAGCCAAGGACGGCTAACAGCCAAGATAAAGAATGCTAGCTAGCCATGTAGCTAACACAATACTTACTAGAGGGCCGATCTTCTCCTTGGCCGGGGCGCCGTAGACATTAGCCTTCTGGGTGATGGTGTGTCCCCGCATGACGGGAGCTGCGCGCCTGGCGACGGTCCTCAGGAGTCCTGACATGTTTGTTTGCTGCGGTAAAGTGTTGCTGTGTTCTCGGCTGAAGAGGCAGATGAAGTGAAGAGGAAGTGGATCAATGCAGAGGTCGTTTCGTCTTCTTGTCCCTAGGATGTTACCGTGAGCCACATAGCGCCCCCTACTGACCCGGATGTTAGTGTACTGTACATGATGGATGTATGATGACGGTTTACTCTGCAGTGGTGTACACTTTACAGGGTGGGGGAACTACTCAGATCTTTGCTTCAGTAATAACAAAGTGTAGGAATACTCTGTTTCAACTGAGTAGAAGTCCTGTATTTAGAATGTAAGTCAAGTAAAAGTACAAAAGTATTAGCATCTAAATATACTTAAAGTATATAAAGTAAAATAAGTCATTGTGCAGATTGTTCCATTTCAGAATAATATATATGATATGTTTTATAATTATTGATCATTAAAGTGTTATCAAAGCTGGTAACGGTGGAACACATTTTAATGACTTTTTATACTGCAGGGCAGATTGTGAATTTACTCCAGGTCTAAAGGCTGGTTTAAGTGTTAACCCCCTGTAACAGTGTTAAATAGAACGATCCTCTCACTTGCTCATATTCTGCTCAGTGTAAGATTTGAAAACAAGAGCAGATCACCATTGCTAATTGAGGGCCAGATCTTTATGAAATATATACTTGATGCTGAATATATCACTTTTCTAAATAATGTTTTATATGGATCTTGACTTGGTATCGCTCACTATTTATCCGTTTAGAATTTAGAAGTTTTAGGCAATAGATAAAGAGTTTCGATCTAATCAATCATTCCAATGCACTGCTTTAATTCTGTTGAACAATCATAGGCTTTTACCCGTTGGAAAGATTGCCTTTTGTACCGAAATTACACTGTTGTTGTGATGGATATTCAGACTTGCTTTGCAGCGACACAAACGGTGACGTCATGACTCAGCTCCAACAGGGCTCTGGTTGGTGGAAAAGCAAACTGTTACCAACCAAAGTAGCACCAGCACAGAACGACAACAGAACTGATTTCAGTGGAGAAGGGGTATCAGGGCCTCAAAGTGAACGTGGGGCCTTGGGGGACCCTGAGGAGTAAGGCTCCGAGCAGGTTACCCCTTTACCGTTTGCTAACCCAGCCTTGGTTGTCCCTTCAGTATGTAACCTCTGAAGTAAAAGTCTCAGTGAGGCTCTGGCATTCAGTTTTCTAATAACAAAGCTTACTGAACTCCACGTGAGAGCTAATCCTCTGCAGCTCACGCTCAGACTGCCTCCTGATAACTGGGGACAAGGGGGCCGTGGTATGTAATAATCTCCCCCCCCCTCCACCAACATTCACCCCACCTCTTCACAACAATACCCCACAGACTTTAGTTGGAAGAAGCATTTTGCAATACTGACTCTCTACATCTCTTTGGCTCGGATTGTGGATTTTTTTCCCGCCCCTCTGTGTCATTTCCAATCCACTACTGTTTGTGTACTTCAATTAATTGAAATTTAGGATCATTTTTCTTTTGCAAACCGCTAAAAATGGGAATAGAACTCGCTGTCAATATGTCCGAGGAAGTTTCACTTTACGGAGGAAAAAGTGCCTTTACCCAAATGGAGCACAACATAGTGGCTGGATATCTGATAACGGCAGGTAACAAAGAGAATGGCTTTATGAGTAGATTCATTGATAATGAGTAATCTGAAAATGGTGTTGTATGCAATGTGATTTATCTGCTTGGTGTTCTTCTCTAGAACCTTGTAATCCTTTTATGTAACTCTGCATTCAGACCTTGTTTGAACATACTCTCAAAACATCTAACAGTTCAGTTTCCAACCATTAAGCTGGAAGGAGATATGGGAATTTGGCTTACTATTGGCAGTGTTATGTAATTCCTCATAAAGAATAATGAAATAACACATTAAAAAGTGTATTATGCTGCAAGCTTTCCTGAATACCATATTCCTGTCGAGCCAACTCCTATTACTATATTTGCTAAAGATTCCAAACACACAAAAACACACACACACAGCAAAGTTTAGGCACTGTATAGAGTCTTGCAGTGATGATATGTTTGCAGGCCAACCCTAAAGTTAGCATCGCTAGGTCCCCCTTGACAAAAGGTCAATTGGAATCTTTCTATTGGATTTTGGAATATTGCAGGAAAACGGGATAATCTCTAGATGAACAGTATTTTGTGATGTTTGAGGCGTTAATGCAATTGCCATAAGTGAAACTAACGTTAGCCAATAAACAGACTACATCACGGTCACTTGACTGTGCATCAACATTGCTAAACTAAAGGCGGCTAATGTGTCTTAAGCCTATACTTAGAATATTTTTTGAATTGTAAGGTGTCCTTGGGTGCTTTTAAAGGCGCCTCTAAATAGAATGAATTATTATTATTAATTATTATTAATGTTATAAAATATATAAGCGTCAGACTTTCACCAGTGGGGTATTTACTGACGTATTTTATGTTGTAAAACAAAATGTTAAAAGCTCTTCAGCTTCAGTTAAGATCTTATTTACTGTAAGGCATCTAACCAAAAACATGTTAAAAAAATGGTTGACTTCAAGAAGAGAGAATCGGAAGTGGTAAAATGCTAACTAATTTCACGGTTTAAGGACTCATTTATGCACTATTCTATTCCAGATCAGCTTTTTTATTGCTAAATTACTATAAATCAACTGTAGAAATAAAGTTAAACTGTTTCCTCCTGTGTGTCTGTCAGAAAACTCTTCTTCTTCTTTAATCTTTAAACTTGAAAAATGTATTCTCTTTTTGGAAATCACTTATTGTGGATGACTTAGTGACTTTGAGGAAATGCTTATGTGTTATATTTTCTTCTCAGTCACTTTGATTGAATATGATTAAAGGTTTGACTTTTGCCTCCCACGATGTGACACTTTACTTTAAGTCTTCTTTCCTCCTCTTAGGTATCGTGAGTTTAGCCAGCAACATTGTGGTTCTGTTGATGTTTGTGAAGTTTAAGGAGCTGCGCACTGCCACCAACATCATCATCATCAACCTGGCTCTTACTGACATCGGAGTGGCTGGTATCGGATATCCCATGTCAGCAGCCTCTGATATCCACGGCAGCTGGAAGTTTGGATACACTGGTTGTCAGGTGAGTGCCCTCTTCTGAACATCATTTAACTGAGGGGGACAACCCAAAACGACATGGAATGCAAGTTAAAAGCTTGATTCAAGGTCCCTCCACTTCGGGTCGGTGTTCTTTTCTCACTAATGACCGATTTTGCTGCACATTATCCCATTACAACATTACATGTCATTTGTTAGACACTTTTATCCAAAGCGACTTACATACATTCAGTACTGTGGACAATCCCCACAGGAGCAAGTTGGGGTGAAGTGACTTGCCCAGGGACACAATGACATGCTGACTGCAGTGGGACTGCAGTGGGACTCGAACTTGATTCGAAGTCCAGCACACTACCCACTGAACCACAGGCTTCCTCCCATTATAGCATGGCTATGTACTGTATAAACCAGGGGTCGGCAACCTTTTTGATATGAAGTGCCATATTTAAAAAAAATTGTTATCAGCGTGCCAACGATCGAGAATTATCAACGGGGGGGGGGGGGGGGGGGGGGAGGGTTGAGGAGCTTGACGCTCGTCAACTATCAGCAGGAGGGCGGGGGGAGCCTCGCTGCGGGGAAGCAGTGTGTGGACCTGTCAGCGCAACTTACATGATGCCAAATTTGACAAACACATTTAAATAATTGGTTTAAACGGCATAATAATAAGGACGATCGTCCGTTCTGTGATTCTCCAGAACACACATGTTATGATATTAGTGTCATGCAGAGTGAGATGAGATCGCTGTCCCTTTAAGAGAGGAGAGAGGGGTGTGGCTTGTGCATGTGTGTTTGTGGATGGTATAGAGCTCCTGCGGATGATGTCACATATGCTGGTCACGTGACGAGAAACGAAGGGGGCAGCCATTTTGGCAGTAATCGCGTCAGTAAATTCATTGGCAGGCACTGGCAGACTGTCGAGGATGGTGGATAACTGCTGTGCACCAGGTTGCACAAATAGGCGTGGGAAGAAGAAAGGTGTATCTTATTATCGCATTCCAAAAGACGCGGAGAGGAGGGAAAAGTGGATCGCAGCGATTAAAAGAGCCAGGAGCCGTCTGAACAAGACTGAAAGATGGGACCCCCCGGCCGTTTGCTTTCGCTTATGCAGTGATCACTTCATATCAGGTGGGTGAAGGAATACAGTACAATGCTACAAAAAGTTTTCAAAAAGCAAAAATACAAACTAGTTTCAGACGCACTGCAGTAGCTATCCAAGCTAATAAACAAACATGCTAACGTGACACTGCCGTAGCTAGACAAGCTAATAAACAAACAATGCTAACGTGACACTGCCTATCAAACTGGAATAATTTAATACTTACCCTTGCAGTGATGATGCCGAAGTTTTTGGATGTAAGACTCCACAGTTGAATGTTGTTTACGAAGCCGGACTGACACCATTTGTAAGCCTCCAAGCTTTTGTAAGCTCTGAGGGAGTCTCCTGAGTACACTGATGGAAAGCTTACAAGATAGCTGTGGATGTCCGCGTAGCGCAAGTCGGGTACATCGTCTTCAGAGCAGGAGGTTATGCTCTTGAAAAGCACACCGGGTGCATTATATGGGTCGCTTATATTTAATCTTTCTAATTTTGTACTATAAAGCCGAATTTCACTTGAATTAAAATGAGATGTATACTCGCACGGTAGGAAAACGCTGGCGCCGGTCGTCATGTTTACTGCCAAAATGGTGGCTGATAACCAAAAGTCACGTGACCGCAGGAGCTCTATAGCGACAGTGAAGGAACGTGTGTATGTTTCTGGAGGTGTAACGAGGCAGCAGAAAAACATAGGTGTTTGTGATGTATTTTGTGAAACAGAAGAACAGCTAAATAAATGCAACGGCCTCCCAAGAAGAGCTCGCCTCTCTCCAGTCGTTTAAGCTACAGTGGGTTATTGAACCTGAAGCTTGTTGCTGCTGCCCTCCTTGACTACGATCTGGGAGCCGACAGGGAAGTTCAACACACAGATGGCCAGTCCGCCCCTTTGTAGAATATTATTTCGATGAGCAGATCGCCACTGGGCTTTCAACTAAATACACAGCCACGCAAAAACTGCGACATTTGTACAGCTCCTTATGGGTACTGCAATTAGTGAAGCGCTTTCCTCCGTGGTGAAACGATCAGCACTGCACCACGGAGGAAAGCGGCAGAAAGTGGCCTGGAGATAAAGAGAGCGGGGCTGCGTTGCGTGCATGGCTTCCTTCTGCAGGTAACGGGGAGACGCGCTCTGGCGGCGGTCTCGTTCAGGCTCCGAAAATACAATTTCAATATTTTGCACACTTATTCGACTTATTCCTAGTGTGCCACTGGTTACGGTGCCAGGGGTTGCCGACCCCTGGTATAAACCAACAACTTGACTCACAAAATGTTCTTAAAATAATTGTTTTGATGAAAACAAGAAGAAAATCATAATCTTTTCCATTGTGGACCAACGACTTATCTGCTGTGACAGGAACATCTCTCATTATGACGTCAGCACTGATGGAGGTTTACTTCCTGTCAGTCTTCTTCTGATGTTCCCTTTAGTGTTTACTTCCTGTCTGTCTTCTAATGCCGTTTTCTTTTGTGTTTTTTGCCTGCTTGTCTTCTTCTCTTGTTCCCTAAAATGTTTACTTCCTGTCGGTCTTCTTCTGCTGTTCACTTTAATGTTTACTTCCTGTCTGTGGCTGAAGTCGAATAGTCCATTTAGCTTAGGAACCTTCCTAACGGAGTGAAATGACCCTCAGTGGCAGCCAGGACAAGTGCCGTTCGAATTCTCTAGAGTCTAGATCAGGGGTTCTCAACCTTTTTTGGGCCAGCGCCCCCCTGTCCATTATCCAGGTCTCTTACCGCCCCCCATCAAAATAAGTAGACTTATTTTCTTCCCTGAATATTAATGTTGACTAAAATTCTGTGTTATATCATTTAAAAAGAATGTCACTGAATGCCAAATAATAGATTTGATTTAACTGGGCAGTTGGAATATCATTATCATTAGTTTACCAGAGAGCAGAAAAGCCATGTGAATGTGAATAAAAATGATATTTATGAGTGTTAAACAAACTCAGACAAGAGCAGAGAATACAAACAGACTGCTACGGAACAGCAGCAATTTCACACATGTCCAGTGCAGAACAAACAGTAGGCTACAAAACTGTACATTAGGCCTACAGAACTAACAGGTCGGAAAGGTGTTGCATTTCGCCGAATTGCGGGGGGGGGGAAGGTTAGTGTGAGCCCTGCGCTTGGTGGTTCTCCGCCAGTTTCTTCACTGCGGGTTGCAGAGAACTTAGTTTCAGTCGCAGTGCACCTGAGGCCGTCAAGTTCAAGCGATTGCGGTACTTGGACTGCATGTGGAGGACCTGGCTGAATCCCTGCTCCACGAGGTATGTGGTTGGGAAAGCCAGAAGAAGCAGCCTCGCTTTCTCCCAGAGAGCCGGGTAACGCTGAGAGTATTTGACCCACAAGTTGCCCCAGCCAGAGGTGCGGAAAATAGCCTGGGCCTCATCGTCACTCTGGATGTCGATGAGATGCTCCTGTATTGCTGGCTCGCATTCCGCCACGTCCGCCTGAAAGGGCTGCACCACCCAGGTGGGAACATCGAGGTCCAAAAGATCTCTGAAGCGGATCTTCAAATCGGCATTCACCATCCTCAGGTGGTCTGTGTAAATGAGAAGGCGCTCACCGGTAAGAGCCTCAGACACCTGCAATGAGTATAACCAGGAAATTGTTATCGGTGCAGAATGTTACCATCCGATTTTAAACTGGTTATTTTATTGCTAATTAGTTTACTAATTGATGTTTCTTTATTCTCATAATACATTCAGAACATAAGTTATTTATACTAACCAGGAACACAAATATAGTGTTGCATAGAGTAGCCTACATTTATTACATGTATTATTTATTATTATCATTATTTAGTAGCCTAGGCTGGATCACCTTGGTCAACAGCTGGAAATGAGCAAACTGCCTCCTGCCTATGCTCTGCCGGTATAGATCCAGCCTGGAGGTGAGACTGTGGATGACCGCCTTGCTCTGGATCAGAGTAACTCCTTTTCCTTGGAGCTTCAGCGTGACTTCATTCATTTTGCCAAAGAAGTCTGCGAGGTACATGATGTCGCAGCGGCTGGATGACACCTGTTCCCCGAGAGCTGCATCCACCTCCTCCAGGAACTCCACGATGCTGTCAAACAGCTCACAAAAACGAGCAAGGCAGTTTCCTTTTGAGAGCCAGCGGACATCAGTGTGGAGAAGAAGACGCTCAAAGGTCTCATCATTTTCCTGACACAGCTGTCGGAACAATCTGTTATTCAGGGCGTGGGCTTTTATTTTGTTTATTGCCTTTACTGCAATATTGAGACTTGTGGAGAGGTGGACTTTTAGATTTGGCCACAAGGTTGTGGCGGTGCAAGACACAGTGGACTGTGAGGACATGCGGGACCTGCTCCTTCAGCAGAGTGGTGAAGCCACGGTACCTGCCAACCATGGAAGGGGCACCGTCAGTAGCACATGCGAGGATATTGTTGATCGGGATTGACTTATCCTGTAGATAAGCATCCAGTGCATTAAAAATGGTCTGGCCCTTGGTGTCTGTGACCAGATATTTGGAAAATAAAAATTCCTCAGCCATCTCCTGACTGTTGGAGGTGCTATAGCGGACATAGGCCATCAACAGAACATTGTTGTCAGAAGTGGTTGTCTCATCCAGCTGAAGGCTGAATGGAGTTTCCCGCAGGATGGCACACAGCTGCTCCTCTGTATCAGCACCCATTTCATCAATCCTGCGTGCTACGGTGTAATTATTGAGTGGGATGGATTTCAGCACCTGTGTGGGATCACGCTCCATCACAGTAGATATGACCTCTTTGATGGCAGGGAGTACCAACTTCTCTCCGATTGTGAACGGCTGCCCACATTTGGCTATCAGCAAGGAGATGTTATATGACGCTATTAGCCCGCTGTCAGTCTGGGTGGTCTTCCTAGCGAAGAGACTGCTGATGGTGCTCCTACCATGTTTCTCTTTGAGGGCCTGGAAGAACGGACGCTCCTTATCTGCCTTATCCGGGTGGATCTTGGTAAGGTGCTCCTTTAAACGTGAGGGTTTCATTCCCTCATTGGAAAATACATGTTCGCAAAGTAAACACATTGGGAGTTGTGCATTGGTAGGAGACGGTATGAAGCCATAGCTAAGATATTCAATAGAGTACTGTCTGCATTTTATCTTTTTCGCGGCCATTTTGCTGATGTGATATGATTTTTGTTGTTTGATGATGCTAATATTTAGGGGGTGGGGGGTAGTGTCACGATAACGCTAGAGGGCTAGCTGGTGACATGACAAGACATCGTGCCGGGAGCGGACCGGAAGTCGTTGTAATTTTGAACAAACATAGCTCTGTGTGGAGCAGCCTGGCTAGCCAGCTCTTCCATGTCGTAGCAGACATAGAAACGGGTATTATTTTCATAAACTGACCACTTTGTTCGAATCTGTTAGTGGAATTTGTCATATGAAAACATATCAAAATTTAACAAAGTGACACAGATTATTAACAGTCGCGATCCCAAAATTACAACGACTTCCGGTCCGCTCCCGGCTGCTTTTTGTAGGGTACGTTCGTAAATGCGCTCAGAGCGCTCCGAGCGTCCCCGTTCCACAGTCCAGAGCGCTGCGCTCTGAGCGCTCACAGCTGGGTGCTCTGGCGGAACAGACGGGTTGTCCGAGCGGACTGACCGTTCGTGCATTTACGAACGTACCCGTAATAACACTGCTGACAGCTGACCAATCGCAAGCAGAGTTGTGGTTTCCTATAGCAACAAAAGATGCTGACAGCTGCTTTTTGTACAGGAAAAGACGCTGTGGCTAGCGTTTTTCATGACAAAAAGACATTATTCGTGAACGCCCCCCAAGAACACCTCAACGCCCCCCTTTCAAAAATATTGCTTCCAGCGCCCCCCGACGTTCTCTGAACGCCCCCTGGGGGGCGGTACCGCCCCCGTTGAGAACCAGTGGTCTAGATGATAGGAAAGGAGGTTCCAAACGCCCTTTATAACCTCCTTTAGCTTAGGAACCACTGTATGGAGCTAATTTCCTGCCATAACTCCACAAACAAACTAAACAGGTTTTACAAATGCCTCATGTTTCACTAACAAACACAATGTGGTTTGCAAATACAAAACACCATCTACAAACTAATGCATTTAGTTTTGCAAAGAAAAAACGTATCTATCAAATAAACACATACCATTTTTCTAATAAATCATTTTTCAGAGACAAATTCAGCAGGTTTTACAAGTACACATATTTTTTTTACAACTACAACACTTTTTTTTACAAGTACAAAACTTGTTTTTACAACTACAACACTTTTTTTTACAAGTACAAAACTTTTTCTTCTCAAGGCGGAATATTACTGCCAAAAGTCACGTGACTTTTGGCAGTAATATTCCGCCGTGGCTGGCACATATATATATATATGGGTTATGGCTAGAAAAGGATCCGTCTTGTGTAAATATGACGTCACGTTCTCGTTGTAACTCTCGTTGGAGCGGCTCGGAAACACACCTCCAGCAGTAATATGCAACATACGCATTAATGCAGCATTAATATTAATAGAGAAACATCAGACATAATAGTAAAACACTGAAAGGGAACATTGTATTGCACCAGGAGCTATCTTGGGACTTTTACTGCGACAACGTTGACTTGCCTGTGAATAAAAAATAAACCATAGTGTTGGTGATCTACAGTGTTGTCATTCTTCTTTGAACAGCAAGACCGCTAACACCCTATTTCAACAATCAAACTCCTTGTCATTGACATCATTAATAGATAGTTTAGCTTCTCACCATCATTTGCTGTGGCCCACTGATGTTAACGATCGTAACTGAAAGGCTGCCTGCCAAACGTAAACATTCAGCCACGTGACTTGCAAACTATCGCGAGAGTTTTACACTAGACGGATCCTTTCTAGCCATAACCATATTTATGGGCATATGCTCCACGGCAGCAGGGGGCGCTACTGAGTCCATCGGGAGGTTGAGCAGCCCTTGCCAGTCTGATGACAGGTGTTTCTAGCGATCCAGCGATCTGTTTCCCGAACTCATTTCACAATGAGCGGCCAACAGGTGAGTTTGTTAATTTTTCTGGTGAAAAAGCCAATGTTAACTCAACTAAGTTACTGTTTCATGAGTATGAGCCGACTGCAGGAGCTAGTTTACAATAAGCTAGGCTAATTTTCGTTTTTTATTTATTTTTAGTAATCGGTTCTTGTAAACATATATGTAAATGAATAAATACATATATATATATATATATATATATATATATATATATATATATATATATATAGCCATCAGTAGACTACATGAATGAGACAAGTCTTTGTGGTTAGTTGAAAAATCTGTAATAACCATACCATGACACGCTAAAGACAGGGATTCTGTGATTTTATGAGAAAATCTGTGAAATGATCGTTTTTTACCTCGTCTAACATGTATTTGCTTATTCTACTATACCACCCGATTAGCAGCATAGTTATAGTCTTCTATTTGCTTGTGTTCCAAACATTTTTAAACAGTATTGTGTTGGTGCTGCCTGTGTTTTGCCCACAAGCTACTATGTGGCGCCAACCGCGACGTCAGATAGTTTGATCCTATTGGTTCAGTGTTAGTATCAGTTCAAATAGGGTGTGCAAATTACCCAATTTATAACTTAAACTGTTTCAAACTAAACAGAGGGCACTGACACTTTATGCAGATAGTGGACCACCAGGTACACATTTCACATTGGTTATCTGCCAATATCACATATAATATAGAAACTTATCAGCAGGGGTTGAATTGGGTTCTCTTATGTGGGTATATTTACAATGAAAACTGAAAATAAACATGTGTACCTAATTCAACCCCTGCTTACCAGCCATGGTTAAATATCTAAGTTACCAAAATGTTTCACCTCACTTGCTCATTCTTTTCTTCTATCTCTAGGAATTGCTCGTACAAAGCATGTTGGAGAGGCTCCATACACGAGTTCTACATGTTGTCCGTCAGCAGCCACTTGACATCGATTACCTTGAGTTTGTCTTTTCTCAGGAGGTTGTTCTTTTTAGTGCTCTCTCTAATCAGGTTCTCATCCCAAAGGCTATTGTAGATGCACTCACAGAGCTACACAAGTTGGTTGTTGAGGAAAGACAAAATAGGGTCCCCAAAGTATTAGTTCAGGTTACCCATGGAGTCACTGGGCATCCAAGATTTGATTTATCTCCAGATTCCCTGTTACATCTTCTTAACCTGGGTCTTCCAGTGCCCTGTATTGCTAACCTAATGGGAGTGTCCACTCGTACTATTTACAGACGAATGTCAGAGTCTGCCTTCTCTGTCAGAGCACTCTATAGCACCTGTTCAGATACAGAGTTAGACAATTTGGTAACTGACATTAAAAAAGACATGCCTCATGCTGGGTACCGCCTGGTTAAGGGAACCTTGAAGTCCAGAGGATTCAGAGTCCAGTGGGAGAGGGTGCGGGCCTCCATGCACCGTGTGGACACTGTAGGCATCCTTTTCCGAATGAACCAGCTAGGGTGTGTTGTGCGTCGCACCTACTCAGTTCCTGGTCCCAAATCCCTGATGTACATTGACACCAACCACAAGCTGATTCGGTGTGTATGATTCCATTTGTAACACAATATTGACCAAAATTGTAGGCCACATTTTTATTTTAATGTTTAATAATTGTTCAGCCTAAATATGTGTCTTATTATAGTTTATTTCATTTAATCAGGTACAACATTGTCATATTTGGTGGCATTGATGGCTTTTCAAGAAAGGTAGGATTCAGTAAAAAAAGAAAAACATTAAATGAGATATCTATAAAAGGATACGTTTACATCCTTTTTTATTTAACTTTTTAGATCATGTTCCTGGGTGCAGCAAACAACAATCTGGCCTCAACAGCCCTTGCCTTCTTTCAGAAATCAGTCGACAGATATGGATTACCATTAAGGTAAGTGACAATACATGGGTCCTTTCATGTCAACTTGAGACAGAAGTCAAGACTACATTTTGACACCCCATATTTAACTTAGAATAACAGAGACTAGGGACTCAGATTGTTCATGGACAAGTATGGAACATCAATATTTAACTAAAGAGTAAAGAACTGAAAAGGTTTTCATGATTATCATGTTTTTGTTGGCTTTTATAATAGTGTGTCTATATGATATGTTTATAAAGATCATTTAAAGACAAAGAGAAGATAAAATGGTTTGGACCACATTTAATCAAACACTATAAATGCTATTCATTTGGTAGGGTAAGAGCAGATCACAGAGTTGAGAACGTTGACATTGCACGGCTGATGTTCTCTGTCAGGGGAACAGAAAGGTCCAGTTTCATCGCTGGAAACAACCAAAGGCAGGTTCAGTCGCACTTCTCAAAGCCAGTTTTTCTTTTTGTATCATGCAACATCATTATTACTTGAATTGATATCGCAGCACTGTGTTATGTCA
Organism: Notothenia rossii; assembly: GCF_949606895.1. Lineage (NCBI taxonomy): Eukaryota > Metazoa > Chordata > Actinopteri > Perciformes > Nototheniidae > Notothenia > Notothenia rossii. The sequence continues at coordinate 52,741,815 of NC_136905.1, read as the reverse complement.
AGAGATTTGGAGACAATTCTGAAACATTTATCTTTGTTAATTTGTTTTCTAATTAAGGTATCAACTGCTGTGACATAATTTTCAAAGGCATGGTTTCAGGGATCATGCCTTTCTTGAAAAAGTGCAGGACCTCCATGCTTTGATACTAAATACTGCAACTCTTCATGTTTTACACAACGTAACTGGCTAACGATTGGTATCTATATGCACTAGGGAATTTGGCCCAGAAAATGAACTTAAATGAGAACAATTTCTGTGAAAATTTGAATTAAATTATTTTACATGCAATATTTATTGACTAATTGGACCAACAAGTTAGGCCTTAGTATCCCCCACAAAATAATTGATCACTTAATTGGAACAACCATTTTACTTTCAGAGTTGTAACTTCCATCACTGGTTAAAAAACATGGAATAATACAAATATGAAGCATAAATGTATGTAAACCCATCTTATCTTACAAACTATCCTTCCAGAATTGAACGTCACTGGAGGGACGTGTGGTGTGCTGTGACCAATGTATTCTACAACGTGCTGCACTCGCTAGAGGATGATGGTTTGCTTGACCTGTCAAACTTTGCACACCTCTTCAGTTGTCATTACGTTTTTCTGCCCAGACTACAAGCTAGTCTTGATATATTTTGTGGTGGTTGGGATAACCACCCACTCAGAACTGAGGGAAACTTAACTCCTAATCAGTTGTGGCACATGGGAAACATCCAGCATCCTGTGGCAGAACCAGACAATGTTGAGGTAAAGGGGGCATCATTGTGCCATCTATTATGATATGATAAAAAATGTATGGAAATATTTCAACATGGTTTGAACTATTCAAGTATATCACATATAATTTAATACTAAAACATACAGTATCTTATAATATCTGGGTCCCAAGGGCAACAATCTTTTTATTTGTCGTCCTCAATGAAAATCAACTTGTTCGAGCATAACCTGAACATTTTTACAGTACACCCTTGCTCTAGAGAAATGTATCATATGGAGCACCTAAGGAGATATGGACCAACAAAAAACTCCTGCACACAAGAATGTTTTGCATGCTCATGTGTTACTAGTGAGCACAGCATAGGAGAGCACCAGTTCTTTACAGACCGTTAAAATTATGTGTGGCAATGATAGTACAGGAATTTCTTTAGTTATATTTCACATTTGGACATTTAAGTTATCTTTTAACTATTTGTTTTAGTTTAAATCTGCAACTGGTTTTCATGTATCACATTCTGGTGTCTTTTTTTTTAGGAATTATACCTTCCTCATCTTGACTGGGAGGACAGTGGCCTGCCTGATGATCCACACCATGGGGTCACTGTTCCTGAGACAGGCAATTTGTTGAGCCATCAACAAGAGGCAGCACTGGGGGCAGCCATAAATCCCCTGGCACAGTCCCAATCACATGGCTCAGACATTTATCTAGCTACTGTCCAGTATGTCCAACACCTTCTAGGCTTAGAGTAAAAGCACAATACACTTGCAACAGACATGTTGAGTAAGGTAAAATTATCTGAACTTTATTTTTGAAATCTTGTATAATAAACCTAGCCTGGAAATTTGCACAGAATTAACAGATTATTACTTCCATAACTAAAAGCAAAACAAGAACATTGAACAGTTGACTATAGCTTTAGGTACAAGCTGAGGTATAACAGTCACACATTTTGCTACCAACATTTACACCAGCCCAAATCCAGTGTCATTTGTGCTGAGACACGCCATCAACTCTTTCTTGAATGTTGGGTAGTCTTGGTAGTGGGCAGGAATACGGAGTGTTTCAAAGCATGTGGATGACTTTGGTAGGCCACCGTTAATCACCTCCACTGTGAGGGTACTGGAAGGAGCCTCCCATCCAACCCAGAACTTTACAAGTTCCTTCAACTCATCACTGGATACTGCAGAAAAAAACAATATATAAATACATAAATGCTTGCAGTAAAGGAGAATCCTGCACTTGATACACATTTCGCACAAGAACAAAACCAACTAAAATTCTTGTGTCAGGAAGAAGGGTGGCTGAAATCTAATACATTTGGATTTGCATTAAATACACTGCACAAATCAATATTAAGGTGCTCTTACTCTTTAATCTGTTTGCAGGGTGTCCGCGGGGTCTTAAAAAGTATTAAAAGTTGATAAATCAATTTAGCGAAAATTAAGGCTATTAAAAAGTATTAAACGGCATTTTCCAAGGTATTAAGAAGTCCCACAGCAACGACAACATGAAACACCCTTTAATTTACTGAAACGACATGTCGGGAAACCCCCTCAAGGCAGCCCCATTCATAGCGCGCCGTAAAATGCTGCTTCTTATTTTAAGTTTCCTTGCCTTGCTCCGCTCTGTGGAGGGGGGGGGTCCAAAAGTGGGTAGACTGGCATACGCAACGCTCTGGGGGTCCAACGGCTCCGTGTGTAAGCCCTATATGATCATTTTCTGATAACGATTAAATAGCCCGCCTCCCTCTCCCCACATCTCCTGCTGCTGCTGGGCTGTCAGAAGAGAGGGAGGAAAAGAGAGGCAGGCACCGTTTATTAAATATTATTATAGGCTACAGAGAACAGAGTCGTTATCAATTTGTTTTAAAGCTCAATAAATAACAAGGAAGACCTCTGATCGGCAATTTTCTAATTTTGTACGGAAGATTTAAACCTTAACAGACATGTTGACCGGCGGAACATTTTTTTTAACGGAAACTCTGCCGCACGGTTCCCTCGTCCGTTGGAAGAGGCGGAGAGGTGAGTGTTATTCATCTGCTGGTGGACTACCTGAGAGATATACAGCAGGAGAACACGCCGTCCACCGCGGAGAATAAACAGAAGGGCAACCATGCTCCGGGGTCTTCTTCGCTGCTTTTGGTGTATTTTGTGGCGGCAGCAGCGCCACTTACAGGCCTGGCATATGTACTACAGCGTTTCCAGCATTTCCAGCGGTCTAGTGTGAACGGACACATTAATGAATTGAATGCATGTGAACGGAAGACTTTTTTGCGTTTGTGTATGCGTTTTACCGTATGCGTCCTGGTGGGGCCGGGGTCTAAGCCAAACTATATCCGGTCACAGAGATCTGCTATTTTAAAGTAAAGCAGGGTGTCCGCGGGGTCTTAAAAAGTATTAAAAGTTGATAAATCAATTTAGCGAAAATTAAGGCTTTTAAAAAGTATTAAAAAGTATTAAATGGCATTTTTCAAGGTATTAAGAAGTCCCACAGCAACGACAACATGAAACACCCTTTAATTTACTGAAACGACATGTCGGGAAACCCCAAAAGGCGGCCCCATGCATAGCGCGCCGTTTCGTTGCCTTGCTCCGCTCTGTGTGTGTGTGTGGGGGGGGGGGGGAATAAACGACTACGGTAACGGGTCCCAAGGTGGGAAGACCGGCATACGCAACGCTCTGGGGGTCCAACGGCTCCGTGTGTGCCCTATATGATCATTTTCTGATAATGATGAAAGAGCCCGCCTCCCTCTCCCCACGTCCCCTGCTGCTGCTGGGCTGTCAGAAGAGGGGGAGGAAAAGAGAGGCAGTCACCGTTTATTAAATATTATTATATTATTATACAGAGAACAGAGTCGTTATCAATTTGTTTTAAAGCTCAATAAATAACAAAGAAGACCTCTGACCGGCACTTTCCTAATTTTGTACGGAAGATTTCAACTTTAACGGACATGTTGACCGGCGGAACATTTTTTTTACGGAAACTGCCGCACGGTCCCCTCGTTCCTTGGAAAAGGCGGAGAGGTGGGTGTTTTTCATCTGCTGGTGGACTACCTGAGAGATACAGCAGGAGAACACGCCGTCCACCGAGGAGAATAAACAGAAGGGCAACCATGGCAACCATGCTCCGGGTTCTTCTTCGCTGCTTTTGGTGTATTTCGGCTGGCAGCAGCGCCACTTACAGGCATGACATATGTACTACATCGTTTCCAGCATTTGCAGCGGTCTAGTGTGAACGGACACGTTAATGAATCGAATGCGTTTGAAAGGAAGCCTTTTTTGCGCTTGCGTATGCGTTTTACCGTATGCGTCCTTGTGGGGCCGGGGTCTAAGCCAAACTATATACGGTCACAGAGATCTGCTATTTTAAAGTAAAGTCAACACATAGACCCTAAATATAGTCTATATTAAGAATGAGAAAAGTCTTAACATATATATCCTTTTTTGTAAACATATGACAAATGTGTGAGGGTGATGACGTCAGAGCATCGTCTTATGTGCCAGGGCTTAGCCCCGGACAGCCCCAGCCCAATTTAACCCCTGGGTATTTGTGAGGGAGCTCCTATATGGCATTACCCCGCTGAAGCTCACCAAAGTTTAACATATTTCATAGTTCAAAGTTTTGTCAATTGTTTTGTTTATTGGTCAAATACTGGTTTCTAATGTTTTCTGAGGAGTTTTACTGGAATGAAAGAGCACAGAGTACAGAAGCAACAAAGCAGCATACTGCATTAAACCTGACCTTCACAGAGAGGTTGAAGTTCATGTGGAGAGAAGGCTTCAGTAGTCTGTCTGCACTCTGTTTAGTGTTGCTATCTTACAATCAATATAGTAAATGTGAGGTAAAGTGTGTTGCCAATGTAACCGGTTAGAACTCAAAGTTGCGATGAGGTCTTAAAATGTATGGAAAGGGTCTTAAAAAAGGTCTTAAAAGGTATTAAATTTGACTTCAGGATTCCTGCATATACCCTGTAAAGTCAACACATATCGACCCTAATATAGTCTATATTAAGAACGAGAAAAGCCTTAACATATATATCGTTTTTTGTAAACATATGACAAATGTGTGAGGGTGATGACGTCAGAGCATCGTCCTATGTGCCAGGGCTTAGCCCCGGACAGTCCCAGCCCAATTTAACCCCTGGGTATTTGTGAGGGAGCGCCTATATGGCATTACCATATAGCTGAAGCTCACCAAAGTTTAATATATTTCATAGTTCAAAGTTTTGTCAATTGTTTTGTTTATTGGTCAAATACTGGTTTCTAATGGTTTCTGAGGAGTTTTACTAGAATGAAAGAGCACAGAGTACAGAAGCAACAAAGCAGCATACTGCATTAAACCTGACCTTCACAGAGAGGTTGAAGTTCATGTGGAGAGGAGGCTTCAGTAGTCTGTCTGCACTCTGTTTAGTTGTGCTATCTTACAATCAATATAGTAAATGTGAGGTAAAGTGTGTAGCCAATGTAACCGGTTAGAACTCAAAGTTGCGATGAGGTCTTCAAATGTATGGAAAGGGTCTTAAAAAAGGTCTTAAAAGGTATTAAATTTGACTTCAGGATTCCTGCATATACCCTGGTTTGATAAGGCTAGAAAGATAAGACTCAGATCTGGTGTTGTACGTGAACCTCCATTAAGTACTACATTGTAACTACAGATGGAGCGATTCATTTCGGACAGTTTGAAACGCGAGGGCCGTGATTGGTACGTGATCTGCCCTCGCTCAAGGGAAAACCTCCAGCTTGACTTGAGACCGCCCCCGTGATAGATAAATGTGTTTATAATGAAGCCAGCTGCAATGGATCATTGATCCACCAGGAGGTGCAGTGGGGTTCCACACTGGAGCTCATGTGAAATAAAGTCAGATACAGTACGCTGGATGTACAGCGGAACTTTGTTAAGATCCATATGTCACGGATATCATACTCTGTGCTAAATAAGAGACATGTAATCATTTACAAAACATCAACATGTTGTTATTTAACAAAATAATTTTGTTATTAAAAAAAAACGAACGGGAGGAAATGCAGCCCGGCTCTCGATTTTTAATCCTAATTTAATCATCATCTTCACCACGATCATTTATGTTTATGTTCACCGAATTGACATGAAATTACTGACACATATGAATATACTGTATTCAACTTCATTAAAACGTTATTAACGTGCCTAAACTCAGTAATTCACCAAAAATATGTATATTTTAATGGAGTTTCGTCGGTCGATCAGGATCCCAAAGTGTAGCGGAGGGATCCTCATCTGGATGAAGGGTGTTATTTTCCCCATAAAGAACAAGTCGCTGCAAATTATCCCGCTTATTACATGGCCACATTCTCAACAAAGTAACAACATGACTCCCAATATTAATTGAAATGCTTTTATGGGGATTTAGAAAATGTTTTTATTGATTTAAAAAATAGTTGTATGTATTGATTTAAATTCACATGCATCCGCTAAGAAAAATAGTCCGTTGTTACAGTTTTTTAAACAGTCTGAATAAAACGGCAGCTCTCAGCTGTGTATTTACACAACTAATGGCCCATCAACCACAGCTCTCTCCCCCCTCCCCCCCTGATCTTTCTTCTCCAGCAGCTAAATTAACAGGAGGTTACTCTGAGTGACCATAGACTGTATGTGACAAGCTTACAGTTAGTGACGTAACAACACCATAAAAGCTGGTGGGTTGAAAGCAATACGGGAGGTAAAAATAACTACAATAATTGTGACTTATTTATTGTGGCTTTTATGTTTTTAGGTATAAAATGTTATGTAATTCAGGCTTATAGTTCACCCTTCTCTAAAAGCCTTCAACAATGACAATATTCATTGTAATTTAATAAATCCTTCCAACACACATTGTAAAAAATAGCCTACTGTAAGTTAAGAAATCATTCTAATATGTACATCTTCTGATGTAACAACAATAACATTATAAATAGTAACATAGCTGAACATGGTATTGCACATTTAGCTTTGAGTGTTACTGACCTGAGATGTTTTTATTACATGAATTAAGGTGACTGAGGCTTTTTAACATACAGGAATGCAAACTCATCAGGTATGAAAAAGGTGACAAGGATCCGAGCCCCCGGCTCCCCCACCCCCCACCCCACGGAATGACAGAGGATTTTAGCAGTCAGAACAACTAAAGCAGCAGTGTTAATAATAACAGAAACGCCAAAGAGTCACATAATAGAAATATATAAAAGCATTTATTTCAAATTGTGGAGCAGTCAGTTTATAATTTTGGCAGCACTGTTGAGCATTTTGAAAATGTATTTTCAGGCCTCTGTGCAAAGCTTATTCTTTCTATCTTTATAGCCACATGGTGTAAAGTAACTAAGTTCATAAACTCAACAAGTACTATACTTGGGCACAACTTTGAGATACTTGTACTTTATTTAAGTATTTCAATGTTTTGCTACTTTGTTCTTCTACTCCACTACAGTTCAGAGGTACATGGTGTACTTTGACTCCACTACATGTATTTAATACCTTTAGTTACTTCACAGATCTGGATTAATTAAGTGAAATATAATCAAGTGTTAAATCAGACTTTAGTTCCACCTGGAGTAAATCCACAAGCTACCCTGCAGTATACAAAGTCATTCAAACTAGCTGCACCTTTACCAGCTTTGAGAACACTTTCATGATCAACCATTATAAAACATATCATATATATTATTCTGAAATGGACCAATCTGCACAATGACTACTTTTACTGTCGCTACTTTCACTATATTTTGATGATAATACTTTTCTACTTTTACTTGAGGAACATTTTGAATGCAGGACTTTTACTGTAACAGAGTATTCCTACACTCTGGGACTATTACTTTTACTCAAGTACAAGATCTGAATACTTCTACTTTTACTCAAGTACAATATATATACTTATACCACCTCTGTTTATAGCCTATGAAAAAAACTATTAGAAATAGAAGGCTAAAGCTAACGTTAGCAGATAGTGACAATGTATGCTAGCTAGCTAGCTCAACGATTCCTTAAATAATATTGCCACAGAAACACTTTTCAGTTCACATCACGCTCTGCCGCTCCGACAGGGAGCTCTGCTCTGAACACCTGAACGGCCCGTTCTAACAGCTGTTCACCAGCGGTCCAGTCTGTGCCACAGTGACTCCGGACGCACAGTTAATATTAACGAACGCACCCGTAGGTAATGTAGCTGCTGAAGCTAGACCATCATCTCGGAGCAGCAGAGCCTTATTATACATCCATGAGCAGAGCCGACAGGCAGGAAGACTCGAGCACACAGCTCGTACTTCATTATAATATATAAAAAAAGAACACCATGCGTGTCATGATGGCACATAACAGCTCACGGCCACAGATTACTCCGGGTCCCAGCCCCCCCCATACCCCAAAAATATTTGTATTGCAGATCTACATGAATCACGCAAACGACTTATTTTGGATTCAAAACGGCGAATTTCGCCGAAAGGTGACAAGTTTGCATCACTGAACATAGACAGAGCACAACTGAAACATAACATCTGAAACGATGTAACAACATAATACACTTGTGGGGATGCTTGGGATGTGAGGAGTGAGGGACACGGCTTAGAACGGGCGTGTCGCCTGGCAGGACAAGAGAGTGTGTGCACCAGTCTGCCTTGATCTATGAATTCATGTCCGTGTTTTATAGAAGGAAATTCCTTCACTTCATGAAAGTGTTTTAACCACACACACCTCTACTACACACACATGACGGGTGTTATTTTCCCCATAAGGAACAAGTCGCTGCAAATTATCCCGCTTATTACACGGCCAAATTCTCAACAAAGTAACGACATGACTCCCAATATTAATTGAAATGCTTTTATGGATTTCGAAAATGTTTTTATTGATTTAAAAAATAGTTGTATGTATTGATTTAAAAAATAGTTGTATGTATTGATTTAAATTGACATGCATCCGCTAAGAAAAATAGTCCGTCGTTACAGTTTTTTAAACAGTCTGAATGAAACGGCAGCTCTCAGCTGTGTATTTACACAACTAATGGCCCATCAACCACAGCTCTCTCCCCCCCTCCCCCCTTGATCTTTCTTCTCCAGCAGCTAAATTAACGGTAGGTTACTCTGAGTGACAAGCTTACAGTTAGACACAACACTGTCATTGTAAGTGACCCTCAGTTAGTTGACTTTTATGTTCAACTGCTAAATTCGTTACTGATAAAAAAGGGCTTCTACTGTACCTAATTACCTTAACACTAGAACCGCCAGAGGTTTTTGTATAGGCCTACCTAAACCTGTCAAATCCCGCTATTAGAATGCAATTTTTAACAACATAGGGTGCTACATAACACACTTTCAGGAAAAGTCAGGGACTGGGAGACTTTAATATTTTATTGAAAAAAAGTTACATTGCACACACACAACACACATCACACAAATTGACCCGATTGGCGGTTCTAGTATTAAATAAACTCACTAATTAATGAAACCAGTTCAATACGCATTATTCTTATCATTCTTTATGAGCGCAGAAATAGTCTTAAAATCAGATCTGTTTTTTAAATGAAATCTGACGGCAGGCAGTTAGCTCTGATCACCTATGACAAATGCGCCGCACCTAATCGCTGGCCATTCAGCCACAGACACTGTTCGAAATGGGGGGGAGCTAGGAGGAGCTTGGCTCCCCCGAAGAGGGAGGGAGCTCCCCTGAAGGCTGACTTTGAGATAAATAGGGGGAGCCCAAAACAATCGTGCATATTTGTGTCACACAGATTAGAAATGTTGAGTTTCTGTAAATAACAGTTCTTGAAATAAATAATAGTTATTGTTCATTACAGTTTCTGAATATTTGTTTTATATTTGTGAATATGTCTGGGTGTTGCCATCTGTATGTGGCAGCGCTGCATTCTTACTTACGTTGCTATGATTATGGCGGTGATGCCGGCGCGGTATTTGAAATGTTCATATTGATATTTTTTTAACTCTGGCTGTGTAATAAAAAAATATGGCAAAACGAAAACAGCCAAGCGTCACAGCTTTTGGATTCACAAGCAAAGAAGCGAAGGAGTCTAAAAATGACAACGTGAACGGAAAACAACTTTTAGTTGGCCGGCTGTAAGCGGCGTTAGGGTCGAGTTTGACAGCTCCACACTGAGGGAGAGGCCTGCCGATGCGGAGCCTGAAGAGGCTTCAACAACGGCCACATCCGCCGGCATAGTGACACCGTCTGTATTAGTAGAAGAGTGTTTTTATAGCAATTGATCGCATCCGCGCTGCTGCGCCAGTCAACAGAGCGTGCGTGTGACATATTTAGTAGCAGGATGTGCTCTGAAAAATAGGGCTCCCCGAAAGCAAATGGGTAATTCGAAAACTGACAGAGCTCCCTCTTAACTAAATCAAACTATAGAAGGTCTGAAAGCACCTATTGTTTTAAATAATGGTCGGAATGTGACCTGTGAGCCTTCTGAATTACTTTGGGACAGCACATTCTAAACTGAAATGTTCAATCAATAAAGTAACATCTTATCTTATCTTAATAATATCTTCATATTAATAATAATAATAAATCATACAGTATGTGTCCGAAAGGGAGCAGGAGGAAGCAAACACAAAAATATACTGCATATTAAAGCAAACGATTGTAAAGGTTAAAGTATGAGCATAACAAATAAAGAAGTGTAATGTAAACATTTACATTATAATTATGATTATTTAATATATAAAGACTATATATTATTGAATTACAAGATTAGATATACTTTAGTTGATCTAAAATATTGATGTGTTAAAATGCTCTTCAAAACACAACTGAAAGTCCATGAAACTTGTCTTTCTGTATTTGTGAATGAAGCGCCATCTCCTGGTTAAAACCTGAAATTGAAAATCTGGCAACGCCCTCTTGGAAAATAGTGGGAGGGCTTAACATTCCTCTATACTGGTCTTTGGCTGGTGGTAGGCAGGAAGCTGTAAGCTGGAGTCCGAAATTCAGTGCTCCATCTGTAATATGACACGTTTTTTCTTCGACTAGGATAGATGTGGATAATGAGAACACATGTGAATGCATTACACTTAAAACATACAGTACATGCATCAATCATTGCATGAAGGAAATATACCATCTTGAATGAAGCGACGAAGGTATCCTGTGACACGGCTCTTATCTTCCAAAGAGCATTCATCATCATCATCAACGTCAATCATGGTCGGCCAGTTGATGCGGTCAAGAATGCTCTACATACAAAAATATCAAACAGACAAGCCATCTGGAATAAATAATTTTTCTGCAGTTTGGAAAATGTTTCTGATTGAACACTTCATTTCCAGCTATGATCAATACTACCGGTCTTATTAGACGTATTTACCTCTGGGGTCAACACAGCACTTGACTCCTGTGGAAAAATAATTGGAGCTGCATCTGGACGTTGATTAATGAGGGGCCACAGCATTGTGTCTTTGAGTCCTTTTCTGATTTGCTTGATTTGCCTCATGGCTCGTCCAATTACCTGTTGAGATAAAGTAAAAAATAAATCTTTATACCTTCAGTGGGATAAAAGTGTTATACAATATGTTGAATAGTGCCAACAGTATTCAATACCGCATGATAAAGAAGTCTCTCAAAGAGCCATCGCCGTTTGTCGTTAGACATCACAGGAAGGTCCCATGCCAGACACAAGGTGTTCACACTCTCCTTCTCAGCAGCTGAGAGTTCGGAGTTCCTTTCGAGCTTAAAGACACAATAGGGACACACTTAAACCAAATCTAAAATGTGTTCAAATATGAATCATGTGCCATTTGGAGAATACACACTATCTGGATTTTCTCCCTTAGATCCATGTCTGGACAGTCACGAATGCTAATGGTGGCAGTTTCAGCTGTGCCTCCACACAGGATATGAACAACAGCTGGGCTTAGGCCGGTCAGTGCAGGACCTCCATGCAGGAAGCAATGGCCAATGATTCTGCCCACCATCAGAAAAAGGTCACTCTAAACCAAGAATGCAGACGATGAAGGCACAAGTTGGTCTGGCTCTCCACCGAACAGCCTGTGACACAGCAATTTCCTGCGCAAAAAGAAAAAATCCGTGGAACAATGATCATGTTATATTACTCAGCAATTCTGTGGTTGTACAGACTAAATTACATTAAAATATATATGTAGGTCTGATCGTATCTTAAATATGTTTTAATTGGATAAATTATAGATGGATTAGGAATATTGCAGCATGAACACACTTCAACATATATATATAAAAGACACCCTACCAAAGTTCAAGTTAAAACCCTCTTTCAGCTTGCATCACTCTGGAAAACCAGTAGCGGTTCACTCCCTCTCCGATTGCAGGATCACCTAGCAATTATAAGAAATGTAAATATTCTGGGTATTTTTTTGTGAAAAAAACAACTGCACTAGAACAAAAAGAGCAAACCTTCAAGTCTGCATTGCATAGGATTTGCCCACTCTACATTGCGTGCCTTGTAAAATGCAATGAAAGCCATTTCTTGGTCTGAGATGCTGTCTCCCAGGTTAACATGCAAATGCAGCGGCTTCCCTGATGCATGAATGTCCAGCATTGTTTCTCTGTACAGCCGAGCAGCCCTGGCTGGGTCTGGTATAGTTTTCCAATCTATAATCTTATAAAGATTTAAAAATGTCAAAAGCTATAAACAAAAGGTTTCAAACTAGAACCACTAGCAGGTTGTTACAATACACAACACACCTTCAGTTGTGTTGGCAGGTCTAGAGGGTCCGGCAGAACTTGTTGGCTGATCTTGCCATGGTGTCACCTGTGAATATGTGGCAGATGGTTCTTCCATTGCCTCTACATCCACTCCGGCGCCACCATACGCATTGCATGGTCAAATAGAGATTTTCTATTATACTCGAGTCTAGAGATCGTTGAGGCCACGGCAGCACTTTTACTTTATTGTTTCCCATAAAATACTGTTTTCCAACCTACTGGAATAATGTTAAGTATTTATACTCATTAGTAACCATGTTAAATGCTCAGCGTATTTTGTGTAATTTTAAGGAAAGAAGAATTCAAACTTGAAATAAACCTTTATCTATGATTACTGGATATGTGAACTTGTATGCATCTGATGAAAAAAGGCACATTTGTTAAGCCTCAAGGCTAAACTATACAGGACAACAATATACCTCTCAACGCAGGCACTGGCATGCATCTCGATGATGTCAGCAGGGTACACTACTTGGCATATGGGACACTCTTTCTCACTCGCAGCATTAGATTAATACAGGTGTAGCAATGAAAGTTAAATTAAGCCAAAATAACTGACAACGGCTCAGAAATGTCAAATATAAATGAAGGAAACATTTCAACAACAACTTTGTGGTCACTGGGAAACAAATAAGAAAGACATAGTAGGAAGCAGATCAGACTAATGACTAGACCAGGGGTCTGCAACCTTTTTGACCAAACGAGCAATTTTGCTCCTTTTTCCCCCAAAAAAATTGTCTTGAGTCGCAAAACATATTTCATAGCTTGATAGCTAATAAAGTTGTATTTATTGTTATATCAGACAAAAACTACAGGTTTTCTTTGCATTTATTAGGCTATGTATTACGTTATATAAAACTGTTAACCTCTAATAAGAAACAAATAAATCCTATAAGGAGAATTAAAAATAATACACAGGCCTACTTTAACATAAATTAAACACAGCACTTGGGGAGTCCTCTGCAAATTTGAAGGAAACAAATATATAATTAAAATGTGCCCACTTTGAAATAAATAAAACATATAGCTGCACCCTAAAAAGAGTTAACGGTGGGGTAGGTAAGAATGGAGAAACCAGCTCGAGTGCGCTCGAATTTGAAAATACACAACCGGAAAAAATCTGCCTCTTCCTTCAGACTTCCTCACAGAGCCCCTCCTCCAACACACACGAACGCGCACATGACCAATGAGGGCACGAGATAAGTTTGTGGACAGATGGAAGGCTGACAGGCAGGTAGGCCATCCAGTTATTTTAGCCGGGCCGGCTCAGATGATTGGTCGTGCTTTTTACAGCGCTACGGCTTCCACAGATTAATGTGTGTATGTAATTATTGTCAAAGCATTTCATATATTCATTGCTATCGGCATGTTAAGAGCATTCCATGGAATATAACAAAAAAGTGTTTTCTGAAATAAATTACATACCCCATTGAATTATGACTGAAGATCGTCAGGTGTCTTCCTCTCCTGTGTTGTTCCCATAGACTGTATATAGAAAGGTTGTTCCTCGATACGTAAAGGCTGCAGCACCTTTGACAACTTCTCTCTACATATCAAACATACCGGTAAACCAGCATCGTTTGCTGTGAAAGCATATAACTATGTCCACGCAGAATTAAATCCTGTGTTCCTCCAGTACTTTTCTTTGATTTATCCATAGTTCGCTCATCGAGCCGGGGGTCAGGTTGTTCACCCGCAGGAAAAGGCGCTGGCGCGGGACCGTAGCAGGATGTGAGGCATATTTTAGTTGACCTAATTAAAACCGTCTTGTTTTTTATTTATGTGTCACAGTATCACCTTAAAATACAATATACGAAACATTTTCAACCATGCAACAAAATATAAATATTCCTAGAAATACTTTTATTTTATATCCTTCTTATTTTTCACTAAACTCAAGGGAGCCAGAGCAGAGGGCTTAAAGGGCCGCATGCGGCTCGAGGGCCGCGGGTTGTCGACCCCTGGACCAGCGCCGTATAGATAGAAGAGTTACGACAGCGGAAGTCCAAAAACGGTTATTGTCACGTGGTTCATGAAGACGAGGATCGTTCCCCGGAAGTTCATGGCGGGCAATGTGAATGCATTGATAACAGGAGATAGAACTACGATTTTTGGTAATTATTAGTGAATAAAGGTTTTGATCTGCAATATTTATACAACAAATCGATATGTGTATGTATTTACATCAATATGTTTTAAAAAAAAATATAGAATTTGCTAATATTAAGTGATAATATTAGGATTAGTGTGAACAACTAGTTTACATGTTAGGCTAACAGTGCCTTGGTTAAAGAGCCTGTTGCTGTTTATAGCTTTGAATTCTTTAAAACCAATATTATCTTCTTAAACTTGTATGGTAGTCAGGAGCATCACTTTCTAATGTTTATTGATATATTTAGAGGGAGGGGATCTAAAGGAATGCTTCAAAATTCAGATTAGATTAATTTCTACCATTTTCTTAAATTCATGGTAGTTTCAGTAATCCCATGGTAATTGAGGACACAAGTTATCTAAATGACTAATGTCATCTTTATGGCTTTCAGAAAGGACAGGACACCGACAGGTGACTATCAAAGGACTAGCAGCAGCAGCAGCAGCATGATGATGATGATGTTAAATGTGTTGTTTTAGGAACATCCATTGCAAATACATGGAATTCAATAAACATTGAATAGCATATCATGCAGTTTGTCTGTGCCTTTTCCTCCGTGTTGTCCTGGTTTGCTGTGCTGCCTCCTAGTCGCCACCATGGTTTGCTGTGCTGCCTGGGGACGCTCAAATCGCTCAGAGAAAGGAGTACGAATGTACGGCTTCCCCACTGACACAGAGCGCAGGAAAAAATGGCTGGCTCAAGTCAGCAGGAGCAATTTCACGACCAACAGCAAAAAAATATGTGAGGTTATTATATACAAACACTGCATTTGCACTTTTTCACAAAACGAAAACCACACCATTGGGAAAGCTTAATGTTTTGTTTAATACAACAAAACAGGGAAAGGCTTGAAAAACACAGAGTTGAGACTCAGGGTGCAGGGTGAGGGTCTCAGTGCAGGTGTTCAGGCTCCATTGAATCCCCCTCTGGTTCTTGTGCTGAAAGAGGGAGTAACAGACAGGAGAAAGGGTTATACACACCTATATAGCACACCTATTGGATGGGAAATTGCCTTGGGGAGATAAGGTGTGGTCTTTGTTCCCAACTGAAGTTATGGAACTTTATTATTTGTGAGTTTAACAAAGTATGACAAATGGCATCAGTAACAGATGTGATATGAATTTCTATAAAGTTGTCTCACATTCTTGGTCATATTTTATATACAGTATGTAATGAGTACAACATGTCCAGTAAGTATAAAGTGTTTCCTAATACTGTGTATTCAACCACTATGGAATATGTATGTGGGCAGACACAACTGAGTTGTTCTGTGTGTGAAGTAACCTCAAGTCACTCCACAGGCACATTTTGATGCAGACCAGTTTGTCAAGACAAAAAAGGGCAAGACTAGGCTGAGAGCAGAGGCTATACCCACCATCTTTGTGCATCGCCCTGTGGTCAAAAAGAGAAGGGCCCCTGCACCACGATTCACCCCGGGACCTGTATCTACAAAGCCCATAGCTCATGATCACAGCTATAGTGTGAAAGGTGACGCAGGTATAATAAGTATGAACTCTTAGTAACAAAAGTCATATTTCTTATTGTTAAGTGGTATAATATTTTAAAATCTACAGTGCCATGCCTTCTGCTTACATTAGTCTCAAAGATTGAGGGAAGAAGGGATGAGGAGACTGAGAGAAAGGAAAGTGAGGGTGAAGAAAGAGAGGACATGGCTAGTGAGGAGAGACAGGGAGGGTGGATACCACCCACTCAGCCAGCAGCCAGTCAGCATACGAGGGAACCAGCAGCCAGTCAGCATACGAGGGAACCAGCAGCCAGTCAGCATACGAGGGAACCAGCAGCCAGTCAGCATACGAGGGAACCAGCAGCCAGTCAGCATACGAGGGAACCAGCAGCCAGTCAGCATACGAGGGAACCAGCAGCCAGTCAGCATACGAGGGAACCAGCAGCCAGTCAGCATACGAGGGAACCAGCAGCCAGTCAGCATACGAGGGAACCAGCAGCCAGTCAAACAGATCTATTAAACAAATGAAAGAGAAAATGAAAGAGCCAAGAAGGAATCACCAAAAAAGCAAAGTCTGCACTAAGAAAAATCAGGAAGGAAAATGCAGCTCTCAAGAAAACAATGAAAATTAGGGACAACAAATATAAGAAAACGTTTTCAAAAGACCAACTTAAGGCATTAGGCAGACTCACCACAAAGGGGATGAAATGGAGCAATGAGACAATTAAGAAGGCTTTAAAAATTCGCTTTGCGTGCGGACCAACGGGTTACAAAACTCTGCAGGAATTGCAGATTCCCCTTCCAGGAATAAGGACACTGCAAAGAAGGATGCAATGTGTTAAGTTTGAGCCTGGTGTGTAACAGCTAACATCACTGCCCCTCCACCCGTAACATCGCTAGCAAGGTGTCCCGTCATGTACCTGGAAGTTTGGGTTGGCAAAATGGAGTAAGAGAGGGACTTGAAAAACCTTGGTGGCTCTCTACTCATGTTGTTACATTTGTCTTGGTTACAGCTCTCAAGGTTTTTTTTTTGTTGCCATTTCCACATCTTTAGAAAATATGAAATAAATGAAGTGAAATCCACCTCTTCTCTGGAGAACAAACTTTGATTTCTGTCTTGTGAGTTTGCAGTCTTGCAGTTTTGCTCCTCCACCTGTAACATCACTGCCCCTCCACCTGCCATACAGTAGGTTACTAACAATATTACTTATATAATACAGTGATAGAATACATGTTTAGTATGCTTACTTATATAAAACAGTAGTATTAAACTTACCTTGTGTTTTCACTCTCACTTAAGTCCCTCTCCCTTTGCCATCAATCCAAAATCAGCTGAGCTGCAACATTATACAGACAGGTAATAATCAACATAATCACAAGGACACAACATGGCTCTGCTAAAAATACTCACTCTTACACGCACCAAAGTTATATTTATCTAATATTTAACTCCCTCCACCCCCGCATACAATCCCGTTTAGAAGCCCCTCTTCTCTAATTCAACAACATTGGACGAAATGACATTAAGAGAACGGAATTTACAATTAAAAGGCTGTTCAACGTGTGTTGCCAACTTGATCCGGTATCCTAGCTTTATCTGTTATCTGTAAACGTTCCCTAAATTTACTAATTTAGGCATAATCCACTGACATCCTTTAATACACATGTTAATTTGAATCAGATGTACTGATAATATCCGCAATATAAATCTTTAAACTTCTTCTTACCTTTAAAAGTCCGTCACGAACGGTCTATTATGCTGCAACTCTACAGCTCTGCTAGCCTTGGCGCTAACTTCCTGGTAACGATTGAGAGGCTCCACGATCCGCCATTGCTGTAAAAAAGTGGTCCATTGGAGTGAACGGAGATGACGTAACTCTCAGTCTATACGGCGCTGCCCTGGACTAGACAAATAATTATATGAATAACAGGGCTCTCAAGTTTTGAACAGAGTTCAGAGTGAGATTTTGGCAGCGGTGTTTGGTACTCCAACTTCTGGCTCCCCTCAAAGTTCCCATGAAGCCCTCTGTACCGCGAATGTCAACGGGGGAGGGGGGAGGGGGCGTGCTAGTGGAGTATGAAGCCCTCTGTATCGCGAATGTCAACGGGGGGGGGGGGGTGCTAGTGGAGTGCACGTGTCTCACACAAGCCTAGTTTGGTGGGCGGTACCCTGGAAAGAAATCTCTGCGTGAGAAATACAAGGTGTGGCGTGTGAGCGTGTGAATGGAGTGAAATGCGTGTGTCTCACGCCAAATGCGTGAGACTTGAGAGCTCTGGAATAAGTACACCACAAGTGAAGTTATATATTATCATTGATGAGTGTAGCATAGAATTATGTTAGTTTAATTTTTTGTGTCATGAAAATGTATTCACACTTACTATTGTCTTGATCATCATGGTCTTGCTTTTCATCTGAATCTTCATCAATTTCCTGTTAAGTGGATCAGATTTACAAACGTTAACTTATATGACAATACTATAGTTTGGATATGCACTCACTGAAAAAAAAGATTCAAGAACAAGGTGATTTAGCTCAGCAAGGTCTCATGTAAAGAAAAAACCTACTTGTTCAGTATCTTCTGCAGACTTGCTACAAGACTCAACGTAGAGCAAGAAACTGTAGGGGTAAGGTTTCTCCACAGGTCCTGCATTGAGATGTAGGCATTTTGCTGAACTCAGGGGCATCAGCGGGAAGAGGCGTGGTGTCTAGTTCCTCTTGAAGTGGAATAATGAAAAGCGTGTGTTTTCCATTATTTGAAATGCCCTTTAGCATTTTTGCTGTGTAGCCTTCGGACTCAGGTGGGATCACAGAAAGTTTTCTCTGGCCACTCCCTCCTTCAGTATTTTTGAAAGTGGGAAGTGAGCATACATCAATTTATTTGTATTTGTTTTCAACATTGATTAAAACATAAAAATAAAAATGTAGTTTAAAATCTCAACCCATTATAGTTGTGTCACACCATTTTTAAATAATGCTGAATCTGCTTACCCGATGCTTTATAAATTAGCCATCCACCAGTCAAAGTCTCCAGTTTCGGGTATTCAGCCGAAATAACTGTTGAAATCTTAGTAGGAAGACAATATACAACAAGGACAAAAAAAAAAACATTAGCACTACAAATCGTATTAAATTACCATGGCTAGCCTCTTAATGAAATATAATTATTTTAATGGTCACCTCTGCATGGTTGCTCTGTTCAGGCAATGCTATAAGGCGTTTACCTAGGCCTGCCATCAACAGCCTGAGCTCCTGAGTCCCTTGTGGAGTTCTGCTAATGGGTTTTGGGAGCAAATAAAACTGTACATTAAGGGTCTTCTGAAGAGACCTGAAAAAGACCTGGAAAGAAAATTGAGAGGCATGTCAAACACAATCTTAACTACCAACCATACTTTATACATTGTAGCAACATTGTAATTTTTCTAACTTTGTCTTCTCCTGCTGGACATTGGCTGGCCTCACTCTCAACTCCTGACTAGTTCCCTGGCTGGAAGACTGGCCCTGATTCTGAACCTGAACCTGGGGCTGGAGCTGGCCTTGATCCTGAACCTGCCCTTGGCTGACTGTTGCTGTTAAAAGAGACAGCAAGTTCCGTGCAGCAGTTTCTATGTGTGCATACTCTGGCCTCTGGAAACAAATACATACAAACAAGAATAAATAAAACAGTATAATGTGTTTTTTGAATGAGCTTAAAAGCAGTTTTGAGCAAAGAACACGTTTGTATCTGTAAAGTGAGATAACTTAAACAGATGATATCAAAATCCCTAGCTAAAGCACACATTTTGCACAATATCTTACACACATTATAGATTATCTTACTCTGTTACAAGTAAAAGTAGAAAAGTATTCTCATCAAAATATAGTTAAAGTAGCGACAGTAAAAGTAGTCATTGTGCAGATTGGTCCATTTCAGAATAATATATATGATGTGTTTTATAATGATTGATCATGAAAGTGTTCTCAAAGCTGGTAAAGGTGCAGCTAGTTTGAATGACTTTGTATACTGCAGGGTAGCTTGTGAATTTACTCCAGGTGGAACCAAAGTCTGATTTAACACTTGATTAGATTTCACATCATTCATCCACATCTGTAAAGTAACTAAAATGTATTAAATACATGTAGTGGAGTAAAAGTACACCATGTAACTCTGAAATGTAGTGGAGTAGAAGTACAACATTTACCTCGGAATGGTAGTGGAATACAAAAAGTACAAATACAAATACAGTTCCGGTACAGAAGTACCGGATCGATAAGCAGTATCGGTAAGAGTAGTAGTAGGCCTACCAATACAAGTTTTACATACCCATCCCTAGTTCCAACAGCTGTGATAGTTATTGAGTTATCTTTGTAAAAAAAAAAGCGGGCACTCTCCAATACAACAATAAACAATCGGAGTGTCTTGGTGGAGACCTCACGGATATGTGTAATTTACACAGCGGCTTTCAACCACAAAGTTTTTATAAACATTTTGAATCACTCAATATGTAAATTGGTCGGTGCAGGTAAGCATTCTCTGGCTGAGGGACAATCTAATTCTAAGACATGCTCAACTGGGGCGGTAGCTTAACCCTCATCCTAAATCAGAACCAAAACGAAAATTAGATTAGCTTGTTGTAAACTAGCTCCTGCAGTCTGCTCATCCTCATGAAATAGTAACTTAGTTGAGTTAACATTGGCTTTTTCACCAGAAACATTTACATACTCCCCTGTTGGCCCCGGCCGCTCA
Source organism: Notothenia rossii (assembly GCF_949606895.1). Lineage (NCBI taxonomy): Eukaryota > Metazoa > Chordata > Actinopteri > Perciformes > Nototheniidae > Notothenia > Notothenia rossii. The sequence continues at coordinate 52,721,040 of NC_136905.1, read as the reverse complement.
TTGTGAAATGAGTTCGGGAAACAGATCGCTGGATCGCTAGAAACACCTGTCATCAGACTGGAAGGGGTGCTCAACCTCCCAATGGACTCAGTAGCGCCCCCTGCTGCCGTGGAGTATGTGCCCATATACATATATATATATATATATATATATATATATATGCATGTGCCAGCCACGGCGGAATATTACTGCCAAAAGTCACGTGAGTGAGTCACGTGACTTTTGGAAGTAATATTCCGCGGTGAGAAGAAAAAGTGTTGTAGTTGTAAAAACAAGTTTTGTACTTCTAAAAAAAAGTGTTGTAGTTGTAAAAAAAAGGTGTGTACTTGTAAAACCTGCTGAATTTGTCTCTGAAAAATGATTTATTAGAAAAATGGTATGTGTTTATTTGATAGATACGTTTTTTCTTTGCAAAACTAAATGCATTAGTTTGTAGATGGTGTTTTGTATTTGCACACCACATTGTGTTTGTTCGTGAATCATGAGGCATTTGTAAAACCTGTTTAGTTTGTTTGTGGAGTTATGGCAGGAAATTAGCTCCATACCACTGGACCTCCCTTTACGAAAGGAGAGGAGAAAATGCTGCCCCACAATACCTTGCAGCCGCAGCATTTGCCGTCACACAACATTCGGCCGTTCACATTTCACTCGTTTAGGAAGGTTCCTAACTAAATGGACTATTCGACTTCAGCCCGGCTTCTTTTGCTGTTCACTATAGTGTTTACTTCCAGTCTGTCTTCCTCTACCTTTAATGTTTACTTCCTGTCTGTCTTCTTCTTTCTCTGTGTCTTTTAACTCGTTCCTCCTGTTGTTCTGTTTCTTTGTTCTTGTTCTCTTTTTCTTTTCTTTACTGGGGACAGTTTAGACAAGTTTTGTGCTCTCCAAAAATATAAAGGTGATTATTCAAAAGGTTTGTTATGGTGTTTTCTGAAGGAGGAATACTAATGTCCTAAGCAATGGTCTTTTTCCTTTAGCAGCTAAAAAATAAGAACAAATGTTATGTTGAGATTCACTTCAAAAGTAAATGCTTTCTGGGCAGTATTAAGATCATGAATTAATGGTCTGAAATTGTAAATTTGTTCAGCTGATTCTGGCTTCTCAGATGTGAGAACCTCGTGGATTAATAAAAGTCTGTATTCCTTCTTTTTTTTCTTTATTTCTCTTTCTTTTTGTATTAATTATAATAAATGTAATATCTCTGTGTCTTGGACTTTTGATTGGACAAAACAACCCACTTCAAAATGTCGCCTTTAGCTCTGGACAATTATGATGGATATTTGAGATTTCAAACAGTTTTCTACCAAGTGTGTACACGGTTAATGCAAAAAACAATCTGCAGATGTATCAATCAGGAATATAATTGTTTTTCATTAAATTGGTTATAAACCAAAGGCTTTGTTTTAGTGAGATAATAAACATGATATCAAAGTCCTAGCATGTCCTTTAACCAACCCGATATCACGGCAAGACATGAACATGTGACGATTTACCATGCTGGGAGACGTGAAGATGTCACGATTTCCTCCCTTCAAACGTGACAGTTACACGGTATTGTTAACCCATGTTAACCAGTGGAGAAATAACCGGAAACGCCAAGCAAATGCTAGCCTGACGGTCGGTTATTATTGTCAATATTAATATAATAATGATTTATTTTTTAATAGTCACACACGATTACGCCGATTTTCTTGTTGCCCCAGCTGGTCGACACCTCTTTTAGCAGAAACAAAGGCTACATTAATGTATTAAATCAATGTTAATCCATGCGTGTGGATACAGTCTATGGTGTGGATGTGGAATTAACGGACGTGACGTTGTGCGATTAAGTTGCCGGCAACAGGTTCGGTTCATGTTAATTTACAAACTCTTCAACTACAACCGTAGTTATATTTAAAAACATGTTAGAAGGCCTCACGAAATACTTTAATGCAAATTAAAATGTAAATGTGAAGGAAAGTGTGTAACAAAATACATCGGTGATAAACGAAACCGGAAACTGACTTAGGCAAGATCCTCAGCTTGATGATTGGATGGTTTAGCCGCAATGCATGCTTGGATTTGGTGTTTATGTGATGTGAAATCTGAAAACGTTTTTTTTTAAATAAAATAATACTTTATTCTGAGTGTGCTTGCTTTTCTCCTTGAAAGTCATCATATAACGGCATTGTAATACACGGTTCGGCTGCATTAAATATTACGTATCTGCCGTAGCCCGTAGTTATTATAGAGCCCTGCTGAGAAAACTTCTAGACAAACAGGAAGAACTGATGCCAAAATTGAAAACGTGACGTGGATCATAAATATATAAGCAATTAAACAACATTTTACATTTCTTTTCACACAATACGTCTCCTCGCAGTATCAACACTAATTCGGCTGACTTTTGTATTTGATCCAATTGGTAGATAGGCTGTATTTACACCATAACGGTGCAGAGCTGATAGAAAGGGACACCTGGGGGATATACTACGAAGCAGGATTTTCGCTTAGCCGGCTAAATTCATGGAAAACTCCGGCTTTCCGGTCCTACGAAGCTGGTTCTCTTTTTAGCAGGCTAGATCTCCATGGTAACTTATGCTGTGCGGCTAACCTGGTCCTGACCAGGTTAGGTTGCAGGCTAAGAGATCAACTCAGTGAAAGCACTGCCTGCTGACCAATCAGAGCTCCGTGTGCGGAGCGGGGTGCAGAGTTTAAAGCGATCAAGTCACATTACAGGAGAAAGGAAATACAGTTTAAACTGCCGTTGCAGGAAAGACGGCCGGCAAAAATCACAGACTGTGTGAACGTGAAATTGAATTGAATATCATCTCCCATCTTCAGCGCAATCTGACTATTATAACATTAGCGTTAAGAAAGCTTAATTAAATATCTGCCACAACATAAATAACCGGATCAAAGTAACAGTACAGTCCGCGGCATATCACATCATAATGTATCATATATTTCCTTATCTGAGTCAGCTTCTTGAGCCGTATCTGGCTGTGCAATACTTACAGTGTCACATACTGTATGCATAAGTATTATTTTAAGCAACACATTACGAAACACCCGAGTCAAATGTAATTAAAGTCAGATCGTGTCTTATCATAAACCTGTTAATGTACGCATTCAAAAACTTTTTCTTGTACGAGCTGTATTCACCTTGCAGGTGCATATGTGGCTTTTATCCTGGATAAAGTGTTTGAGTCATGGATGTTTAAAGTTTAACGTCTTCATATTTGTCTAATAAAAAGTTGACTTTTGATTCAGGAAGTATGACGCGCTGCGCTGTCAGTACGCTTCTCCATGTTTGTGATTGGTCGAATGCTCCAAATACCACCCCTTTCATGTGAACGCGCACCTAACTAGATAGGGCACGGCTGGCTTGAGCGATCCACTTGATAACCCGTGTCGTAGTACCGTTTAGTGAGGGCGCGTATGTTTTGGATTAGGCCAACCGGCTAACTCAAACATATCCAGGTTAGGTTGAACCAGCTTCGTAGTACAGGCCCCAGGTGGTTAAAGCACGTTATTGAATTGTATTATTTTATTATTAGATATTAATAGGAGGACGTACAAAACAGACAAACTAATAAGGCTTAATTTAAACATTAAGAGTACTTTAGGTTGAGGTCTTCTTTTGAATAAGAAAAAAGCTTTGGGGGTAGGCTATAGAAGAAGAATATGGTGGGATGAAACCCTCTTTAATGGTCACACATGAAGAGCACACAGCACACACAGTGACATTTGTATCTACAGATACATATTAAGCCTGGCAAAGTACTTAACATCTAATATATTGCTTTCCTGCAATTTTAACTATGTTAAAGCACTTATTTGTTTATTATTTGTTTATTATTAAACTGATATTATGCATAGGTATTATACTCTTATAAGATGTATGTAGATAGTATAAGAAATGTGCAGAATGACAGTTTAATGGTCGAGGTAGACACACATATTGATAGATTTCTTGTAATGCACTGTTGAGGAACCTGCAGCCCAAGTTTTTCATTCATTGCATAACTACACCGTAGTTGTGTATACTATGATATGTCAATAAACCTTAGCTTAGAAAATCTTGAAATCTTGAAAGGGATGTGCAAACTAGTCATTATATACAGTCTTTAATTAACTATTAGTAGAGAATAACGAGTAATGAATATACTTTATAGGGATCCTATTAATATCTAATAATAAAATAATAAAATTCAATAACGTTCTTCAGCCACCAGGTGTCCCTTTCTATCAGCTCTGCACCGTTATGGTGTAAATACAGCCTATCTGCCAATTGGATCAAATATAAAAGTCAGCCGAATTAGTGTTGATATTGCAAGGAGACGTATTGTGTGAAAAGAAATGTAAGATGTTGTTTAATTGCTTATATATTTATGATCCACGTCACGTTTTCAGTTTTGGCGGCAGTTCTCCTGTTTGTCTAGAAGTCTTCTCAGCAGGGCTCTATCAATAGAGAATTACGGCAGATATGTAATATTTAATGCAGCCGAACCAAATCCAAGCATGCATTGCGGCTAAACCATCCAATCATCGAGCTGAGGATCTTGCCTACGTTAGGGTTCATTTTAATTTAATTTTAATTTGCATTAAAGTATTTTGTGAGGCCTTCTAACATGTTTTTAAATATAACTACGGTTGTAGTTGAAGAGTTTGTAAATTAACATGAACCGAAGCTATTGCCTGGCAACTCATTCGCACAACGTCACGTCCGTTAATTCCACATCCACACGCATGGATTTACATCGATTTAATACATTAATGTAGCCTTTGTTTCTGCTAAAAGAGGTGTCGACCAGCTGGGGCAACAAGACAATTGGCGTAATCGAGTGTGACAATTAAAAAATAAATCATTACGTCGGGGTAGCATTTGCTTGGCATTTCCGGTTATTTCTCCACTGGTTAACATGGGTTAACAACCGTGTAACTGTCACGTTTGAAGGTACGAAATCGTGACATCTTCACGTCTCCCAGCATGTTAAATCGTCACATGTTCACGTCTTGCCGTGATACCGGGTTGCCTTTAACTACACATCAGTCAATTACCTGGTGTACCTCCTTACATATACACTACCTTTAACTACCTTTAAACCCATTGAAACACGACAATTAAAGTGTGATTAAAGTTGCTTTAACCAATAAACCTTGATGTTAACATTGAGGTGAATGTGTTACCAATTTGTGTTATTGTTGTGTATGACCGGAAGCCTCCAATGGGAGAGCCCGTTGAATGAAATGCCACTGTCTCTGATGTTTCATTATTCTTCCGCTTATTTGGATGCTAAACAACAATGATGCTTACTCTGCTAACAGGTTATGGGCCCAGAGACACCCAAATAAGTATTTCCGTCGTTTTTCCACCGATGGAAAGTCGCAACGTAGCACGTGTGGTGGATTAGCAAGCTAAGCTAACGCCATGAGCAGGTTGGGCGCAGGTTCCAGTAGCCGCTGGTCTCGGCTAGTGTTTGACGGGGATGAGAAGAACTATGAACTGTGGGAGACGAAATTCTTGGGCCATCTTCGTTTACAGGGACTGAAGAATACTATTTTAAGGAGTCCTACGGACATAATTGAGGAAGATGAAGAGGCGGCCGATGAACGGAAAAATGAAGAGGCTTATGCAGAGCTTATCCAATTTCTTGATGACAAAAGTTTGTCCCTTGTAATGAGGGAGGCGGCGGATAATGGTCGGTAGGCATTGAAGATTTTAAGAGACTATTATGCTGGCACAGGTAAACCACGTATTATCAGCCTATATACTGAACTGACATCACTCCTAAAGTCAAGCAGTGAAAGTGTGACGGAGTATATAATACGTGCAGAGACCGCCATCACCGCTTTGAGAAACGCGGAGGAGAAATTAAGTGATGGGCTTTTTGTAGCAATGGTTTTGAAGGGACTGCCAGAATAATTTAAACCATTCGCCATCCACATCACGCAAATTGACCAGACAATAAATGTTGCTGAATTTAAGACTAAGCTCCGCAGCTATGAGGATACTGAGCGAATGCGCACACCGCCACCAGACGATAACGCGGGAGCAGTTGAGAGCGAAACTACCCTCTGTACCGAGAGCATCGGATAAAGGAACCAAGTGTGCGGACATTATTTGTTACAGATGCGGCCTGAGTGGACACAAGGCCGGAACGTGCCAACGTAAGCTGTGGTACAGTCATTGTAAAAGCAACACGCATCGGGATGCGGCCTGCAGGCGGAAGCAGCGACGGGAGGACGACGCGCGGAAAGCTTCGGATGAAACGACTGGCATACTTTCCGAGTCAACGACGTGGACAACAAGGTCCAGCCAGGGCACAGCATCACCGAGAGAGGACTGATGGTGGACACAGGGGCGACTTCACATATCGTCACGGATGTAACAAAGTTCAAGAGGTTTGATGATGACTTCCAGGCTAAATCCCACTGTGTGGAATTAGCTGATGGTACCAGGTGCAATGGTGTAGCAGAAGGAAGAGGGGACGCTGTTGTTATTATGGTGGACAGCATGGGGAAAAGACACAAAACAACTCTGAATAAGGCGTTGTACATCCCATCGTACCCCCAAAACATTTTTTCGGTGAAAGCAGCTACTACCAAAGGAGCAACGGTAACCTTCAAGCAGGGCAAAGACGTCCTGCAACACAAAGACGGTACACATTTTCAAATGTATGAATTGAACAGACTTTATTTCTTGAACACAGTAAATGATGAATGTGATGACCAATGCAACAGGTGTTATGATTTACAGACATGGCATGAGATCCTGGGACATTGTAATTATGATGATATTCAAAAGTTACAGAATGTTGTTAATGGCATGTCAGTTAAGGGTAAGGTAAAAAAAACTCCACATTGTGATGTATGCACTAAAGGGAAGTTTACCCAAACCAGGAACAGGGAGCCGGATGTAAGAGCCAAAGCAGCTCTAGAGTTGGTGCACACAGATATAGCAGGACCAATAGATCCGCAATCCAGAGAAGGCTTTAAGTATGCTTTATCATTCACAGATGATTACACAGATGATTACTCCAGTGCAGTGTTTGTGTATTTCCTTATAAATAAAAGTGACACAGTGCGAGATTTCTGGCCGATACTGCCCCATACGGGAAAGCAAAATGTATCAGGTCAGACAATGGCACAGAGTTCACAGGGAAAGATTACCAAGCATTACTATGCAGTAATAAGATTAGACATGAAAAGTCAGCACCGTATTCCCCACATCAAAATGGCACTGCTGAGAGGAATTGGCGCACACTTTTTGACATGGCCAGGTGCATGCTTAGAGAACATGAGATGCCAAAAAGTATGTGGACCTATGCAGTACAGACAGCAGAGACATTTTCACCTACCGCTAACCTCACCAGTATCAGAGTGTTAATGCAGAAAGCAGCACAGGAAAATCTGATTTTACATCAAATGGATATTAAAACTGCTTACCTACATGCACCAATAGACTGTGAGATATACATGGAACAGCCAGAAGGTTTTGAGGACAAATCCAGTAAAGGTGAAAAGTTGGTGTACAAGCTAGAAAAGTCACTATATGGGCTTAAACAGTCAGGCAGAAATTGGAACAAAATGCTGCATGAGTATCTGAGTGAAAATGAGTTCCTACAGAACCCGGCTGAACATTGTGTTTACACAAAAGAAACTGAAAACTGTAAAGTGATAATGATGATATGGGTTGATGACATTATCATTGCAGCTAGTGATAACAATGCATTGAAAGTTGTTAAGCCCCTGTCACACTGTCCCGAAATTGACACCCGATGGACACACGATTAAGGAAATGTTCAAATTCGGCTCTGATCGTAACAACATCGGGCCATTCGTGAGGGCATCTTAAGCCATCGTATGAACGCCGGTGGAGTTTCTCAGGCTCCGGCAGCACCTTAGGAAGCGGTGGCAACATCTTTGGCATCACAAAGCATTGCCGAAGGACCTTGTGAAGGTTCATTTTCGTGTTGACTTCGTGTGTCCATTTTGCCCTTTGTAAGGCATTCGTGAGGGCATCTTAAGCTATTGTATGACCGCCGGTGGAATTTATCAGCCTCCGGCAGCAATTTCGGACATGGTGGCAAAATCTTTGGCATGCCAAAGATGGCTTAAGATGCCCTCACGAATGGCCCGATGTTGCTACGATCAGAGCAGAATTTGAACATTTCCTTTATCGTGTGTCCATCTGGTTGTTTTATTGCACAACAAAATCATGTAAACATATTATGTAAATAACCCAATTTGTGTTCTGTGAAACTAAAAAGGATATCATATATTATTTTGAAGGCGAGGAAGTTGTTGGAAACAACATGACGGAGAAAACGTAATATCTTCTACAAAGACGGAGAAAGTAAAGAACAAAGTCGGAAAATATCAGTACAGTATCATAATACTTTAAAATAATTGTTTGTGTTACTTTCGTTGCAGTTGTATGTCTTCAATGTAATGTAAATGTTGCCTTCTTGTGTTGTTCGGGGCCATCTTTGTTCGAAATTCACAATTCCATATTCGTGTGTCCATCGGGTGTCAATTTCGGGACAGTGTGACAGGGGCTTTAAAGAGATGCTCACAGCTAAATTCAGGATGAAAGACTTGGGGAAACTAAAACATTTCCTGTGCATTGATTTTGATCAAACTGATTCATGTGTAAAGATATCACAGAAAAAATATGTGAACAAAATACTTGAAAGGTTTAACATGCAGGATTGTAAACCGAGAGCGACACCTTGTGAGCAAAAACTGAACTACTTAGATGATGCTGTACCGATGAAGGATGTTAGAATGTACAGAGAAGCAGTAGGTAGCCTGATCTACCTAGCTGTGTGCACGAGGCCTGATTTGAGTTTTGTTGTCAGTAAACTGTCCCAGTATTTTTCTGAGCTGACAGAAGAGCAATGGACTACTGTAAAACATGTACTGAGATATCTGAAAGGTACAATCAACAGGGAACTGTTACCGGAAATGTAAGAGTGAAAAACTGGGCTTACAAGCATACAGCGATGCAGATTGGGCTGCTGAACTAACCAACAGACGTAGTCTGTCAGGTTATTGTGTTAGCCTTAATGAGAGCGGGCCACTGGTTTCCTGGAAAACCAAAAAGCAGCCAACTGTCGCTTTATCAACTTGTGGGAGTGTATGTACTTAATACAACTACTAGAAGTCATTGACAAATGTGAATATACACTACCTACGATTTACGAAGACAACCAGGGCACAATAGCGTTGGCAAAGAATCCTGTTAACAGACAGAGATGCAAGCATATTGACATTAAGTATCATTTTCTGAGGTCAACTGTGGAAGGGGGAAAGACACATCTGATTTATTGTCCAACAGACCAGATGGTGGCAGATGTTATGACAAAACCTGCAACAAAGTTTAAGTTGATTAAGTTTGCAAAGTTTATGTTTGGAGAGTAACAACTACAGTAAAGTAAAGAACCTTATTTTTTTTGTTAAAAGACCACAAATGTGATATCAAGTGGGGGTGTTAACATTGAGGTAAATGTGTTACCAATTTGTGTTATTTGTTGTGTATGACCTGAAGCCAATAGCGTCACAGGTTAAAGGTCATGATGGGTATAAATAAAGCCACGCCTCCAATGGGAGAGCCTGTTGAATGAAATGCCACTGTCTCTGATGTTTCATTATTCTTCCGCTTATTTGGATGCTAAACAGCAATGATACTTACTCTGCTAACACTTGATAAACATGGTTAATTATAATTACATGACAGGCCCACTATCAATAACGGTCTGTTAATTAACTTTTTCTGTGTTTTTGTCCCTAGATCTATGCAGCTCTCAACATCTTCTTTGGCATGGCGAGTATTGGCCTGCTGACGGTGGTGGCCATAGACCGATACCTCACCATCTGCAGACCTGATATAGGTATTCAATCACTGCAGTTGGGGGATTTCAACTTATTTATATTTCTACTGATATGCTTGTTTTGGCAGCCATGAATCAGGAGGTCAAGCCGTAGTCCCTATGTCGAAATGTTTTGGGTGAGATACTGAACCACAACATTCACCTGGATGAATGTCTATCAATGATAATCAGTTTGGCAAATTGTATGGGATCACTATAAATGTGTGTGTGGATGAATGTTGTCCTGCAATGTAAAGGTGTTTTGAGTGGTGGGCAGACGATAAGGCGCTATACATAGTTAGCCAGCTCTTGTCTCCATGCACGTGTTTAGAACTAGACTGACTATAGTATCCATTCAGTTGCGTTAAGCCAAGCCCCCAGGATGTGCGCAGGTGTTTAAGCACATTCTCAAAGTGGCCAAACTGTAATATTAAAACTTCCGTATCAGTCATGTGATGCCATTGAGCCCAAAAATATTTGTTCCCATTGACTTACATTGGGAAAGAGACATCTGTGAATCAGCATACTTAAAGCATTTTTTAAATAAAGTACACTGTCTGAGCATTTGAAAAACCCTAATTAAAATGATTAGATCTTAAATAAAATGTGCTAATAACCGACTACAGAGTTATTTCCCACTCCATTCATCTGATGACCGCTATTGCATGTCCAAATAGACATGAAATAGGCGGGAGGCGGGGTTTGAAGGATCCGGGTACTTTTTTTCTTGAGTCAGGCCATTTTGGCTTCATATCCCACTGAGCAGCGAATGAACTGGGTCCCTGCCTCCAACGCTGTATCCCGTTCTCTTTACACATCCATGTGTTTATCAGGCAAACCTAACTAAAACAATCCAATAGTTTGGCATTAATGTCAAATTGGAATCTATGTCTGTCTGTCATTCTGTCCTTAGATTTTCTGGACTACCGTTCCTTCAAAAAACGTCCCACCCAGCAATGTATTGCGGAGGACATTTCATTAGTATTGTGTTAGGTCACACTATGTAGTGTATTGATATGGGATCATTATTAAGTGTTATACTGTTAAACTTGTACAGCTTTCTCTCCCTCAATGTTTGTGTGGGCTTATGAATCAAAATGATGTTATTACATTGCATTTAGCACATGCTTTCTTCCAAAGCAACTTTCAACAAGTGCAATCAACCATGATGATACAAACTCGAAGATTCATCCAAGTACATTAGCTTTCAATAAACCAAACCTTGTTTGTGGTTCAACCATGTCCTGAATGTAGGAGGGGCCTGTTCCATTCACAGCGCAGTGGACCAGTACCTTGAATTGTCTTGAAGCGGTTTAGGGCAGCTGCTGGTATCCAGTGAAGGGAGAGAAGAAGCTGTGTAGTGTGGGAGAACTTAGGGAGGGTGAAGACCAGTTGGGCTGCTGGGTTCTGTATGAGCAGGGCTAAGGGAGGGAGTGATGCTCAAGACCAGATGGAGCACAACTTTGTTTGGATCCGCTGTTATCAAGCAGGCTACAAGCAGCAATACCTCTCAAACACATATATCATTTTGTAACAAATTCAACAGCTCTTTAATAAATCCTGGAGTTGATATCAATGTCCTTTCTCTCTCCAGGGCAGAAAATGACGATGCAATCGTACAACCTAATTATTCTGGCAGCGTGGCTCAATGCTGTGTTCTGGTCCTCCATGCCGGTGGTGGGGTGGGCTTCTTATGCCCCTGACCCCACCGGAGCCACATGCACCATCAACTGGAGGAACAATGATGCGTGAGTTTCACTACACTGCACAATGTATTGAGTACTTTACCCATGACATTCTTATTTTAATACTAACAGGAGAATTACTCACCAACAATGACGACACAAATACTCCTGCTGGGTTAGGGTTTAACGTTAGGGTTATGAAATGATTGCATCTCACCCATAAAAATGGTGGCTCCTTAGAAAATCTGATGACCAAAAGGCAGTACATTAATACACACAAAATAAACATATAACTAAACTTTTTAAGAGAAAAACTATATTTCATAATAAATCTGTTAAAATGGTTCCATCCACACAAGGTTTACTTCTAAATATACATTTAACGGTTAGGCTGCTGAAATACAAAGAATGTCTAAGCTTAAGCCCTTTGAATGATCATCTGATTAGGGGCCTCAGTCACACAATACCATGAACAGGCATACACTCTTCTGTTATAACAGGCACATATTTGTTTCAGAATTACTCTAGTATTATAGTGTGTGATGTTGTTTATTGCAGTAAAGTGAATTTTGTATTGTTTAATATATTATTTTTTTCTCTGTTTTTTACTTTCTAAATCTTCAAACTTGGCAAATGTCTATGTTAGCCAATGCAACAAGGCAAATAGTTGTTTATAATGAAGTAAACAAATGTATATATATAATATGGAATTTGGGGAAGGTTGACCCAAATGAGGCAAACACTGTTAATAAAAGATACAAGCAGGTTTAATCCAGGAAAGGCAAAACAAAACAGACCAGAATGGAATGGAGCGTAACAGAAAGAAAAATGAAGGAATAAAGTGTACAGATGGAGCACTGAATTTCGGACTCCAGCTTACAGCTTCCTGCCTACTACCAGCCAAAGACCAGTATAGAGGAATGTTAAGCCCTCCCACTATTTTCCAAGAGGGCGTTGCCAGATTTTCAATTTCAGGTTTTAACCAGGAGATGGCGCTTCATTCACAAATACAGAAAGACAAGTTTCATGGACTTTCAGTTGTGTTTTGAAGAGCATTTTAACACATCAATATTTTAGATCAACTAAAGTATATCTAATCTTGTAATTCAATAATATATAGTCTTTATATATTAAATAATCATAATTATAATGTAAATGTTTACATTACACTTCTTTATTTGTTATGCTAATACTTTAACCTTTACAATCGTTTGCTTTAATATGCAGTATATTTTTGTGTTTGCTTCCTCCTGCTCCCTTTTGGACACATACTGTATGATTTATTATTATTATTAATATGAAGATATTATTAAGATAAGATAAGATGTTACTTTATTGATTGAACATTTTAGTTTAGAATGTGCTGTCCCACGGTAATTCAGAAGGCTCACAGGTCACATTCCGACCATTATTTAAAACAATAGGTGCTTTCACACCTTCTACAGTTTGATTTATATAGAGGGAGCTCTGTCAGTTTTCGAATTACCCATTTGCTTTCGGGGAGCCCTATTTTTCAGAGCACATCCTGCTTCTAAATATGTCACACGCACGCTCTGTTGACTGGCGCAGCAGCGCGGATGCGATCAATTGCTATAAAAAACACTCTTCTACTAATACAGATGGTGTCACTATGCCGGCGGATGTGGCCGTTGTTGAAGCCTCTTCAGGCTCCGCATCGGCAGGCCTCACCCTCGGTGTGGAGCAGTCAAACTCGACCCTAACGCCGCTTACAGCCGGCCAACTAAAAGTTGTTTTCCGTTCACGTTGTCATTTTTAGACTCCTTCGCTTCTTTGCTTGTGAATCCAAAAGCTGTGACGCTTGGCTGTTTTCGTTTTGCCATATTTTTTTATTACACAGCCAGAGTTAAAAAAATATCAATATGAACATTTCAAATACCGCGCCGGCATCACCGCCATAATCATAACAACGTAAGTAAGAATGCAGCGCCGCCACATACAGATGGCAACACCCAGACATATTCACAAATATAAAACAAATATTCAGAAACTGTAATGAACAATAACTATTATTTATTTCAAGAACTGTTATTTACAGAAACTCAACATTTCTAATCTGTGTGACACAAATATGCACGACTGTTTTGGGCTCCCCCTATTTATCTCAAAGTCAGCCTTCAGGGGAGCTCCCTCCCTCTTCGGGGGAGCCAAGCTCCTCCTAGCTCCCCCCCATTTCGAACAGTGTCTGTGGCTGAATGGCCAGCGATTAGGTGCGGCGCATTTGTCATAGGTGATCAGAGCTAACTGCCTGCCGTCAGATTTCATTTAAAAAACAGATCTGATTTTAAGACTATTTCTGCGCTCATAAAGAATGATAAGAATAAGAATAATGCGTATTGAACTGGTTTCATTAATTAGTGAGTTTATTTAATACTAGAACCGCCAATCGGGTCAATTTGTGTGATGTGTTGTTGTGTGTGTGCAATGTAACTTTTTTTCAATAAAATATTAAAGTCTCCCAGTCCCTGACTTTTCCTGAAAGTGTGTTATGTAGCACCCTATGTTGTTAAAAATTGCATTCTAATAGCGGGATTTGACGGGTTTAGGTAGGCCTATACAAAAACCTCTGGCGGTTCTAGTGTTAAGGTAATTAGGTACAGTAGAAGCCCTTTTTTTTTATCAGTAACAAATTTAGCAGTTGAACATAAAAGTCAACTAACTGAGGGTCACTTGCAATGACAGTGTTGTGTCTAACTGTAAGCTTGTCACTCAGAGTAACCTACCGTTAATTTAGCTGCTGGAGAAGAAAGATCAAGGGGGGAGGGGGGGAGAGAGCTGTGGTTGATGGGCCATTAGTTGTGTAAATACACAGCTGAGAGCTGCCGTTTCATTCAGACTGTTTAAAAAACTGTAACAACGGACTATTTTTCTTAGCGGATGCATGTCAATTTAAATCAATACATACAACTATTTTTTAAATCAATACATACAACTATTTTTTAAATCAATAATTTTTTTTTCTAAATCCATAAAAGCATTTCAATTAATATTGGGAGTCATGTCGTTACTTTGTTGAGAATTTGGCCGTGTAATAAGCGGGATGATTTGCAGCGACTTGTTCCTTATGGGGAAAATAACACCCGTCATGTGTGTGTAGTAGAGGTGTGTGTGGTTAAAACCAGTGCTTGAATTGGGCCGGTACTCACCGGTACGCAGTACCGGCACTTCTGATTTTTACCCATGTGGTACCGGCACTTCTTACTGAGTACCGGCAAGGTGCCGGTACTCAGTAAAATGCCGGTACTCAGCCGCCGGCAATATACGTATATATTGTCAACGCAACGCAGCGCAAATGTGGGTCTGACTCTGCCTCACAGAGGGTGACTGGCTGTCTACATGACGTGGCCTGCCGACATTGCCACTTTCATACAGATCATACTAATGCCCTCGATTGGTCTCTGTGTGTCATTCAAGCTCGGAGGGTGTGTGTTGGTGTATGTGTGGCGCGAGCGAGCGAGAAAGCGCGCGCACCGGTTACGTGTATTGTTGTTAGCATCTGGTGCTAGCTAGCTGCGCTAACGAATATAAGGAGCTTTTTCAACAACAAGGTGGAGGGAGAGCCCTTTGCTGTCAGACTGAGAGGCTGATAACTACAGCTCTGGTGAGGTAAATTACTCTCTGAGTCTTTAGATAGTTAACTTAGTTTAAGTTATCTCAGTGGGTCTCAAACGGTTTGGTCACCATTTATGTAAACACATATTTCCATTTGAGGGGGTAGTGATTAGTAAAATGCATGAATAATACAAACAAAATGTTAACTAGGTGAAAAAAGGTAAGATAAACTTGTTGAGAGCTAAAACTAGTCTTTGCTGTTGCCTCAAAGAGGAGCAGGGGGGAGAGGAGGGAGACAGGAGAGGCCGATTCAGGAGCCCAGACACACTCACAACTATAAATGAACCAAAAACAAATAAATAAACAAGTTTCAATGTTTTTTCATATTGGATATTGTATGTTATTGGCTATGGCCATGTACTTATGATTTTATCATTATTTAAATGTATACATTTTTGTTTCATATGGGTGTAGTCTCTTTATTTCCCCCTCAAAATGCACCAGATTGATGCATTTAAGTCCAACATTTAAAAAAAAATCTTACCGGGAGAGCATGCCCCCGGACCCCCTATAGGGTTTAAGGCCCGGCCCCATTGTTCCCAAATAGATTTGCAATTTTTTTTAAATAGTAACCCATCTCCATATGTTTCTTTTTGGGTAGTAGATTTAAACTAGAGGGCTATCACTTTGTGCAGCAACGCTATTGACAAATAAATCCAGCAAAATGGCACAAAAAACTGGTAGTGGCCTCAGGGACGAGGAGTCATTTAACCAGCCAGTAGGAGTCAAGCTTTACTTTCTTTTATATCCATAAAGAAAAAGTAAATCTGTTTACAGTTGTTTCATTATGGATGTTGAGAGGTATCCATATATCTCTTCATTTTGCTCTCAAAGTGCACCAGATTGATGCATCTAACTTCAATATTTAAAAAAAATGTTCCCGGGGGAGCATGCCCCCGGACCCCCCTAGACTAGAGGGTGTCAGGTCCACTCCCCACTTATAAAAATAGCACTTTACCACTGCACCCCCTCTAATCTCAGATGCACCCTGAGTCATTTTGTTTAAGTACAGTGAGCCTTTCTAAAATATACAGTAAAGAGACAAACCCACCAGCATTATAGGATATACTATGACTTTGTGCCAAATACTTGTTGCTGATTTAGAGTAGCCTACTGGCACCTTTTTTATTCCAATTCAAGCACTGGTTAAAACACTTTCATGAAGTGAAGGAATTTCCTTCTATAAAACAGCTGTGGGCAGCAGTGAGTGTCACGGACATGAATTCATAGATCAAGGCAGACTGGTGCACACACTCTCCTGTCCTGCCAGGCGACACGCCCGTTCTAAGCCGTGTCCCTCACTCCTCACATCCCAAGCATCCCCACAAGTGTATTATGTTGTTACATCGTTTCAGATGTTATGTTTCAGTTGTGCTCTGTCTATGTTCAGTGATGCAAACTTGTCACCTTTCGGCGAAATTCGCCGTTTTGAATCCAAAATAAGTCGTTTGTGTGATTCATGTAGATCTGCAATACAAATATTTTTGGGGTATGGGGGGGGCTGGGATCCGGAGTAATCTGCGGCCGTGAGCTGTTATGTGCCATCATGACACGCATGGTGTTCTTTTTTTATATATTATAATGAAGTACGAGCTGTGTGCTCGAGTCTTCCTGCCTGTCGGCTTTGCTCATGGATGTATAATAAGGCTCTGCTGCTCCGAGATGATGGTCTAGCTTCAGCAGCTACATTACCTACGGGTGCGTTCGTTAATATTAACTGTGCGTCCGGAGTCACTGTGGCACAGACTGGACCGCTGGTGAACAGCTGTTAGAATGGGCCGTTCAGGTGTTCAGAGCAGAGCTTCCTGTCGGAGCGGCAGAGCGTGATGTGAACTGAAACGTTTTTCTGTGGCAATATTATTTAAGGAATCGTTGAGCTAGCTAGCTAGCATACATTGTCACTATCTGCTAACGTTAGCTTTAGCCTTCTATTTCTAATAGTTTTTTTCATAGGCTATAAACAGAGGTGGTATAAGTATATATATTGTACTTGAGTAAACGTAGAAGTACTCAGATCTTGTACTTGAGTAAAAGTAATAGTCCCAGAGTGAAGGAATACTCTGTTACAGTAAAAGTCCTGCATTCAAAATGTTCCTCAAGTAAAAGTAGAAAAGTATTATCATCAAAATATAGTGAAAGTAGCGACAGTAAAAGTAGTCATTGTGCAGATTGGTCCATTTCAGAACAATATATATGATATGTTTTATAATGATTGATCATGAAAGTGTTCTCAAAGCTGCTAAAGGTGCAGCTAGTTTGAATGACTTTGTATACTGCAGGGTAGCTTGTGGATTTACTCCAGGTGGAACCAAAGTCTGATTTAACACTTGATTATATTTCACTTAATTAATCCAGATCTGTGAAGTAACTAAAGGTATTAAATACATGTAGTGGAGTCAAAGTACACCATGTACCTCTGAACTGTAGTGGAGTAGAAGAATAAAGTAGCAAAACATTGAAATACTTAAATAAAGTACAAGTATCTCAAGATTGTGCCCAAGTATAGTACTTGTTGATTTTATGAACTTAGTTACTTTACACCATGTGGCTATAAAGATAAAAAGACTTAAGCCTTGCACAGAGGCCTGAAAATACATTTTCAAAATGCTCAACAGTGCTGCCAAAATTATAAACTGACTGCTCCACAATTTAAAATAAATGCTTTTATATATTTCTATTAGATGTGACTCTTTGGCGTTTCTGTTATTATTAACATTGCTGCTTTAGTTGTTCTGACTGCTAAAATCCTCTGTCATTCCGTGGGGTGGGGGAGCCGGGGGCTCGGATCCTTGTCACCTTTTTCATACCTGATGAGTTTGCATTCCTGTATGTTAAAAAGCCTCAGTCACCTTAATTCATGTAATAAAAACATCTCAGGTCAGTAACACTCAAAGCTAAATGTGCAATACCATGTTCATCTATGTTACTATTTATAATGTTATTGTTGTTACATCAGAAGATGTACATATTGAAAATGATTTCTTAACTTACAGTAGGCTATTTTTTACAATGTGTGTTGGAAGGATTTATTAAATTACAATGAATATTGTCATTGTTGAAGGCTTTTAGAGAAGGGTGAACTATAAGCCTGAATGACATAAAATGTTATACCTAAAAACATAAAAGCCACAATAAATAAGTCACAATTATTCTAGTTATTTTTACCTCCCGTATTGCTTTCAACCCACCAGCTTTTATGGTGTTGTTACGTCACTAACTGTAAGCTTGTCACATTCAGTCTATGGTCACTCAGAGTAACCTACTGTTAATTTAGCTGCTGGAGAAGAAAGATCAGGGGGGGAGGGGGGAGAGAGCTGTGGTTGATGGGCCATTAGTTGTGTAAATACACAGCTGAGAGCTGCCGTTTCATTCAGACTGTTTAAAAAACTGTAACAACGGACTATTTTTCTTAGCGGATGCATGTGAATTTAAATCAATACATACAACTATTTTTTAAATCAATAAAAACATTTTCTAAATCCATAAAAGCATTTCAATTAATATTGGGAGTCATGTCGTTACTTTGTTGAGAATGTGGCCATGTAATACGCGGGATAATTTGCAGCGACTTGTTCTTTATGGGGAAAATAACACCCTTCATCCAGATGAGGATCCCTCCGCTACACTTTGGGATCCTGATCGACCGACGAAACTCCATTAAAATATACATATTTTTGGTGAATTACTGAGTTTAGGCACGTTAATAACGTTTTAATGAAGTTGAATACAGTATATTCATATGTGTCAGTGATTTCATGTCAATTCGGCGAACATAAACATAAATGATCGTGGTGAAGATGATGATTAAATTAGGATTAAAAATCGAGAGCCTCGCTGCATTTCCTCCCGTTCGTTTTTTTCGAATAACAAAATTATTTTGTTAAATAACAACATGTTGATGTTTTGTAAATGATTACATGTCTCTTATTTAGCACAGAGTATGATATCCGTGACATATGGATCTTAACAAAGTTCCGCTGTACATCCAGCGTACTGTATCTGACTTTATTTCACATGAGCTCCAGTGTGGAACCCCACTGCACCTCCTGGTGGATAAATGATCCATTGCAGCTGGCTTCATTATAAATACATTTATCTATCACGGGGGCGGTCTCAAGTCAAGCTGGAGGTTTTCCCTTGAGCGAGGGCAGATCACGTACCAATCACGGCCCTCGCGTTTCAAACTGTCCGAAATGAATCGCTCCATCTGTAGGTGTACAGGAGGTCAGGTGGATGCAAGGCTATGATAGGCGCACTCTTACTTAAAGTGGACCTATTATGCTACATTGTAGGACCATACCTATACAAAACATATCTGTGGTGGCGTATTAATCCTAGTCTACATTTAATAGCCACCTCTGTCGGGGTTGTGGGTTTTGACGCGCCTCTTTGTTTCCAAACAATTCAGCAGAGATCGTTGTTGAATTAGATGAGCTTTATTCAATGGTCCAGACGACATACAAACAGGAGGACACATTTCTTCGCTTCATGGTAAAATAAAGTTATCAGTCTCAAAAAGAACATAAAGAACACGGTCAAAAGACTTTTCCACTTCCCCGTCTCATCACCATCAGCTGTGTCCTATCAACCTTCCATATATAGGCATGTAGCCATGCAAGTAATACTGATGCACATATCATAACAAATAAGTGAGCCTTAAATTAATACATTTTAAACCATAGTGTGACTCACAAAAATACCTGATAATCAAGAGTTTAATCTAATTTATATTATTATTAAGCCTAACATTCAGGCAATAATAACAAAAGGAAAATGGCTCTAACAATATATGTGAAGTTTTTTGCTTCAAATACCAAACAGATCACCCATTGTAGCCATGCCTCATACTGCTCATACCCCTCTTTTGCAGCCCTGTTAGAGAAATGCGGATTGTGGATCCTTAGCTTGAAAAAAAAGGAGCTAATGCCTGATCAGAATTCTACCGGAGATAAAGTTAAATTCTGCTGTGATTAAACGTCATCCATCTAAACCAGTGGTTCTCAACTGGTGGGTCGCGACGACCCGTTTCGAGTGGGTCGCGGATGTGTGAGTGAAAAACAAAAAATAAAAAATAAAAAATTGGAATTATTATTATTTTTTTTTAAGTCAAAATAAAAGTCAAACTTTTATTTTGAAGGCCCGATTTTCTAACGCTGTGCATGCAGTCGGCGTTGGACTGGAAGTACCGGAGACCCTCAACGGTTTTGAAAACTTCTGACACGTATTGATCATCTTCTCAATAAAATATCTCTGCTGATGTTTTTTCGAGTCTTCTGGCCAATCAGAATCAAGATTGTTGCCGGAAGTCCCCACGGAGAATAACTTTGCGGTAGAACTCTTCTTTATACATCCATGGGTACACCTTCAGATAAAAATGAACACATAATGAAATATGACTCCCGGTTTGATGATTGACAGGTCACAGAACAATGGGAGCTATCTACCCTTACCCACAATTTAAAGTAAGTCACACAGACTATCTCGTCTTTACTCTTCTCGCAGCAAGATGTCAGAACAAAGTGAAAAGCAAACAATGGCATAACATATTATTAATATGTCAGGTAGTAATAGATTTATTTATTTTCTTCTCAGAGTGCATCAGAATGCATAGTTTATGTTAGTATTTCTAAAAATCTCCTGGGGGAGAATCCCCCCAGACCCCCCTGTTGGGGTTGGGTTTCCAGCATGTGTGCCTTTTTATATAGTTCAGCTTTGATTCCATCATCCCATTAAACCTTTTTTAAAAGCATACTTTAAGTTCTGTGAAGGGATAGCTCTGAGTGTTAGCGAGGCTTGCTAATGTTAACAAAAACGAGATTACGTCCAAAACACGTCAGGTGTAGGTACCACATCTGCACGGCCTACCAGATTAGCACGGGGTCCGTTACGCTTACTAATGACGTCACGCATTGGCTGTACGGCAACCCAAGAGGACATTTTACACGGCCAAATTCCGCAAAGAATATTAAAAAATAACAATCGACAGTGAATGTATGTTAGTGGAACTGTGTCAGGAAAGTGAAGTGATAATTAAGTAATGTTATTGAAGAACTGAAATGCATAAAATTGAAAGTTAATATGTATCATATCCCTCCAAAATATGGTCGTAGACTTTACTGATGATTTAGAATTTATTGAAACTCCAGACTCAACGAAAGAGCTTGTGCCTCTTCGGGGGGTGCTAACATTTAAACATAAACTTTATTCTTTACTTTCTCCGTCTTTATGATATCAGATACCGTCATGTTGTTTCCATAGCAACAACAACTTCCTGTCAACAGCTCCTGTTTCACCTGCTTAATACAGTTATCATCACTGCTACTGTGGTCACATCGGGAACCCGTACCATTTACAATAGTTGAGATGTGAAGGGGGTTATGTTTTTTTGTCTGTGTTCTGGGTTCCTGCAGTTTTTTGAACAGACAGTACACACGTTGAGAGGATGAACGTGTGTACTGTCTGTGGGAGTTTACGCTGTTGACAGGAAGTTGTTGTTGCTATGGAAACACCAGATACCATTTTGGAGGGATATGATACATATTAACTTTAAATGTTATGCATTTCAGTTCTTCAATAACATTACTAAATTAACACTTCACTTTCCTGACACAGTTCCACTAACATACATTCACTGTCGATTGTTATTTTTAAATATTTTTTGCGGAATTTGTTTATATATATATATATATATATATATTGTTCGCATAAAATCCCCGGGGTTTTTTGCTTTGTATGTCGGGGGCGGGAGATTCATGTGATTGGTTGTTGGTCGCGTTAATCTCCAAGCTTTCAGACACGCCCACCTCCAAGATTTTCAAGATTTTTTTAAAGGCCATGTAATGCATCTAACACAGGTGTTTTTTAACATGTAGTTTAGATATCACCAGAATAAAAATAAATACAAATGTTTAAAGTTTGGTCATAATTAAATGACATATACGTTAAAAACCGATGTTGGTTCCGAAGTTTGCCGAGTACGCCCCCGATCACTCCCGAACGAGCGGTGACGTCACACGTGGCAAACATTGCCATTTGATCAAATCAGTCCAAATGGCAAGCAACGCGACAACTTCAGACAGCGACAGCGAGAGCGATCATTCAAGCTCAGATTCGGTGGGTTATCTGGATTCAGTTACAGAAGTAGAGAGTGAACCAGCTAGCCTTTCACTTCAAGGCATCTTGCCTTATCAGTACGAGCCTCCTGCCCGGCAATCGAACAACGAGGCAGAAACTTGTGAAAGAGAAGCGGATTCCGCAGCCGGCGAGACTCGAGTCGGCAATACTGAATGGTAAATTCTGTTTTATTTAATTTGACCTGCACTAAATGTCGATCTTAATTTGTCATCTGTTCCTCACACGTCCGGCAGATATTGTTTTTTTTTTAATGTTATGTACAATATTCTGGTGTACATGTCAATGCTGTGAAAGCATGCCCACTGCAGATGAATGTGTATGCTGCAGAGAGATCTGGCAGGTGATGGAACAAATAGACAGTTTGCAACCTACTGACCAGATAGCAGAGTCCTGCATCGGGTCGGGTATCCGCGGGTACCCGACGGGTGACCCGCAAAAAAGGTGATTTGCGGGTGGTATTTTTTCAAACGCTTTTTTCCGGGTTCGCTTCTGGGTAAAACAAAGATGATGCGGGTCCGGTTGCGGGTGTTGCATAATAAATATATTTAAACAATAATAATTTAGTTTAATGTTTAAATCCTCAGACCTCTCCTCCGCGGGACCGAGCATAATCATAACCTCTGCAGCGCATCTATCTGCTGCTGAGCGCACCACATTCTGAATGGCTGAGGTGAAGCTCTCTAGCGGAGAATACACCATTTTCAATAACTCTTCTTCAAGAGCGAAATCCAACGTCTGGGAGGCTTTTGGTGTCAACCTAGATGGAGAAAATAAACAACATCCCAGGCTTTTTGAGCCAAATATGCAACTGCGTGTGTTAATAATTGCACGTTGTCACTGCTTATATATATGCGGGTTCGGGTCGGGTTGCGGTAAAAAGGTAAAAATAATAAAGATATTCAGACGTAATTCATTTTTGGCCTTACTTATTTCACTTCAACTTTTATATATTTCAGTCACTAGGCAAGTTCACTGTACTCTGGTGACATTTAGCTCAAGCTGGCATAACACCTGTAGTAACTTAATTCTGACCCGAGTTTTGTGCACAATCTTCCAGCACCCATGATCAATGTTTATAGCAATCAGGAAACATTCACAGCTCACAACTACACATCGCTTCCCCATCATGAATTGTTAGATAAAAAAAGTTTAGCGAGGTCCGGTTACACATATGTTGAGCGAAAATAGCGGAAGGATACAAAACAAACAATCCAGACGAGGCTGGTGTTTGCCACGTGTGACGTCACACAGCTGGGTTAATGGCTGGCAAGCTTTTCGCTACCGGAGCGGAATAACACGGGAAAGTGGCACACATTTCATGTTATTTGGGGGGTATTTATGGAAAGAATCATTGATGTTGATATGTCAAATGAAGCAGTGGAAAGTGATGAAGCGATTTATTAACACAGAATAACATTTATTTTGGACATTACATGGACTTTAACGCTGCTGTGTGGACGGGCCGTAACGGACCCAGTGCTGATCTGGTAGGCCGTGCAGATATTGTACCTACACAGGCATTGTTTCTGATAGCAACTCTCTGTGGGTCCGCCGCCGATTTGAAAGCAAATCTTTATCCGCTCGTTGTACCCCCGTTTTTAAAAGATTTGGGTACGGAGGAAAAGAGAAAGGGTTTTATTTTCTGACGCTGCGTGATTTCCCCGACGCACCGGGGACACATATTTATGTATAAAAGACATTGTCTAAAGATATTCTATTACAAGTCAAAGTCCGTCATATGATAAAACTAACTTAGCTTTTCCTCCACAGCTCCTTCATCTCTTACACCATGGCTGTGATTGCTGTGAACTTCATACTGCCTCTGTCCATCATGTTGTACTGCTACTACAACGTGTCCGTCACTATGAAGAGATACAAAGCCAGCAACGGACTGGACAGCATCAACATGGACTGGACCGATCAGATGGACGTCACCAAGGTGAACACTGCGCCCCACTGAGCCATCTGACTCACTCTTCTTTCTTCACTCTGCTAGGTTAGCATAGCATAAGCCATCAGTTTAACTTTTGTGTTTTAAAAAGTGGTTAAAAGTCAATTCATTTTCTTCCCTGCATATACTACTTGTAAAAAGCTTCCTTTGTACAGTTTTCAACAGCATGATATTGCATCGGGAATGTGTCCCCTGGATTCAGGCTTATTTCACCCTTGCATCTGTATTACATTTTAATCTTGACAAGCAGAGAATCGACTCATTTTATAAGGGTAACTTTGTCCAAAAATCTATTTTTAGAAACTGATTTGACATACACTAGTTCCATCCTATACATGTTATTACAATTATTAAACATAGGGTGGTGCAAGAAAGTGTCCTAAACCCCAGGAATGATGCCCGACTGTTTTGGACGTAATATGGTCGGCGTTTACATTAGCCTTTATGTACTGCCTGTCCCATGTTTCGAAGTCAACGATTTGTTTAATGTGTTTATTGTTAGATGCGTGAAATAAGGTCTGTGGTTAACACAAGCTTAAAATATTATTTAGTTTTGTCCCACAACCAAAGATATTTCAGTAATTACCCTACTGTTGAATGTCTGAAGATTTTCTGAGTCTTAACATCGTTGGTTTTTCAACCGTGACTATATTACATTACATTACATGTCACTTGTTAGACGCTTTTATCCAAAGCGACTTACATACTCAATACTGTGGAAAATCCACACAGGAAAATGTTGGGGTGAAGTGTCTTGCCCAGGGACACAACGACATGCTTACTGTAGTGGGGTTTGAACCTTTGACCCCCTGATCCGAACACCAACGCACAATCCACTGCACCACACGCCTCCTATATAAGAGTATAAGAGTACTGACAGTCCACCGAACATTAGCCCCCTTTAGCTTAGCAGTGGTGATGTGAAGCCAAAACGATCATGATGTAGTTTGTTTGAAGCTAATTTCTGACAACTGTATTTATGCTTCCAATATATAGAAGTGGTGTTAATATGTGCAGATTATCCTGCTGAACAAAAGTAACTGTGTAATTATCATAAAAATGTGTCTACCACAGAGCTAATTTCTGCAATATTCTGAAATCAAATTGAAAAACGCCTTTGATTGCTATCGTGGGAGCGCTTGCAATGCTAACCATCGGGTCAACCTATAAAAAGATGTCATCACTGCAGCACTCTATTGGACTTTAGTATTGGAATAATGTATTATATACACTGTCCTGACTCTCATATTGAGACTATGTTGGTGTGTTTGTGTTTGACAGATGTCGATAGTAATGATCGTCATGTTCCTGGTGGCCTGGTCTCCGTACTCCATCGTGTGTCTATGGGCTTCATTTGGTGACCCAAAGAGAATCCCTGCCGCCATGGCCATCATCGCTCCACTCTTCGCCAAGTCCTCCACCTTTTACAACCCCTGCATTTATGTGATCGCCAACAAAAAGTAAGTGTGTTTTCCTCATCAATACACTTTGATAATAGTTACATTACATCTAATTCAGCTGACACTTTTATCCAAGATGAAGATACAAACTAAAAGCAGCAAGATCTTGCAAGTACATTAGACTCCAACAAGCCAAACCAGGTTTGTAAGTGCTTCTGCATTGGCTTCGAATTAGCACAACTGTCCAGAGTGCTACGTTCTTTTTTTTATTGGCCAAGATGCATAGGAAACAAGTGGGATTTTAGACTTTCTTCTGTCCTAATATCGATACGGAGCTCATTCTACCATTTTGGAGCCAGGATAGCAAAGAGTCTATTCTGGCTCCAAAGAGCCAACTAACACTGACTGAGTAGTATGACTAATCTGAACTGTTGCTGATGGGGAGCAATAAAAACTGCCGCATTCTACACTGTATCCAAGAAAAAGTAAGTAGTCTTATAGATGTGCCCCAAAACCTAACCCTAACATTAAAAAAAAGCTTTTTCTCAAGATTTAAACATCATTTGAACCAAATTAAACAAAACATAAAAAGGCAACAACAGAGAAGCCTATAAAACTAAAATATTCTCAGCAGTGAGTTCTAGCAGTAAACAGTAAGATCCTTCCCAATCCTTTAAAGGTCACCTATCATGCTATTTTTAGGCAATAGCATATCTCAGACATAAACAAATATATAAAAAACATGTCTATGAAGTGTTTTGGTCAAAAGACCAAACAGATCACCCATTCTAGCCATGCCTCATCCAGTGTTGGGGAAGTTACTTTTAAAAAGTAGTGTTTGCTCGTTACTCGTTACTTCTTTAAAAAAGTAATCCCTTACTTTACTTAGTTACCCTCCAAGGAAAGTAACTTTTTACGTTACTCGTTACTTTTACGTTACTTTTATGTTGCTCGACTTTGGGCAGAACCCCATCTCTGTTCCTAAATGTTTAGGCTTACATAAAGTTCTACTATGGAGGACATAACAGATATTTCTTTTGTGCTCTTTATTATAAAAAAAATGCCACAGAGCACTTAACAAAACATTGGGCTATAAGCGTCAACACCACCACTAAACAATAATATCAAACAATATCAATATAAAATGATAATCATTAAACAGGCTAGCCCCAAAATAGGTGCAAAGCTAGTGCCAATCATATCAATAGGCTCCTTAGGAACAACATGATGAAAACCTCAAAATGGCTCATGTGTCTCAAAATAAAACATGCCTCATGTAAATCCAACAGAGTAGTAATATTCATCCCGCTTCCATCATATTAGTATGCATAAAAAAGTGACAGGTCACACCTCCCCCAATTATGCAAATGAGCTAAGTACCGCCTCCCCTTTGATCGAGGTGTGAGATCTCAAGTAGGTGTGATATCCCAAGTAGGTGTGAGATCCGTCGATAGGAGGGGGGTGATGTGTATTCACAGGTGTGAAAAGCCCCTACTGTTGCGCCTTATGGTGTATAATAAAAAAATTAAGTTTCAATCACATTAGTATGCATACAACTGACAGGTGGGCCCGCCCCCAAGTGTGTGTGTGTGTGTGTGTGTGTGTGTGTGTGTGTGTGTGTGTGTGTGTGTGTGTGTGTGTGTGTGTGTGTGTGTGTGTGTGTGTGTGTGTGTGTGTGTGTGTGACGGTCTCCCCTAACCCCTGCTGTGGACCGGGGCTACATCAAATCTTATTTTAGCCCCTAAAGAAAAGCCCACCATAAACATAATAATTAAAAATAGTATTGATGTATATTACCACTTTCCTTCTTCATCAGACAGCGGGGTGACTGTGTGAGCCTGGCCCTGCCCCCTCCTCTCATCTTATCACTAGACCAGGGGTCTGCAACCTTTTTGACCAAAAGAGCCATTTTGCTCCTTTTTCCCCAAATGTTTTTTCTCTGGAGCCGCAAAACATATTTCATAGCTTGATAGCTTATCTTGTATTTATTGTTATATCAGACAAAAACTACAGTTTGTTTGCATTTATTAGGCTTAAATTAAAATGGGCCCACTTTGAAATAAATAAAACATATGGCTGCACCCTAAAAAGAGTTTAGGGTAGGCAAGAATGGAGAAACCAGCTCGAGTGCGCTAGAATTTGAAAATACACAACCGGAAAAAATATGCCTCTTCCTTCAGACTTTCTTACAGAGCCCCTCCTCCAACACACACGAACGTGCATCATCAATGAGGCCACGAGATAAGTGTGTGCACAGATGGAAGGCTGACAGGCAGGTAGGCCATCCAGTTATTTTAGTCGGCCGGCTAAAATGATTGGTTGTTCTTTTTACAGCGCTACGGCTTCCAGAGATTAATTTTTGTATGTATTTATTGTCAAAGCATTTAATATATTCATTGCTATCGGGACGTTAAGAGCATTCCATGGAATATAACAAAAAGTGTTTTCTAAAATAAATTACATACCCCATTGAATTATGACTGAAGATTGTCAGCTGTCTTCCTCTCCCGTGTTGTTCCTCGATACGTAAAGGCTGCAGCACCGTTGACAACTTCTCTCCACATATCAAACATACCGGTAAACCAGCATCGTTTGCTGTGAAAGCATATAACTCTGTCCACACAGAATTAAATCCTGTGTTCCTCCGGTACTTTTCTTTGAGTTATCCATAGTTCGCTCATCGAGCCGGGAGTCAGGTTATTTGCCTCCAAGAAAAGGCGCTCGCTCGGGACCGTAGCATATTTTAGTTGACCTAATTAAAACCGTTTTATTTTTTATTTATGTGTCACAGTATCACCTCAAAATACAAGATATGAAACATTTTCAATCATGCAACAAAATAGAAATAGTCCCACAAATACTTTTATTTTATTTCCGTCTAAGCTCAAGGGAGCCAGAGCAGAGGGCTTAAAGGGCCGCATGCGGCCCGTGGGCCGCGGGTTGCCGACCCCTGCACTAGACAGAGGGGGGATGTAATTTAAAAACAGTTACCTTACACTTGTATTTGTTCTCTCTAAAACACAATGTCTGTAAAGATGGGGGAGACTGTCTCCCCCCTTCCTGCCATCTCTCTGTTTCTGCTGATGTGTAAAATATACAAAATAACTTTTTATATACTTACTCTCTTGTTAAAAGGTGATGAAGTTTGCAGCGTAAGCCAGCCATCAGTGTTCTAGTTTTAAGGTTTTGCATACCTCAAAGTGTGTCTAAAAGTATCTTGGCAAGAGAAAAAAGCCAAAATCCGCCTAAGCCATTAAAAAGAAACCGAATTCCACGTTTTACAAATGAACAGACACAAATGCAGACTTGAATACTTGGCAGTTGATTAAAGCAGATTTGTCCTTTTTCATCTCTCAAAGGTTTGGGTCCTGTTCAACACTGGGTACAGAAATATATTCAATATACAGTCATTTCTACGTAAAGATTTTTTAAGTTGTAAGCACTTAGAAATATACATTTGATTGCATTTAAAGTGGCTGTAGACAACTTATCATAATGAAGTAGTTGAATGCACAAATTTGTAATGGATGTAGAATAAAGACGACATTAGCATTTAAATTGGCTCCCTATAAGACTTGGTTTCTCTATGAAATTATGTCTGGTTCTGAGTAGTGTTCTCCCTTTCACAATAAAAGCCCAAACACAATACTTTCTGAATCACTGCAGGAAGTAATGTGCTAAAATGCAAATACAAATAGCTTACAGTAGCTCCCAATTAGTTGAACAATTGGAAAACCGCAAGGACTGTGGAAACACCTACTGGCAAAGGATTGTGGATGCAAATTATGCAAAGAGGAAGAAAAAACATTCTATCTAAAGCTATATAACACAATCTGCATATTGAGAGTATGAGTACAACAAAAACAGTCAGCATGTTGATGCAAACGATGATGTTCAGTAAACGATCAATCAAAATCGAAGGATCCAATGTATTTTTAAATGGAGCAGAAATAGAACTAGTCTCCCAGTTCAAGTATCTTGAACAGGGAGTGTCATATTGGACTCGAACTTGACTTTTAAGAAACATATCCAGAAAGTATCCAATACCATTGAATTCAACTTGCAACATTTTAAACAAATTAGACCTTTTCTTAACTGTCAATGCTGCAAAGTCATACCTCCACTGTATGATTCTATCTCACATTGAATACTGTTTTACAAACTGGTCATTTGCTTGTGCCACACACCTGAAACCCATAGAACAGCTGTTCAAGAGAGCTATCCAGGTGTTTGACAGAAAGCCACAGTCATACCAACACTGTACCATCCTTGAGTTTTTGACAATTTTAAGTCTTTTAAAAGTATGTGTTTTTTTAAAATAATATTTACATGGGCTGGCCCCCCTTTATTTGACTTTTTAAAATACTGATGTGTTTATTCAAAAACCATACTAGCACACAAGCCTGTTTTTTGTGTTTTCAGTGTTTTCATTGTTTTCGGTGTTTCTGTGTGTCGGTGTTTCAGTGTTTTTGTGTTTTTGTGTTTTTGTGTTTCTGTGTTTCAGTGTTTTTGTGTTTCTGTGTTTCTGTGTTTTCTGTGTTTCTGTGTTTCTGTGGTTCTGTGTTTCTGTGTTTTCTGTGTTTCTGTGTGTCAGTGTTTTTGTGTTTCTGTGTTTTCTGTGTTTCTGTGTTTTTGTGTTTCTGTGTTTCTGTGTCTCGGTGTTTCGGTGTTTCTGTATGTCGGTGTTTCAGTGTTTCTGTGTTTTTCAGTGTTTCTGTGTTGTTTCAGTGTTTCAGTGTTTTTCTGTGTTTTTGTGTTTCTGTGTTTCTGTGGTTCTGTGTTTCGGTGTGTCAGTGTTTCAGTGTTTTTGTGTCAGTGTTTCAGTGTTTTTGTGTTTCTGTGTTTCTGTGTTTTCTGTGTTTCTGTGTTTCTGTGGTTCTGTGTTTCTGTGTTTTCTGTGTTTCTGTGTGTCAGTGTTTTTGTGTGTCAGTGTTTTTGTGTTTCTGTGTTTTCTGTGTTTCTGTGTTTCTGTGTTTTTGTGTTTCTGTGTTTCTGTGTCTCGGTGTTTCGGTGTTTCTGTATGTCGGTGTTTCAGTGTTTCTGTATTTTTCAGTGTTTCTGTGTTGTTTCAGTGTTTCAGTGTTTTTCTGTGTTTTTGTGTTTCTGTGTTTCTGTGGTTCTGTGTTTCGGTGTGTCGGTGTTTCAGTGTTTTTGTGTCGGTGTTTCAGTGTTTTTGTGTTTTTGTGTTTCTGTGTTTCTGTGTTTTTGTGTTTCTGTGTTTCTGTGTTTCTGTGTCTCTGTGGTTCTGTGTCTCGGTGTTTCAGTGTTTCTGTTTTTTCAGTGTTTCTGTGTTGTTTCAGTGTTTCAGTGTTTTTTCTGTGTTTTTGTGTTTCTGTGTTTCCGTGTTTCTGTGTTTCCGTGGGGGTATAATCAGTAGCGTGGCGTGGGAAAAAAATTAGGGGAAGCCAATAATACGTCCTTTCTTTTGGGGTGGGGGGGTGTGGTGGTCAATGTAATAACGTAACCAGATGAGTGATTACAGCGCCCGGTATCATTTTACACACATTTGTATCATACAGATGCAGGACTTACACACGCCTGTTATCTGACCGACAGGTCCGCACGCACTCTCCAGCCGAAACTCTAATAAGCATTCATTCACAAACTAAATCAGGAGACCTTTAACGTTTTACGTCCGGTTCGCTCCTTTGTTCCTCGCTGTACACAGCTCCAGTCTGGGCATTGGCCTGTCATCAGATTGTATTAGTTGTTGCTGCTGCAGCGGAACTTTAATCCAATTATTTTTGATTAAATACTCCAAATCTCCACCCTCCATAATTGCACTTGCTTCAGTTGCTTGCTACTTTCTAACGGCGGTGAAAGTGGTGCAGTGACGCTATCTATCTTCTATCGATTAGATTTATGATTCGAAAATTATAAAAGTAGGGTAGACATGTGGATATTATTCGACTGAACAAAACGTGCATTTTCCAAAATCCTATGGAGAAATCCCATTGTTATTTTTGTCGAGGGAAACCGAGCGCAGCTTACTTCCGCTTTTTGGGACGCGTCACTGCACCACTAAATTGATGCGATTTGATTGGATTGTGAGGCAAGGGAAGCCAGCCGCCTCTGGCTTCCCTTGGCATGGCCCTGACCAATCACAGGTTGGCAGGGGCATGACGTGAGCCTCATCTGATTGGTCAATCCCTCCATTTTTTTTCACCAAGGGAAGCAAATTTCGGCTGGCCTCCTCTCGCAACAGAGAGTGCAATCTACTGTTTCACCATAACATCTAGAGGGGCGCTGTTTCACTCTTTGTAAAATACTCAATGAGAATCAGGAGACCTGAGACGGGCCGGCAGCAACATACAACAATGAATTTCCGAAACTAAACAAAGTATTTTTATTTATTTATTAAAATTATAACTACAATCCGAAAAAACAGGGGAAGCCTGGCTTCCCTTGGCCTCCGGGAGAAAACGCCACTGGGTATAATACGCAAGTTTCAATACACTTGTATCATACATCTTCCCTGTTACCCTCTCCTTGTTATAATGAGGACAACAGTGCATGTGAAGGACTGTAATACACATGTATCAGACACGCTCCCCTTGCTATAATGAAGACAACAGTTTTTAAAATGTAAAAACTTTTTTTTTTCTTTCTCCTATTTACATTTTTATTTTTTCACACACAAATTCAATAGTTATACTGATTGTAACATCCCCAGGACCGTCTCCGGCTAGAATTCCCCAGATGACTGGAAATATCATGATGGAGTTTTTTCACTTCAGTCAAATTATTCATGTATATGCTGTTTTTGACACAAAGATGCATTACATCTACAAACAGAGCATACAATGAGAGCACATGATACACTTTTGGTGTTTGTTTCATTTCTTCGGTAATGTTACAGAATGTTTCGGAAAATGAAGATTCCAGGACCACTTTAAATGTTTCGTTTACAATACTATTACTATACATGAAAGCAAAAATAAAACACATTTTCATTTGTTTTGGTTGTTTAATTGAAAACACAACATTCACCCCATTTTCAGAAAAACATATTACATTTTACCAAGTTAATGTCGTAGTGCATACAAGGTAATAGACTTAACAATTTGCACTGCTGCTTCTCTCCGCCTTTCATTTACAGTGATCGGTTTATCGTTCAATTCACATTGCCCAAGTAGATGTTTAGGGGTCTCTTGGAAGTAAACAAATGCATTTTTTATATCAGATAAATGCATTAACATCACTTGCAAATTCTCTATCCTTTCACCCGCAACGATTATAATCTGCTTTGCTTGTTCTTCGGTTTCACCATTATTAGCTCTGAATGTAATCCTTTCTGGGGCTTCTTGTGCTTCTTGTGGTCTGTTGAATACCTGGCATATAATTTGTTTAGCTGTAAGGACAGGTACCATATAATTGTTTTCAAAAGCTTTGTCTATGTCGTCACACGTTTTGGCATATCCTTCGATGTAATGGCAACCGACACTAGAATAGAGATCCTCCAACAGTCTTTTAATACATGCTCTGGCACTGTCTCCAATTTGGGCAATTCCGTAGTATCGTGCTTTTTCTCTCATTATATTGAAGCAAAGCTCTGCCATTGCTTTTGGTATTTGTTCAACACATTCGCAACAGTCGGTTAGCGGTAGCTGATCTATAAGATTATTATGATTCGGTAATGGGTCTACAACACCATCCTCTATAGTTAGTTGACATTTCTTCACTTTGTTCCTTTTTCTTTTCACCTTCCTTCTTTTTGTCTTTTTCGTTTTCCGTCCTATGGTCCCTTTTCTTTTCATTCGCATTCTGCGTTTGCTTTTCATTTTTCTTCTCCTTTTCATTTTGCTTTTCCTTTTTCTTCGGTTTTCTTTACTTTTGCTTTTCTTATCTGCTAAATGTCATTTGCGATCTTGGCGAGTGGTATGAGATATATTGTTTCTATAGAGGTTATCTATAATACCATCTTTTAAAGAAAGATATTCTTCATATGTCATGTTATCATAGTCCTCTTTTGTCCTAAAGACCTTAAATGGATATGATATAGAGGAGAGCTCTTCTTCGGGAACATCCTCTCCCCTACTTTGTAACATCCATTCATTAAGCCCATATCCGTTATCCTGGTGATAATAAGGGTAGGCTACATCAGACTTGGTTTTTCTCAGATCCATGGCTAGTTTTCAAACTGTCGTCTTAGTGGGGTCCTTAGTTTTATATGCTTTGCTGAGTGGAGGGAGGGACTTATTGCGTTGAATGGGGGGAGTCATCTGTAGAATTGAGAGTTTTTTCACCAGTATAATGTCCCTCGCTGTTTGAGTCTTTTTTTTTTTTAAGTTATTTTTCATCTATCATTTTCAACCAAGCAGCAAGAGGTAAAATTTAAGAATAAGTAATAGTTTGTCACCATTTTACGGGAAATAGTCAGAGCGCAATGTCACATCTTAAAGACAGCTTGAACTGGATAAATGGTTAGTCTTCAAACATACCGTACGTTCTGCATGTTAGTATATCTGGCCAATTGGTTTAGACCCTACTGCCCTAGACGCATGCTCTCAATAGGGAAGTCACGCTTTGGGAAGAGGTGTTTCATTTCACAGATCCACCTTGATTCTTGTTGTGCTGGCTGAAGGAAGAGGGACGGGGGAGGAAAATTCAGAGGATGAAGAAGCAGAAAAATAACTTGTTTTGTAAAACGGATAGCATGTCAGTTTCAAGGAAGAGATGACACCGTTTTTATGCATGACATGCAAAATATCTTGAAGCCCTACAACCACAAAAAAAAAAGGTACAAGTATATTGTTTTAAAAATATGGCAAAAAGTCGTAATATTGTATAATGTATTGTTTCATCGAAACAGTGTTAAAATCACAAACTTGCCTTTTAGAGTCGCAGTCTTTTACAAAAATTCTGTTTTGTTAAGAGCTACCAAAACATAGTAAACATCGCAATTATTCCCAAAACAAACTGGGAATGGGGACATCGATAACATCTTTTAATGTTTAATTTTCTTCAGGGCTACCGTAGTGCACATTGATGAACACTTTAAAACAAAAATAATGCCTACAAGTGTAAATGAGCCGGATTTTAGCTTTGAGCTAATTTCCATCTGTAGTCCCGTCACATACAGCATATAAGAACATGACATTTATATATACAGCAAAAATAAATGCATGATATGCAGAAAGAGCATGAGCAGCATACAAGCATTTACCACATGGCAGTACAATGTAGCAGCTATGATATATAAAGTGCAAGATAAGATAAAAGCGCTACATAAAGTGCAAGAGGAGATACCCCTGTGTTAAAGTGCATTTATTTAGCGGTGATTACACGTCTGTTTGTTGCTCAACCATTCTTTAAGCTGACCTTTAAAACTATTGAGAGTGGGACAATCCTGTATCTCAGTTGGGGGGCTATTCCACAATGAGCTGCCTTTAATGGAGAGGACATTTTGTCCAAAGGTGGTCTGTCTTTGGTGGACTTCACAGTCTCCTTTGGTTTCTGACCTAGTGCTGCGTCCAGTGTGTTTTCTGTGGCTGAATTCCCACAAGGGGACATGGGGGGGCCAGCCCATGTAAATATTATTTTTTTTAAAACACATACTTTTAAAATAAATAAAATTGTCAAAAACTCAAGAAATTGTGATTTTCAAGGATGGTACAGTGGTGGTATGACTGTGGCTTTCTGTCAAACACCTGGACAGCTATCTTGAACAGCTGTTCTATGGGTTTCAGGTGTGTGGCACAAGCAAACGACCAGTTTGTAAAACAGTATTCAATGTGGGATAGAATCATACAGTGGAGGTATGACTTTGCAGCATTGACAGTTAAGAATAGGTCTAATTTGTTTAAAATGTTGCAAGTTGAATTTAATGGTATTGGATACTTTCTGGATATGTTTCTTAAAAAGTCAAGTTCGAGTCCAATATGACAATCCCTGTTCAATATACTTGAACTGGGAGACTAGTTCTATTTCTGCTCCATTTAAAAATACATTGGATTCTTCAATTTTGATTGATCGTTTACTGAACATCGTGGTTTGCATCAACATGCATACTGTTTTTGTTGTACTCATACTGTCAATATGCAGATTGTGTTATATAGCTTTAGATATAATGTTTTTTCTTCCTCTTTGCATAATTTGCATCCACAATCCTTTGCCAGTAGGTGTTTCCACAGTCCTTGCTGTTTTCCAATTGTTCAACTAATTGAGAGCTACTGTAAGCTATTTCTATTTGCATTTTAGCACATTACTTCCTGCAGTGATTCAGAAAGTATTGTGTTTGGGCTTTTTATTGTGACAGGGAGAACACTACTCAGAACCAGACATAATTTCATAGAGAAAGCGAGTCTTATAGGGGGCCAATTTAAATGCTAATGTCGTCTTTATTTTACATCCATTACAAATTTGTGCAATCAACTACTTCGTTATGATAAGTTGTCTACAGCCACTTTAAATGCAATCAAATGTATATTTCTAAGTGCTTACAACTTAAAAAGTCTTTACGTACAAATGACTGTATATTGAATATATTTCTGTACCCAGTATTGAACAGGACCCAAACCTTTGAGAGATGAAAAAGGACACATCTGCTTTAATCAACTGCCAAGTAGTCAAGTCTGCATTTGTGTCTGTTCATTTGTAAAACGTGGAATTCGGTTTCTTTTTAATGGCCTAAACAGATTTTGGCTTTTTTTCTCTTGCCAAGATACTTTTAGACACACTTTGAGTTATGCAAAACCTTAAAACTAGAACACTGATGGCTGGCTTACGCTGCAAACTTCATCGCCTTTTAACAAGAGAGTAAGTATATAAAACGTTATTTTGTATATTTTACACATCAGCAGAAACAGAGAGAGAGATGGCAGGAAGGGGGGAGACAGTCTCCCCCCACCTTTACAGACACTATGTTTTAGAGAAAAACCCTCCCCCCTCTGTCTAGTGATAAGATGGCAGGAAGGGGGGAGGAAGGGGCAGGGCCAGGCTCATACACACACACACACACACACACACACACACACACACACACACACACACACACACACACACACACACACACACACACACACACACACACACACACACACACACACACACACACACACACACACACACAAAAGGCCTGACAGCCATAGGACGAGGTAAGGGTGACAGTAAGGGAGGGTGTGACTAACTTTTGACGAGGAAGGTGCTTTCTTTGTTCTGATCAGCCCCAATCTGCATACTCTGTCTCAATACATTGAGAGTTACTTTTGACTCTAACAGTGTTCCACTGGAGTCATAGCTTTCTGAACTTATTTCTTAGCAGCAATTCGGTTTCTTTTTAATGGCCTAGGCGAATTTTGGCTTTTTTTTTCTCGCCAAGATACTTTTAGAAACACTTTGAGGTATGCAAAAGCCTTAAAATCTAGAAGACTGATGGCTGGCTTACGCTGCAAACTTCATCGCCTTTTAACAATAGAGTAAGTATATAAAACGTTATTTTGTATATTTTACACATCAGCAGAAACAGAGAGAGATGGCATTGAAAATATGTACATACACATTACAAACATTTAGATAGTAGACAAAAACTAAAAAGAATTTCCCAGCCTTTCTGGGTTCTGATCAGCTCTGAATCTGCATATTTTGGTCTGGATATATTGACATCCCAGAGTCTCCTCTCAACCAGTGGCGTTTTCTCCCGGAGGCCAAGGGAAGCCAGGCTTCCCCTGTTTTTTCTGATTGTAGTTATAATTTAAATAAATAAATAAAAACACTTTGTTTTGTTTCGGTAATTCTCCTTTGCTGTGTGTTCCTGCCGGACCGTCTCTCCGTCTCTCTACCATTCTCATTGAGTATTTTACAAAGAGTGAAACAGCGCCCCTCTAGATGTTATGGTGAAACAGTAGATTGCATTCAGTGTTGCGAGAGGAGGCCAGCCAAATCTGGCTTCCCTTGGTGAAAAAAAATGGAGGGATTGACCAATCAGATGAGGACCACGTCATGCCCCTGCCAATCTGTGATTGGTCAGGGCCATGCCAAGGGAAGCAGGCCGCCTCCGGCTTCCCCTGGAGGCTGGCGATTTGATTGGATTGTGAGGCAAAATCCCTTTCCTCACAATCCAATCAAATCGCATCGACATCAGTTTTACTACGTAGTACTGTAACTGTCATCACCGCCGTTAGAAATGATCAAGTAAATGAAGCATGATGGAGGGAGGAGATTTGGCATACTTAATTAAGCATAACTTCACTAAACTTCCGCTACAGCAGCAACTAAAAATTAAAGCAGATGAAACTCCATCCAAAATGACATCATTGAGAGCATAGCTCGTTGTATCCAGGATGAGACTGATAAAGAAATAAATATTTGTCCTTTCATTGCTGTACAAGTGGATGACACATCAGACATCTCCAATAAGTGCCAACTCACTATCATAATCAGATACGTGAATGAAAAAGGCAGTGTGTGTGAACGTTTCCTCTGCTTTTTTGATGTCGGCTTAGAAAGAGACGCAAAAGCTGTAACATCAGTTGTCATGAGAGCCATCGGGAACTACAGTCCAACAAACAAATTGATTTGTCTGACTTATGACGGAGCTCATGTCTGCATGAGCGGACAGCACGGTGGCGTTCAGGCTTTAGTGAAAGCACACTGCCCCAATGCGCTATTCATCCACTGTTATGCTAAGGCACAAACAACATTCAAGCAGCCAAACTGTTTTTTGCCAATCTCGATGCCTTCCACAATTTTTTCTCACGTTCATGTAAGAGATCAGCACTACTGTCTGAAGTTGATCGAGCTGTGCGTGTACCAGGGGGTTCTGCTGTGAGGTGGAACTTTAAAAGCCGCGCAGTACAGGCCATCCATGAAGGACGCGGGTCGCTCTGTATCGCTTTTGACAGGATAATGACAGAGCCGGGATGGGACAAAGAGACCATTGCACAGAGTGCTTCCTTGAAGCAGATACTTGAGGATTTTGACTGCATACATTAATAAGAAATGCTTAAATTAATAAGACGAGAGAGTTTCAGCTGGAGAGTGCGTGCGGACCTGTCGGTCAGATAACAGGCGTGTAAAAGTCCTGCATCTGTATGATACAAATGTGTGTAAAATGTTACCGGGCGCTGAAATCACTCATCTGGTTACGTTATTGACCACCCCCCCCCCCTCCAAAAAAATTGGCTTCCCCTAATTTTTTCCCCACGCCACGCTACTGCTCTCAACCCCCTCCTACCTGCTTTTTCTATACTTTTACAGCCTCAGCCGACTGCAGGACCTTGGGTGTTAAGAGACAGGAATCTTCATCTCCATGTGAAGACATCCGTGACTGATTCCCACACATACACACACACACCGCACACACACACACACACACACACACACACACACACACACACACACACACACACACACACACACACACACACACACACACACACACACACACACACACACACACACACACACACACATACACACACACACACACACACACACACACACACACACATACACATACACATACACACACACACACACACACACACACACACTTGGGGGCGGGCCCACCTGTCACTTTTCATGCATACTAATGTGATTGAAACATTTTTTATTATACACCATAAGGCGCAACAGTGGGGGCTTTTCACACCTGTGAATACACATCACCCCCCTCCTATCGACGGATCTCACACCTACTTGGGATATCACACCTACTTGAGATCTCACACCTCGAACAAAGGGGAGGCGGGACTTAGCTCATCAGCATAAGTAGGGAGAGGTGTGACCTGTCACAGCACCTGTCACTTTCTATGCGTACTAATGTGATGGAAGCGGGATGAATAATACTACTCGGGGATTATGCGGCCTTTTGATAAATAGGCGGCCTTTTAAAAATCGGCGCCATTTTTGGTAAATTCTGCGATCGCGTTTTTATGGAGGGTCTAATACAAGATCATCATCTTAACAGTTTTTTATGCTCATTGAGTCATCCGTGAGCAGAGCGTCAAGTTGGCATGCCTATTACAGCTGAATGCGCCTATTACCATCTTGTTCAGCAAAACGCCTCACAAACGTATTAAGATCAACAGCTTTAGTGCGTTTTGATTCAATGCTGAGTACAGCCAAACTTGATATTCTCTTCTCTATCATTGTAGACCGCAAATACCTCATTCCTTCCGTCTACTTGAGTCTGAATGCTTCTCGTTTTGCGCCGTCCCCCCGTTCAAATGGAATCGCCGCCAATCATATTTCCAAGCTCGCGCCAGGGCCGGGGGAGGGGTTACAAGGCTCGCGTCTTGTGCTGCATTCACTTGCACTCGGACATTAGAGATTTTCTCTCATAAATGT
This sequence comes from Notothenia rossii, assembly GCF_949606895.1. Lineage (NCBI taxonomy): Eukaryota > Metazoa > Chordata > Actinopteri > Perciformes > Nototheniidae > Notothenia > Notothenia rossii. Next base: position 52,681,097 of record NC_136905.1, on the reverse strand, counting down.
CCGATGAGCCACAACATTTCTTTCAAAACAAAGATGCCAACTGGGGTGGCAGCTGGGGTAGATCCGGCCCTGCACACATGCTAGGGGTGGGCGATAATACAAAATCTGGATTCGATCCGATACCAAGTATTTCAGGGCCAGTATCGCCAATACCGATACCTATACTTTTTTTAATGAAAAGCGTCTTATGTACTTTCACATAGGGGAGAGCTGCATGACATGATTTTTGACCTGAAATCATAAATAGACTAAATCTGAATTCATTTTCATGATTAAAGACAGGACAGTTTTTTATAGACAAATAAACGTTTTACTTTTGCAAATTTAAAGGGCAAACATGAAAAATAACAATACAAAGTGGCCACAGAAGCGAACTGCACTGCACACATCACATTTCGCCAAGTTTTCATTGGCAGTTGTGAAATAGTTCCATACAACGCTCCTCTTTCTCTCAGCCATCATGCGCATGTGTGTGTCGCACTCGCGAGTCGCTGGCTGCTGCTGTCCTGCCCTGCCAGCTGCTTTCAGTCAGCTTGATAATCGGCGTTCAGGCAGGGAGCGCGCTGCGCGTGCGTGAGCCTCGAGGAGAGGAGGACAGCAGTGGAGAGAGAAGAAAAGAGCGCATATACTTGAGTTCATCTGCACTCTGCACATAGTTTTTGATGAAATTGACGAGTAGAGGAGAGGGGGAAAAAAAGTATAAAAGTATCGATCCTATTGGCTCTAGTATCGATATTTTGAAACGTAACTTGTCACGATCTTAGTTTTATGTCACGGTTTTAGTTTGGTCTGTCTTGTCATGGTTTTATTTAGCAATTCTGTTCTCCCTGTGTCTTGTCTTCCTCCCTGTCGTTAGTTTCCCTGGTGTGTATGATTGTCTGATTGTGTTAACCTGTTGCCCTTGTGTTTCTCCTTCCCTGCCCGGCTGTTTCTCATCTCGTGATTACCCCTCCCTGTATTTAGTCTTGTCTCTTCTTGTGTTCGGTGTTAGTTCATTATTTGTCGTTCATATCTCCCTTCATGTTGGTCACAGTCACCTTTTGTTTGGATGCTACCTCAGTACCTGTTCACGGATTCTTGTTTTTTCAGCTTTTGTAAATAAAGCTCGCCTTTTGTTTCATTTTGAAACCTGCTTCCCCCCTCAATCTGCATTTGGGTCCTATTTTTCCCCAACCCTGACATAACGTAATATCGTAAGTATCAATATTTTGGGATCGATCCGCCCACCCCTAACACATGCTCTCTCAAGTACAGGTTAGCTCTGAGTGTTAGCGATGCTAATGTAAACACCGACCATATTACGTCCAAAACAGTTGGGCATTGTTTCTGATAGCAACGTTTCTAATAGTGAGCAGCACTATTAGCAGTATCGCTAGCAACCACATTGTTTAGGCTGTCAAATATGCTGCACCGTAGATTCAATGAGTGTCTCGTTTGCAAATGCTTCATTAAGTTGCTTGTGTTACCCCCTTTACAAGCAACTAATTGAGTACATAGATTGCACCTTGCACTATCGCCACTACATTTTTTAAAGTGCACCCAGACCTTCGATCGCTTCGCTCTGTCCGCCATGCCTGCGGGAGTCTGACAACAATAATAAGAGCGCTGTTGAGAGAGATGACGAGTGGCATTTACAGTGGCCAATCAGAGGGGTCTCAAACCGGATACATCACACGGGATGAGGGTTCCCAACCAACCAGAATGGTTTAAAGTTAAACTAAGGAAGTAGACGTAACACATATACCGATAGCAGCACAGTTTGTCCAGCGGCTTAACGGTATACCGATACCGTCCAATCAGGTACCGGTATCGACTTAGTACCAGTTCTCGATACCCATCCCTATTTATGACCCTCATACACTTTAGTCCCGCCTCCAAATCCCTTTGAAGTGGCACCTGTCACTCTGACATCTGACCTTTGACCCTCTTATCTTTTATGAATTGTTTGTTTATTGTTTTATTTATTATTATTGTTATGGGGTTACTTTAATGTTGTCGTGTATTTGGCTGTAATAGTGAGTGGATGATCTTTTCCTGCAGGTTCAGAAGAGCCATCATAGGAATGGTCCGATGTCAAACCAGGCAGCGAATCACCATCAATACTCAGGTTCCCATGACAACCTCCCAACAAACTCTGACCCAGTAAGGTGAAATTCCATCAGACCCTTATTGTATTCTTAAAACCATGTTAAGAAGACTGCTATGATGTAGTGACATGATTCAATGTCAGTTCTTCTCTCTTAATAATCTTCTCTGTGGTGTTTACTGTGTACATTCCGATTCTTGGTATACTTCAATAACTATCTGACAATAAAATGCTTTCTGTGTATGGATTGCATTCTTCAACTGCTGGACATTATCACATCCTGTGCTTGGAAAGGCAGGGTCGGCCCTGACCAATTTGTTGCCCTAGGCAAGATTTTAGCTGGCGCCCCCTATCCCCGAAAATGCAGACACTCACTATGACTCATGCACGGTTGTGGCATGACCACCAAAACAGAAAAACATGGACACAAGATAATCGGGAAATTGTGTTGTAATGAAATTTAAAAAATATATATTTTAATTTCTAACTTTTTTTTTTCCTGCCCAATTTTCGGCGCCCCCGATGGGTTGATGCGCCCTTAGCATTCGCCTATACTGCCTATGCCAAGGGCTGACCCTGATCTAAAGCCTCTTACACACTCTCAGAATGATTTTTTTTCTCATGCATTGTTGGTGCATTATTGGTGTGGTTTTGTATGCATAAAATTCATGTAAAAATACATAGATTCTATAAAAGACTCAAAATTGTACTCACTATACGAACATTTTCCATCCCACCAACATTAAATAATGAAAGAAGCATTGTAGTAAACATTTATTCGTTCAACTCTTTATCTCCATTTCTGCTCACAAATACACAAACACACACAAATGCAGTGTGGTGTGTACTAAGGCAGAATTCATCATCATATTTTATATGTGGGTCTGAAGATCATGGCTGCACTCTGCAGAGAAAAGGCTGTATTATTATCCTCTATGTGATGACCACAAGATCAGGAACAAATCAAAAAGGACAAAGCTAGTAGAACTACAGAGGGAAAAGGCTGCAATAAAAGAAAACTGGGCGGCCACATGATGGGAGAACAATGGAATGAGAATGCTTTAATATTGATGATAGCAGTGAAGGGGAAGTTTTAGATTCGGCAATTAGCCAAATGGTACTTGGGAACGGACACTTGGAACGTTGGAAATCAGATAAGTGTAAGACGCCAATGTGTTAGAAAGTGAATATCTGTTTGGATTTGGTTTTTCAATGTTAATTCAGATCAGCAGCCCTGTTTTTGACCCTTCAAAAGAACACTAACCTAACCAAGCCTGGCCCTGTGTGCAGTGAATGGTAAAGGCCATATGTATGTACAGTTATCCCTGCAGGGTTTCACACTGATGCAGCTTTAGAGGGCGTTATTCTGCAGCCACGCGCTGATCTCTTCCTCATTGGTACTGATCCACTCAATGTTGTTCCTCACTGTCTCCAGCGCCTGCTGCCGGGGCATCGCCCCGGCACCAGCATCCGGTGTTTTGACGAAGAAATGCTCCATCTATGGAACCGGCAGAGAGAAATATGTTTCAAGTCTGAAAACGACTCAACTTTCTTTGCCTCAAACACTAAAAGATCCACTTTTTCCCTTAAGAGGCATCAGTAAATAAAACTCTAAGCTAAGTTATCACCAGGGTAAAATTATATATTGATCTTGTGATACATTTTTCTGCAGTAAAACTGGCTCATAATAATCTTCATAGCCCTTTTCAGGCCTACTGGGAAGACACGTTTACGACCTGCACTACAGCAGCAAAATTAAAAAAGGGAAACCTGAAACCAAACATATAAACAACAGTCTAACAAAGACACCAGCATTTAATGAACCAAAGTCATAGATATTTGCACAAAAGGACAGTACCAACCTTCCACAGCTGCAGCTCAGTGTTGTAGCTGGTGGTGATTCGACCCAGAAGGCGACCAAGGTTCCTGTCATTGATGGTGTACCTGTAGAGAAAGAAAATGCATGACCCTGATCAGCAAATCACATTAAAAACCAAGTGTTTTCTCTCCAGCAATATTCCCTTTTATATTACTCAGGTCCCTTCATTGCCATTTTTCAACCATCCACCAGATGCCCTCAGACTTTCCCTTCTTTCCCGGAGACTCTCCACCAATTTCCAAACCAACATCAATGATATTTGCACGTTTTGTTCAGCATGATAATCTCCAAATATTAACATCACTCTGGTTGAAGCGTAATCACCAGAAGTAGATTGCGAGCGTTTGGCTATAAACAAACTACATCAGGATCGTGTGGCCGCTTGATTCTGGTATCAAGAGCATTTAAAAGGAAAGTATTTCGGACATATCTTCAGAACTCTATTCCAGCCATTATGTCCGCATAGGTCAAGGGTCATCAAACTCGAGGCCAGCGGGCCATATCCAGCCCGCAACCTCAATTTATGTGGCCCGCAAGAGCTTGCGAAGACTATAATATTCAATACAAGTGGTATAATTGTTGAATATTTGCTTTAAATGATTTGCCCTAGACTCCTTTTTTCATACGTACTTAAGTTATTACCTGAACTGATAATAACCCAATGTTAGTCAATACTGTAATATAATACATTATTTTACATATATTATATATTTATATATGTATATTTATATAGTCTTCAAGTTACAACTGGCCCCTTGAGTGCAACCATAATGCTAATGTGGCCTGCGATGAAATTGAGTTTGACACCCCTAGGTAGTTCCCGATCGCTCGTCATCTAAGGTGCTTGCCCCACAAGGACGCATACGGCAAAACGCATAAGATTAGCGCAATCGCAAAAAAGCTTCCGTCCACATGCAATATAGACAGACAGAGACACGCAGAGACACGCAGCTCTACGCAGCTCCACGCAGCTCCTGTGTGTTTTGCTCACAAAACACAAAAAACGTCTTGTCAGATTAGACTCCACTCGCGTTTATGTCTATATCGAGAGAAAGATAAATAATCTGAATTCAGTGTGCAGTTTACTTTGACGGTGAGCAGCGGAGGTGGGGGGAGGCAGGGCTATTGCGTCATCATTATCAGAAAAATTATCGCATAGGTCCTACACACGGAGCCGTTGGACCCCCCAGAGCGTATGCCGTGCTATCCACCTTGGGACACGTTATCGTTACCGCAGTTGTTTACTGTCATATTCGGTCGTCCTAGTGTGGCAAAACGGTCTATATGACACTAAACAGTTACGCAAACGGCCGTATGCGTCCTCGTGGGGCAAGCACCTAAGACATATTGCTTCTACGTTTGCACCATTATCTGTCAAGCTCCAGACTTATCCTCCCAGACTTCTTCAATTCAATTAACCAAAGAATACTTCATGCATCTTAAAATGTAGTTTATGTTGCTTGCTTGATAGTGTGTTACTGTCTCTCTCTGTTTGTCAGGTCATAGACCTTGTTGCCCTCACCTGTTGACCAGGTAGTCCCAGTTGAGCGTGGTCCACTCCCAGGCCATGTCCTGCCCCAGTGGGTTGAGGGACACGTATGTCACCACAGTGAAGAGATCCTGACTCCTGACCACACTCTCATCTTTAGTGGCCTCCAGCAGCCTGGGGGACAGGACAAAGGTTATCTCTATAAACAGTTTCTTTCTACGGTAACTGGAAATGTTCACATTGTTATAGTACACCAACATTTAAATATTTCCAACATGGCTGTACAAACCCAGTCTAACCCAGGCGATGCAACAACACTTCTTTAATAGTATCATGTAAACTCTGTGTATGATTACTTGTAAAGGAGTTCCACGTTCTCCACAGAGGCCAGTCCATACAGCAGTTTGTCCTTCTCCTGAGCCAGAGTAGTCTCTTTGTACTTATTGAACATTGTGTTCCACTTCGCTGCGTCACCAGATTTCTTCATGCCATATCTATAGACCAACAGCCTCAGGTTCACTGCTACACTGCTGCAGGGCAAAAGGGAAATACATTCTAATATCGAAGAGGGATGGAAAACATTATTCTAAAACAATATCTCTGTAAAAAATAGTGTTCTTGTTATTATAGAAAGCTTGTGGCAACATGTATCATATTGCAACACAGTTGAATTAAAAGCTTGTTGAGGTTTGAAACATCAATTGTAAATGTCAGGGTTGTCAGAATAAAACAGCAATGGTTTTTAAATTTCAATAATAATAATAATAATTAGACGTTACACATGCTGTGTCTCAATTTTAATACTTCACTGAGAACCCAGCTAGCGGGGAACGTTCTCACAACTTTGGCTAACGTTACCTACAGGTTCTAATAAGGTTTTAAAGAAACGTTTTAATCTGATGTTCAAAGAACCTTTTAAGGATGTTTATTATTTCAAATAATGTTCCTATAAGGTTTAAGGTAAACTAAGACATAAAGTTTTAACTGCAACATTCAGAGGATGTTTTCAGGATGTTATTGAGGCCTGAGTTGACAGAAAGTTTTTTTATCAAATGTTCCTTTAATGTAATATGTTAACAAAGGTGGAACGTTTTGCCTGCAACATTCTAAGGATGTGTTTTGGATGTTGTTGGAGTAACACATTAAAGATGTTCTTAATAAAACGTTCCCTGAATGTTACATGATAACAAATGAAGAACATTTTCAAAGCAACATTCGGATGATGTTTTCAGGAGGTTATTCTTTTTTTATAAAACGTTCCTGTGATGGCAAATATTAACAGGGTCATGGTCAACGCCAGATTTATTTCTAGAGCGCTTTAAAAAACAAACGTGTTGCAATTGTTTGAAAAGGATATTTAAAAAAAAATCTGACATTTTCCTTTTGAAAAAAACAAACAAGCATGTCATTCATAATAAGCTGTAAGCAGATATTGCATGTTTGCGGTGGCATGTGTGAGTTCCCAGCTAGAAATGTTTGTTACCATTTGTTGTTCTAGGAATGTTTTCAGCGGGACGTTTTATTTTGGTTCCCAGAATGTTCTTCTGAAAGGTAGGATAACGTTCTTCAAAACATTCTTAAGATGTTTTTGATAAACTTCTTAAGATGTTTTTGATGACATTGTTAGAACATTATGCCCTATTATTCTTAAAACGTTTTCAGCGGGACGTTTTATTTTGGTTCCCAGAATGTTCTTCTGAAAGGTAGGATAACGTTCTCTAAAAACATTCTTAACATTTTTGGTGATAACTTTCTTAAGATGTATCAGCGCATTGAAACAATGAATAGGACGTATAAAAATGAATATGCATGCCAATATTCACTCACATGCATTTATAATCACACTAAGGTATAGGCCCACAGTATTCATAATATCATTTGTGTAAAATATCTGAAAATAATCACACTTTTTTCTGACTATAAAGGCTGTGTCTCATATGTAGGTTATAACTGTTAGATAAGCTATCTGGCCGTGTGTGGTTTGTGAGGGCTGCGTATAAACAGTGTCCGCTGTTTATGCATATTGGATAAAATCGTTATTGCACCCTTTAGATTTGAGACCGACAGACTAGAAGAACGGACTGACTGTCACTGCCCGTCCCTGAAACCCTTGTTAGTGTTTGTATGTGTTTGTTTCTACTGTGTGTCTCTCTCTCTCCCCCCCTGCCTGCTGGTCTGCTCTACACGGCTGGGAGCAATCTCCAATCAACCACACCTGCAACCTGCTCATCAGCCACACTATGAAAGCCTGCAGCCTGCACTCATTCCCTGCCAGATTGTTGCTGTGAACAGTTTGTTGTGTGCCACTCTATAGCTTTTTGCCAGCATTTTCTTTGACAACTTTGCCTGCTTTTGCCTCACACTCATTTGTATGTCTCTCCCAGAAGGAATCCAAGGCCTTCCACACTCCCAAGACCAGCCAGGCCTCTCTACCCACCCTGGAACTGTTCCCACTGCCGCCATAACCAACCTCCACTCCCAGCTCCCCTTTTCTAATAAACAAATGTTACATTCACCAGCTGATTCCGAGTCTGATTCTGGGTCCCCTCCAGTACATGTGACACCGACAGTGACTTATACTAGCTGCTGGTCGCATTTCAAAAAAAAGGAAAGACTTCTGATAAATCGGAACGATAAAGCACGTTATTATACTCTAAAAATAATAACATTCTGGCAACATAAAAAAATCTAACTTGCAGCTGAAAACGTTTTAAGAATAGTAGGGCATAATGTTCTAACAATGTTATCAAAAACATCTTAAGAAGGTTATCAGAAACATCTTAAGAAGGTTATCACCAAACATTTTAAGAATGTTTTTAAAGAACGTTATCCTACCTTTCAGAAGAACATTCTAGGAACCAAAGGAAAACTTCCCGCTGAAAACATTCCTAGAACAGTGAAAGGTAACATTCTCAGAATGTTTTTAAACCAAAGATTTCTAGCTGGGAACACTTTCATTTATACTATGAACATTTGTGTCAGTGTATTGTTGTCTCGAAACGCACACGTCTACTATTCCTGTCACTAAAATTGGCGATCGCCACTGTTAGCTAGCTAGCTCCCTAGCGAGGAACTTTGGGGTTAGAAATACTTGTATTAGAAATAGTTGCAGACTGCTCAATTACAACTACAAAATGAAGGCTGGTTTCTTTTGGACACCAGCATAGTGGTAGGTTAGATAACAAGTGAAAACAAATTATAACTTTTATTAATATAGTGCTGTGTTTTCATGAGCAACCTCAATTGTGGCTTGTTTTGCAACTTCCGTTACGTAGCCAAGATGGCGGTTGTTGGTCGTTATTGACCTTTATTAGTGAATCATCCTTTACTTATACTGTTATACATACTTCACTTTGGGACGCACTCAAATCTGCACATTTTATTACAAACTACGCAAACTGAGACACAGCACTAGTGCTGATGTCTATTGTGCTAATATGAACTAGCAATGAATGAGAACAACTATATTCAAAGAAAATATAGGTCTGCCCATTTAGAATACCTTATTGTCTTTTTATTGAGGAAAATGTGACACTAGCGTGGTGATACCTGAGATTGCCACTAATCCACTGGTCAAAAATGCGAGAGGCTTCATTCAGTGACGCCTCATCCCCCATCTGACAGGAGATGCCGAGCACAGTCTCCCTCAGCAACCTGTGGGACAACAGTCACATGACACTTTACAGTGGGTGGTAAACCCGGTTAGCACAGAAGAGCAAAGACACATTCTGTATGAGCAAAGGTGTCATTACAGTCACCAGATGTAATGATTGTACAAAGTAAAGGAGTAAAGGGAAGATCCCTCAGTCCTGTGTGTATATCACACACTGTCACTTCCTGCTGTACCTCTCAGTCTGTGTTCCAACATCCTCCCATCCCAGTTGTGTTGTGATGGCTTTAACGTGGTCTCGGAACAGTTGCTAGAGGAAATATACAGAAAAATTGATCTTAATAAAATCCATTATTGATAAAAAACCAATTGATATCAATTTATTGTATATATTGATATAAAGTTGATTTCAAGAAAAAAGTTATACTATTTTGAAAAAAAATATATAAGAATAGAATGCGAAAGATTATAAGATTACCAAAATAAATGGTGATAAAGTCATGGAAAAAACGTCATATATATAGAGAAACTTTTAAAACAGCATCTGAACAAGTGTTGTACATTTTGAAAAATTAACAGAAATCTAAAACTAATCAGCACCAGAATCAAATAAAGGCAAGCAAAGAAACGTGCATACAGATATAGAATAATTATTAATATATTGTCTTCATGTACTATATGGTTTTATACATTATAGATGTCTCTTTCATAACAATCAAACCATTATTCCCTGAAGCTTTTATACAACAACCACAGCATTCAATTAATGACTTGATTTAGGGTTAAAGTTTAATGTCACGAAATAGTGTGAAAACGACTTCTGTGTTGATTCTGCTGAGGTGGCTTATTGAAACTTGAGATACACTTAAAGGTTATACTAAAGTATTATTTTGTAATATGATCCAACTTAAAGGTTAATGAGATTCTAGGTTTTAAATGTTGCACTTCAAAACATGAGGATGCTCAGCTCCTTTACCTGGAACTTTGGGTAGAACGGTTTGTCTGACAGCATGCCCCGGACATATGCGATGGAGGAGGACGCACGCTCCCACACGATGTAGTCCGTCTCATTTTTCAGGTACTTTGTCAGGTTCAAGGCATTACCATAATCTATAACATTCGCCCTGAACAGGAAGCAGAACTTAAAATCTCAGAATTGAATGTCAGTAATGTTCATACAGTGCTTTGGGCTTAAATCTTACCTTGCAAGAGCAAAAACATCATCGATGTAGCTCGTGCGATCAGCTGCATCTAACTCCTATTAAAGTTAGAAAACTGAGTCAAATAAGAGATTAACATTTCCAACACAGTGAGCTCTCTCAGGATAGTGGGATAAAACATAGCAGTACTATGTCATAAAAGGGACATTTAGCTCAGGTTGTCTATGTTGTCTGAGAAAAATATTTCAAGTCAAGATTTTGATTACAGCCCAAATTTGAAATAATGGGCATGTGCCACTCATGGTTAAATGATGAGAGGCCGTCTAGCTCACAACTCAAACTTGGTCTTACAAACAATATCAGAATCTCACACATACACCATTAAATTCTTTTATACATATTGCTAAACCCTTTTACACGCACAATCATACTCTCTTTCACACACTTTTGTCTGGGCCATAAATCAAACTTACTTACATACCAAACTGTACTTTCTTAGAAACACTATTATTCATTATTCCCACTTACATACAATATCATACTACAATATAATACTCTAGTAGTGTATGCAAGATAGAAAACTTTGTGTGTGAGAAAGAATGATAGTGTGTGTGTGAGAGAATGATAGTGTGTGTGTGAGAGGGAATGATAGTGTGTGTGTGTGTGTGTGTGTGTGTGTGTGTGTGTGTGTGTGTGTGTGTGTGTGTGTGTGTGTGTGTGTGTGTGTGTGTGTGTGTGTGTGTGTGTGTGTGTGTGTGAGAGAGAGAATGATAGTGTGTGTGTGTGTGTGAGAGAATTATAGTTTGTGTGTGTGTGTGTGTGTGTGTGTGTGTCTGTCTGTGTGTGTGTGTGTGTGTGTGTGTGTGTGTATGTGTGTGTGTGTGTGTGTGTGTGTGTGTGTGTGTGTGTGTGTGTGTGTGTGTGTGTGAGAGAATGATAGTGTGTGTGTGTGTGTGTGTGTGAGAGAATGATAGTGTGTGTGTGTGTGTGTGTGTGTGTGTGTGTGTGTGTGTGTGTGTGTGTGTGTGTGTGTGTGTGTGTGTGTGTGTGTGTGTGTGTGTGTGTGTGTGTGTGTGTGTGTGTGTGTGTGTGTGTGCGTGTGTGTGTGTGTGTGAGAGAATGATAGTTTGTATGTGTGTGTGTGTGTGTGTGTGTGTGTGTGTGTGTGTGTGTGTGTGTGTGTGTGTGTGGGTGTGTGTGTGTGTGTGTGTGTGTGTGAGAGAATGATAGTTTGTATGTGTGTGTGTGTGTGTGTGTGTGTGTGTGTGTGTGTGTGTGTGTGTGTGTGTGTGTGTGTGTGTGTATGTGAGAGAATGATAGTTTGTATGTGTGTGTGTGTGTGTGTGTGTGTGTGTGTGTGTGTGTGTGTGTGTGTGTGTGTGTGTGTGTGTGTGTGTGTGTGTGTGTGTGTGTGTGTGTGTGTGTGTGTGTGTGTGTGTGTGAGAGAGAGAATGATAGTGTTTGTGTGTGCGTGAGAGAGAATGATAGTGTATGTGAAAGACAACGCTTTTGTTTTTGAGAGCTTATGACAGTTTATGTGAGAGGACATTGTACTGGTTGTGAGAGAGTATACTTTAAAAGGAAGTCAGGTTGATCCAACAACAACAAATAAGAACTTTTGGTAACACTTTATTTTAAGGTACACAAATTCACCATCAACTAGTTGTTAATTAACATGCTTATTAGCAGTATATTGGCTCTTTATTAGTCATTTTAAAACACTTATTAATGCCTTATTCTACATGACCATATTCTACAAGTAATAGGCCATTAGTTGAGAGTTTTTCCTCAATAACCCTCTAATTGGTGCTTATTTATTTCAAGTAGGGAAGTTGTTTGGTCTTAATATGCTCAATATGGGCCTAATAATATGATCTATCCTTATGTAACAAGACATGAAACTATAAGTGTTAATTCAATTTAAATAACTCAAAAGTAGGTATTTCTATCGAAGAATATGTTCCCTATTTTATTTTTCTCTCTGAGGGCCTAAGATATTCTAAAAAATCATATTTGAAAACATTACATTTAAAAAACATTTTACATTTAAAAAAAAAAAATTTTTTCATTCGTTTTAGCTAAATAACTTGATTTAATTGTATTTAAAATAACATTTCCAAAGAAATAAATCCTTTGAATCTGCCTGTTCAGTTTCTGTTGGAATGTGAAGGGTTAAATGCCGTCTCTGTGAGTTATGTGAAGACTGTTGTGCACCGACAGAAATGCTAGAGGTTCATTTTCATGGTGTTTTATGTTTGTGTTGTCACTCACCATTTATCTCTCATTCCAGGCTTCCTGATTGTCCACCCCTTGTGTGTCTCCTATGCTCATCAGCGTCAGCCCCGCCCCTGATTGTTCCCACCTGTGTCTTATTATCATGTGCTTAAATTCCTCTGTCTCCCAGTGTTCAGTGTCAGTTAGTCTTGTCTCTTGCTATGGTTAGGTCTATGCTCTCTGTGCTCTTGAAAAGGGTTGGTTCGTCACTACGTGAGCGGTTTCATTTTGTTCTCTATTTTTGTCACCTCAACTTGAGATTTGATAGTGACTTTTTTTGTTGTTAATCTTGCTGTATTTTGGAAAAATAAAGTATCTTACCAATGCTTTACCTCTGTCTCCAGGGTCGTGCAATTGGGTCCTATATCCTAAGTGTCTGAGTTCATAAAACAAAGATGAAAGAGCTTGTTGGGCCCTCTGTACATTCACAGAGGGCCCGCTATAGTAACTCAATGAGAGAGTAATGTCAAATGACAGTACAATTGACCAATCATATCTTCCCTCTAAATGGGTGGGCTTTATTTTCGCGGACTTTATGACAAGTTCCGCCCGCTGTGAGGTTTATACATGTGTATAAAGTGGTGCAGTGACGCGTCCTAAAACCCGGAAGTAAGCTGCGCTCGGGTTCCCTCGACAAAAAAGCAATGGGATTTCTCCATAGGATTTTAGAAAATAGCTCGAAATAAGGTCTGTGGAACGAACCTGTTAGATAAATGCACGTTTTGTTCAGCCGGATAATCTCCACATGTCCACCCTTTTCGAATCATAAATCTAATCGATAAATTTATGATTAGCATAAATTCGTTCATGATGGCTCATGTCAGTGATTGTGATGACATCGTTGCGAAATTATTGACCAAGTAATTTTCAAGATTGGGGGTGGTCAGAGGGCCTAGGTATAAAAGTCACGGCTCGCCACTGCAATCAAACCATGTGTTTGTGTGTCCGGGGCGGGAGATTCATGTGATTAGTTGTTGGTCGAGATTCAGACACGCCCGTTGAAGCTTCAACGCTTCTGCCCATTCACTTTGAATGGGGTGACGTCACGCTTCGCCGAACTGCATTGTGGTTCCGTCGCTTCGCTTTGCTCACGTTGCTCGCTTCAAAAGTAGAGCAATGTTCTGCTTTTGAAGCTTCGACGGAAGCGTCAGCCAATCAAATCATATGCCAGTACAAGCTCTAGCCAATCAAACCGCGTGCTTGTGTGTCCGGGGCGGGAGATTCATGTGATTGGTTGTTGGTCGAGTTTCAGACACGCCCACCGGCAGCGCTGCGTTACTCTTCAGGTTGCATAGGGAAAATTAGTAGCAGTCTACTGCCTTTCTTGGGCGGTGTCCATCAAACAAAAATCGTAGAGCCAATCAGGAACTGAGAATTTAGTCCAACTTCCTTTTCAATCAAACTCACTTCCTTTTCAATCATACTCTCTCACACTCATAACTATTCTTATGTATTCTGTACACATACCTATATAGACATTCACATGAACTATTATTACCTCTTATAAGCTATTATTCACTGCTATTCTGTTTTACATATATGACTATTGATATTAATATGAAATACTATTCCCTCTTAGATAGGTTATTATTCTGTCTTACATACATTTTTTACCGATTACACACAAACTATTGTCCTCTTTCACATACACTATTGCAGTGGTTCTCCAACTTTTTCTGTCATTCCCCACTTTGAACAGGTGGGCCTTTTCAAGCCCCACCCGTTCCTCATCGCTCCAATAAAATGGTAGGCCAAGCTTAAAATTCGCACTGTATATATTTAGCACATTTGAACATTATTATATGCTTACCTTTAACCTTTGTGTGCTGTTTGGGTCTGTGGGACCCGTTTTCAATGTTTACTAAAAGAAAATGTATGCAATTTAATTATTTTGACCTGCTTTATTTGGGGGTGGACCTCACCTCCTCTAGGGGGGTCCGGGGGCATGCACCCCCGGGAAGATTTTTTTTTTTAATGTTGAAGTGAAAGGCCTCAATCTGGTGCACTTTGAGCAAAAAATGAATTTATGGATACAGCTCTCAACACACTGAAAGGGAGCTTTATACTTTTCAATAATCCAAACATCTTTAGAATATGATCAAAACCAATAACAAATCATTTAAACTTGTTTATTCTTATCTTATGCTACCTAGTTAGCATTCTTTCTTTTTATTTATGCATATTTTACTAATCACTCCACTTTTATTTATTTATTTTTTTACTGTTCTATAGTACACATTGGAATAATTTATTACTTTATTTTTTACACCTAAGCTATATTAAATAGATACATGTGTGCTCTCTCTAGCTCTCTCGCTCTCTCTCTCTGTCTCGCACGCTCACAGAGGCTATGTGCTCCTCCGTGGCGATGACGGCTTGCGTTAAAAAATTATAATAAACATAGGCCTATTTGTAAAGTGGGGGGACACAAACGGGATTTCGAAAAGTGTCACGGTTAAACTCCTTGTGAAGTGGTGAGGTGCCGCTCCACATTGCTTTTCTTCCCGACTGCAACGCTGTAAATGATTTTGGTTTCAGTTGTGTGTGTGTGAGTAGGCTCGGATTGGCCATCGGGAGATTCAGGACTTTTCCCGGTGGGCCGCTGCCTTTGGTGGGCCGCTGGTACCGCACCCGCCGCCGCAAACACCCGCCGTTGCGATTTTGAGAGGGAATAGTTATTTATGTATGATATTAAATGAAGGAAGGAATCACAGTACGTTAAAGACGGTATTTTACTGTGATATTGTTTGTAAGACCAAGTATGTGTTGTGAGCTAGACAGCCTCTCATATTAAATTGACCACAGCCAGACTGATTTTTCCTTTTACTGATTCAACTACATAAGGTCATCAGCGACGAGACATAGAAACTCTCAATTCTTGTTGGCTTTCATGAGAGAGCTTCACGTGGATAACAAAAACTCCACAGTACTGTTTGTCATTGCGCTGTGCAAAAAAATTCCGTCCGTCGTGAAGCTGCATAGGTGTATGTGAAATGTTTGTTTCTATGCTCTTCATCACACAACACCTAAGCTCACTAACATTGGAAACACCAAAGTTAGCAGCAGTCAAACTGAGAAATACTGCAACCATGAAGACAACTATTCCTGTTGCTGCTTAAACACCTGAATTTCCCTATCAGATCAATAAAGATCTATCTGATGATCTTATCTTATCTGAACTCTACAGCATTTGTTTTATTTTTTTCACTTTTATTGTCATAGTACTATGTAACAAAATGGTTTCTCTGCATTTTACCAATCCTAGTGTTAGGAGCCAAGTGGGCTGCCATTATGAACGGCGCCCGGGGAGCAGTCTAGGGAACGGTGCCTTGCTCAGGGACACCTCGGTAGCACTTGGTCTTGCTGGGACTTCGCCACCACCGCCCTAGCATGCTAGGGAGTATGTACATGTGCTGTTTGTGCGAGCCGAGCGTTACCAGGTGGTTGTTTAGAAGCTGTTCACTGATAGCGTTCCACATGAGGTTGTCGTGGTTAACTCTGTAGAATCCAATGTGATCATTGTTCACCTTCAGCAGCCCGTCCACAGAGGGAGAGTAGTTCATGACGGGAAGCTCTGAAAAACAACAGTCAAACTAATTATTTGCGAATTATGTCAAAATATGATACATTTTCTGAAGAAAAAAAGTTAGTTACCATATAACATAGGTCACTGGCAGGTTTAAAGACAGAGTGCTGATGATTTGTTTGTAATCATTTGAATGTTCTGAAAATGATTATACACACTACCTGTGCTGCTCTTGTCAAATATTACCAACATATTTTTGTCGCTTTTCACAGAGTGCCATTTGACTGGAATTGTCCACTTGTACCTGTGAAAAAAACATATTAGTGGTCAATAATGTCGTAAAAAAGACTGTGCCACCTACATTTAAATCTTTTTAGGTCATTTTTGAATAATACATTAGAATATCCCTTGTGCTGCACTTGTGATTTCTCCTTTTTGCTCTGCTTTGGTCTCTACCAACTATTGATAAAAAAAGACTTTCTCTTCAGCTGTCGACTGTAAAACAATTAATAAATACTACCAACGAATATCTTAATACTTTGACTTTTAAACTGCGATTCATCATATTGTCTCTCAACATGGAGAAGGGATCAATAAGGAGAAAGGAGGTCTGAACCAAACTGTTTTTTATATGAACATATATTAATTGACACATAATCTGGCATAGTCTTTTTTTGTGGCTTTGGACACTGCTAAGGATGAAAGAGTCTTCTCTGTAGCACTGACCCCAGAGGTGAAGGGGGTTGGTTGGGATCAGCATTAGGATTCAGGAGGAATCTCTTCTGACTCAGTTTGGCGTTTGCCTCTGTGACTGTGAGATCCAGCACAGGATAACCCATTTGTTTGGTCCATGTATCCATCACGTCTGCAACCGGCAACCCACTCACCTGGGAACAAAGCAGACATTGGTAACTTCTGAAAACTCTCAGAGTGAGAAATTCAGATTAATATCAATCCCATGTATATGAGATAATGTGAGAGCTGGAGTCAGGATGTGGCAAGTGTTATGTCCTTTTTGATACATATTTGATATCAGAATGTCCGTTTTCATGTATGTAATGGAACATACGTTGGCCAGAGATGCCCAGAAGTTTGCTGTTTTGGCGTTCTTGAAGTGGTAGTCTTTCAAATATTTCTGGTGAAAGGAAAAAAGGAAAAACAGACTTTTCATTAACTCGCTGCTGGAACACTTGGAACTTGAATGAGCATTAATCCAAAGAGTTACATCCATTGATAAATATCAACAACTGTCTGTGACTTACTCGACATCCGTCTCTGAACAAGTCTTTACCCATCCAGTCCTCCAACATCCTGAGAATGGACGCTCCCTGGATAATTACAGATTGTTGTTGCATTAAGATACATTGTGAGTAACTAATATTTCATTGTTCCCATGGGAAGCAAGGTTTACTGTGTAGTCGGACCTTGCTGTATGAGATGCCGTCAAACACAGAAGTGATCTCTGCTGGGGTGGACACGTCCACGATGATGGGGTGAGAGGACAGGAGGGCGTCGTCCACCATGACAGGAAGCACATCACTGATGATCATGATGTCTCGCTGTTAACCACAGGAGGAAACAAGGCACGTTTCAGGGAGTTCTCAAAAAGACAAGGATTCATTGTTGTTCCTTCAATAAAACTCACCATGCCCCAGCTGGGTTCAGCTTTCTCCACACCAACGTACTCAAAGAAACTGGCAAAGCCCTCATTCAGCCAGAGGTCATCCCACCAATCCATGGTCACAATGTTCCCAAACCACTGGAGAAGACAACGGATATGAGTTTCAATAAAGGAAGTTATATTGTATTTACCCTGTTCTCAGGGGCGGTTCTAGACATGTGTTTGGTGGGGTGGCCAATCTGGGTCACAGACTCAGATCAGGGTGGCACATTTAAATCACTTTTAAAAAGTAAAACTGTAAAAATGAAAGCCCTACTCTCTAAAAAAAACATTAAGGCGACCCCTCTGGCCCCGCCCCTGCCTGTTCTCTCACTTTATTAGATATATTTGATGCTATCTCAGTAAGAACCCTCCCCGTATTCAGATCTGTTACTGATTGAATTGCTTACTGCTAAGACATTTACAATTGACTATTTATACGTTTAAAAGGTATAATTCCTTTCATACCTAGTAGGCTCCCAACGTGACAATGTGTGACATTAAAAATGCGCTAACAGTGAGGATGTTGACAACATTACCATTATTATGAATATATTTTTCATAACTAATCCTAACGGATACAGACATTTCCCACAAGACTAAATAAGAACAAAAGCACAATATTACGACCAACTATATTGAAACTTAAAAACCTAATTTAGCCTAAAATGTGAGTGAAGAAGTCAGTCTCCTGAAGATGGCTTATAATATAAAACATATCCAGGAAGGATAGAGTTCAATTGAAATAGAGTAGATACCAGGATGGGCTGAATGCGGCGTCAATTATGACTTTCAGTTTTATTGAATTTTGTTACAAAGAATCAGTAGCAATGGAATAAGAACCACATTTTCTCTCTTCAAGACATAACTCATACAGATATCACTGTGCATATTAGCAAACAAACAAGCACTTTTTAATGCCCTGCTGTGGATGAATGAAATGTTTTCATTTTACTGAATTGAAATAACTAATGCAGCTTTAAAGAAAACTAAATAAATCATTGTTTATATTCCTCGTAATTATTAACCAAATAAACGTTAACGTTTACAAGAGCATAGGCTATTCAGTTCAGTAACGGAATGCTAACACCAGTGCTAGCTTTGCAAATGCTAAGCAACGCCCCTGCTTTTTAGGAAAACTTAGAAGCTTTGTAAAAAAAACTATACTTATTATCATTCATTCATTACATTTACCTGGGAGACATTTTGACAGATATTTGACAAAATAGACGACTGTCGCTATCAGCTATAATTTCCTAAAGCAAGCTAGCTAGTTAATGCTTTACACTTAGGGTCCAGGTTTATCCTTCAGTACATTATTATGGGGCACATTAAAGCTTGCCAGTAAGAGGACTATTGGCACATCGTCATATACGAATTAACCTCAGTCTTGTGACTTTGAAGAGTTCATAACACTTTCTTGGCTTCCTCTTGGTTTCTTATCTCACCTTACTGTAATATAGCTGATATCTTAGGAAGATATGTACATCATAAAAAAGCTTGAAAAATAGCACATGAAGCTATTTTAAACTTTTACAACTAGGACTCTGAACTCATCTGTGTCCTTGTTGATGCAGATCTTTCCATCTGTGAGGGAAATTAAGATAAAAGCCAACATTAGCCCATAGAGAAGTGAGCTAACGTTTTGTTGAGTTGAATGATGGCACTGAGATGAAACAGTACAATAACTAAAGTTCTACATTTGAACACAAACACAATATCTGAAGCATTTAAAGACCAGCTGAAGCTATAATATGAATTTCTCTATCCTCCAAGATCAACCACACTCTTGACTCTTGGGCAACATTCAGGGTTAATTGCATATAATTAAGTATGCTCTCCAAACACCAGGTTTGGGAACATTTATTTTGGTTTACTCCAATCCTACTGCCATGGCTATGTAATTGTTCACTCTCCTGTGCCCTACAGTTCACCAACACTCTGTTTTTTTCCCACAGCTGTGATGTTTCACCATTATGTTTGCCTTATTATTAAAACCCCTGACACATTTGGTTATCTGAAATGTGATGGTTATACACATTACTGATTATGGTATGTTTTATGTTAATGGTAACTGCGTCCACCACTCTGTTTTCACATATTTTGTGTATATATAATTCAGTAGAGCAACATTTTCATATTTAAAGTTATTTTCTGCTGGAAAGAATAAAATAAGCAGAGCAATTTAAGATCATATGGGTACCTGGTGGACCAGCTCATGGGCGATGACACTGGCCACTCGCTGCTTGTTGTAGGACGAGGACTGGTTAGCATCGTACAGGAGGTTGGTCTCCCGGTAGGTGATCAGGCCCCAGTTCTCCATGGCACCAGTGCCAAAGTCAGGGATGGCTATCTTATCTGGATCAAAACAGCACAAAGAGTCCACTGACGTTATCGCTTATCATGTGTGTTATTGCATTACTGACTTACTTGTTCTAGCGACACTGTCTCATGAAAGATGCTGGTAAAATTGTCATCAAAATTGGAATGCTTGTTTTTCATCTCTTAATTTGATCAAAACATTGGATTAACTGATATTTCCTCTAGCTCTACCATAACATATTTCTTGGACGTACCTCCTCTGATGTGTCTTTTGAAGAAATACTTTCACATTTTCTGACAACTGTTATTTCCATGATGCCCACACTGAAAGATGTCTTTCATTGGATTGGGTAATAGCACCATTGGCTCTTATTGATCTTTTCTTTGCTTCAGTTAGGGTTAGGGTTAGATTGTTTTGTTGTATTTACATTGTGGACACACGTTGTGATACATATTACTAGACACACGTGAATTTATGGTGAATAATGGTAGAAAGACCCTACACTCTCTTAGTGTTGGACAAAACGTTCTATTGCATGTTTTAATGTGCAGCTGTAAATACTACTGTTTAAGAACATGTCCAAAGTAGATAGAATAAAACTACAGCTAGGGCCAATCGAGGACTTTTAAGAATGTTTATTTTTATTTGAAAAACGCATTGACCCCAAATCCAAAGAATGTGTATGTGGAACAGAGGGAATAAAGGAAATGTATTGTCTGAGATTTTTAACAAAGTATATAAACCTACCAAGCTTTGGGATGGAGTAATTCATGTTGAAATATTTTTCAAAGTAGTCAAAGATGACCTTGGTTGTGTCAGCTGCATACTCTGCAGTTTTTAACTGACTTGGCTGGGCGTATATTCTCAACTATAAAGGCAGAAAAGACACAGGAAGTATGCATGTACTGGAATTTTGCATGAAATAAAGTCAGTAATTTTAATGGGGACATGTAATGGTAAACTCACAGGAATTCCTTGGGCAGAAGTTCTTTCCAAATGATCAAACTGGTGCACAGCAAAACATACCAAATAAGTGCTCATTGGAACAGATTTCTCAAAGGAGGTCTTCTGTTTATTGCCAGGCAGTTGTTCAGGCGCGCCCTGGGGAGGCAACATAAAACACTATTGGGTAATGTCCATGTCACTCAGACTGTAGAGCCCCAGGCCCAAAAACAAAAGGCACGACATCCATTCCTCTGCTTTTAGTATTCAAAGTGTTCCCTCCATGGCTGGCTTCCTCTTTCTTTGTTTTACCCATCATGGGAACATTTGAGTAATTATGCCCCTTTCACCTACAATTCTTCACACAACTTACTCTGTACATACTTTACATTCATAGCTGTAAGTATACATAGTTATTAGTAGAGCTGTACATTTTGAGGATGTATGTTAAGTTGCTGGCAAAGCCCAAAAGCAATGGGATTTTTCCATTGGATTTTGAAATATTAAATATAAAAGATCTGTGGCCAATACCTGTTTCTGACACTTACGAGGTTATTTGTATGCCAGGGTCATCTGGACATTATTAAGGCTACTTTTATGATTTTTGAAGCATAAATGCAAATGCCAGAAGTAAAAAGTTAACATTAAGCTACAAACAAACTACATCACTGTCACATGACTTCACCTCACCACCACCAAGCTAAAGGCGGCTAAAGAGTGGCGTATTAACTGATGTATTTTATGTCATAGAACAAAACCTGAAAATATCTTTAGGTCGACCACAAACCTTATTTGATAAAGTCAGCAGCCTCACAAGTATATTGTCCATCACGAAGACTTTGAAATACTGTCAGTAGTTTCAGTGTAGAGCTATGCATTTATCATTTGAATGTAAGAGTTTCTGACTTCAGTCCTACCTGAGGCGGCATGTTGGACAGAGCTTCATAGTTATCATCATGAGTGATGGAGATTTTGTAGGTGGCTTTCTTGTTGGGTTCATCGAAGCAGGGAAAAGACTTGCGGGCATCTGTTGGTTCATGATCAGTTGCAGCAATCTTTCTGGTGATTAAATGAGGGACAGAGTATTGCAGATCTGTCTAAGATCAGGGGTGCTTTTCATCTTTTTTTCATCCAATATAATTTTTAGGAGACATAATCGGTGAGGAAAATACCGCAAAACAAGTAAAGATAGTGTACTTATGTTTGTCATTTCTATTTAAGAACATCTCAGGTATTTTGGTTCAGTTAGTTCCCCTAATCAATACCTATAAATACCTAAAAAAAACATTGATTTGAAATGAGGGAACCAGGGAGTGCTAAAATGGTGGATGGCCATGTCAATATGAAAATAAGATAAAGAATAAAAATGAAAAGAGACTGTGTGTGTTTTTTTCCCTCAATAACATGTATCTTCTCATGCACTGATTTGCTTTAGCTGTACACTCCATAAGGCGACAGATGCTGACTGATTGCCCAACACGGCTGTGTCATGGCCTTGGTCATTACATATAAACACTGTAGACTTTTACCAAAACCTTGAATTTAAAGTGACACTCTTTCCAAAGTATGTCTTCTCAGTCATATGAAACTTTTTTACCCACCCAGGATTGAGCTGTCTGCTGCTCAGTATGCATGAGGTATCATATTTAGCCAATGAAACAATAACTGTTTAGTACATACTAAACATTCAGGACTGAAGTAGATGAAATCTCTGTGGCGGATAGGAGGGATCATTTTTTTTCTGCAGTGTAAACATTTGTCAGTACTGGAATCTAGTGTAGCTGAAACCAAGCTGAGCCCAGCTGCTCTCCATGGATTAGCAAAATAAACCCTTTTTCGTCTACCAAGAGCTGAAGAAGGTTTGTTTCTCAAAAGTTACACATTTCCTTAAGAAACATCGCTAAACTTCCGTCTATTGTATCACATTGTGAGTTTGAGATGATCCCTTGTGCTTTTGTATTAACCCAGAGGGACTACTGCAATAAAATCCTGCAAAAAAAGGATTTGAAAAAAGCCTAACTCAGTTGGTCGTCCCTGAACTGAACACGTTTAGAACACTGCTGAAGGACTCACATCACAAACGTTCCATCTGCTTAACACTACCTTCCATCCTTCGTTTTTATACACAGAGCCTGAGTACATCACTGACATGCTACCATTACTACCACTACGGTTTTCTGAACAAGGTGGCTGGTTGTCTCTGGAGCCTGACTGAAACAAAAGGAGACCGTACCTCTGCAGTGATAGTTCTAAGACTGATAAATCCTCTTCCTTTACACATCACATCTGTGGTTCCTATTGACGCCGTTAAAGACAGCTAAAGACACACTTATTGAAACTGGCCTTTGTCCTGCCTCATGCTGTCTTGTGTCATGTCTCGCAAATTATGTTAGTTAGTTTTTGTCTGGGTCTAGTGATTTTCCCCTTTATTTTTGAATAGTAACCTTCCCTCTCGTTTCAGATACTCTGACCTCCCTTCCTTGTGTGTCTCCCACTCCTGTGATTGTCGACCCCGCCCCTGATTGTTTCCACCTGTTCTCCATTACCTGGTGTATTTATTGTCCTCGTCTCCCTTTGTCCTGTGCCAGTTTGTTTCGTTCCTTGTGACTACCACCAGCATTAGCAATCCAGGATTAACCCCAAGCAGAGCTTTGAGCCACGTCTTGTTTAAGTATTTTTGTTGTTCATGCTCCTAGTGTTTTTCCTCTTTAAGAGTGATTTTGTTTTTGTACCACTATCGTTGAGCTTTGGTTTGAATAAAACCTTTTTTTTGTTAAATTCTGTGAGTTGTGCATTTGAGTTCATACCCGTTTAATCAGTCGTAACAGTACGAACTGGCCTAAACATGAACCCAGCCGACTCTGAACAGCTGAGAGCAGCGCTTCGCTCTCAGGGAGGCCGCCTCGCTCAACAGGAGGATCAGTTAACGGCCATCCAGCAGGGAGTATCACACGTCACAGACAGCCAGAGGGAGTTCGAGTCATCTGTTACAAACCAGATTAACCACCTGGCGGGGCAGATCCACCACCTGCTCGCTCACCTCAAGACTGAGCCCTCACACCCACCTCCGGCCGGACCCGAAGCGAATGCGGACCCGGCGCCCGCTTCCCACACCGTGTCAATCCGCCTGGCTCCGCCTGAGAAGTTTTCCGGGGAATCCCATGACTGCCGTCCATTCCTGGTGAATTGCAGCTTACATTATAGCCAACTACCGACAGCCTTTCCCACGGAGAGATCCAAGGTGGCTTTTATGATTTCCCATCTCACCGGACGAGCGGCGGCGTGGGCTACGGCTGAATGGTCACGTGACTCGCCGATATGCGAGTCTTTGGGACAGTTTACGGACTCCCTGACGAACATTTTTGACCACACGTCCCCAGGCAGGGAAGCAGCTCGGGCTCTTTACAAGTTAAGTCAAGGAAGACGCAGTGTGTCAGACTACGCAGTGGAATTTCGCACCATTGCGGCCGATAGTGGCTGGAATTCTTCTGCTTTGTTCGATGCCTTTATTAATGGGCTTTCTGACCCTATTAAGGATCAGCTGGCACCCTTGGATCTGCCAGTGGAACTAGACTCTGTCATTGCCATGTCCATAAGGATTGATAACAGACTTGCTGAGAGGAAACGGGAGAAGGACAGGGCTGCACTACCCTATTTCCACCCTAGAGGGCACTCCTACTCTTCTCACTCTCAGGAGACTGCCATGCCACGTTCCTCTTTCCTTCCATCCCAGAGATCAGCGTCCCCCAACAAGGCCGAGGAGCCAATGCAGCTGGGACGTGCCAAGCTGTCCACGGAGGAGCGGCGGCGCCGCCTGCTGGAGGGAAGATGTTTTTACTGCGGTCAACAAGGTCATCTTCTCTCTGGATGCCCGGTAAAAGACGGGGCTCACCAGTGAAAGGGAGGGCACTGGTGAGCCGTCTTTCCACGGCAGACTCTCCTCCCCGCAAGTTGACCAACATAAAGGTAATCTGCCATGAAAGAAGTAACTCTCAAAAAGTGTTAATTGACTCTGGGGCTGACGAAAGCCTGATGGATTGGGGATTAGCTCATGAACTGAGACTTAATACTGAACTTTTGTCGTCCCCTTTGAAAGCCAGTGCTCTGGATGGCAAACTTCTATTTCATGTCACACACAAGACCGAACCCGTCACTATCATGATTGATGATCATTGTGAACTCATGTCGTTTCACCTGTTTAATTCTGCTCAACATCCTCTCATCCTAGGTTTTCCCTGGCTAACCAAGCATAACCCCTATGTTGATTGGCGGTCAGGTAAAATTAAGGGGTGGGGGCAGGAGTGTTCACAGGATTGTTTTAAGTGTGTGGGAAACATGGAGGGGTTTCTGGGGAATGTAGTACCGATCGGGTTACTAATACTCAACATAGCCTGGACCGCAAGAATCAAACCCCAGATTTAACTTCTGTTCCCCCCTGTTACGATGACCTGGCCAAGGTATTTTGTAAAGTGAGCGCCACCTCCCTTCCTCCTCATAGGCCGTATGATTGTGCCATCAATCTGTTACCTGGGGCTCCAATTCCGAAGGGTAGGTTATACTCCATCTCGGGTCCGGAGAAGGAGGCTATGAAGGAGTACATTGACACCTCTCTTCGTGCAGGTCTGATCCGCCCGTCTTCCTCCCCGGCTGGGGCGGGTTTTTTCTTTGTGGGAAAAAAGGACGGGTCCCTTAGGCCATGCATTGATTATTCTCCTTTAAATGACATTACGGTAAAGAACAGGTATCCTCTCCCCCTCATGGCTACTGCTTTTGAACAACTTCAAGACTCTAACATTTTTACCAAGTTAGACTTGCGTAATGCCTACCATCTGGTGAGAATTTGTGAGGGGGATGAGTGGAAGACTGGTTTTAACACACCCACAGGGCACTATGAGTATCTCGTCATGCCATTTGGTCTCACCAATGCTCCAGAAGTTTTTCAAGCACTCATTAACGATGTTTTAAGGGAGTTTTTAAACCGTTTTGTGTTTGTATATCTTGACGATATTTTAATATACTCACCTGACAAAGACTCTCATGTTCACCATGTACGTCAGGTCCTCCAAAAACTCCTGGAGAACAAACTGTATGTGAAGGCAGAGAAATGTGAGTTTCATGCTAAGACTGTATCCTTCCTAGGCTTTATCATAGCTCCTGGTCTGATCCAGATGGACCCGGCCAAAATCAGTGCGGTGGCTAAGTGGCCTACGCCAGACAACCGCAAGGGGGTGCAACGTTTTCTAGGCTTTGCTAACTTTTACAGGCGCTTCATCAGGAGTTTCAGCGCCATTGCTTCTCCCCTTCATGTTCTCACGTCCCCTCAGGTGCCTTTTGTATGGTCTCCTCAGGCCGAGGAGGCTTTCCGCCGTCTCAAGGAGAGGTTCACCTCAGCCCCCATCCTCATCATCCCCGACCCAACTCGTCATTTCGTTGTAGAGGTTGACGCCTCAAATGAAGGGGTAGGGGCTGTCCTGTCGCAGCGGTCCAAGGAAGACAACAAACTTCATCCCTGTGCCTTTCTCTCCAAGAAACTCTCCTCTGCAGAGCGGAACTACGACGTGGGGAACCGTGAGTTGTTGGCGGTAAAGATTGCTCTGGAGGAATGGAGACATTGGTTGGAGGGGGCTCAGCTCCCTTTTATAGTGTGGACCGACCACAAGAATCTCGAGTACATTAGGAAGGCTAAAAGACTAAATTCTCGCCAATCAAGATGGTCTCTGTTTTTTAACCGTTTTAACTTCACTCTGTCTTACAGGCCGGGGTCCCAGAACGCCAAGCCGGATGCCCTGTCCCGTTTGTTTGACCCCGAGCCGGTTGCCAAGAAGCCTGAATCCATCCTGCCACTGAACCGTGTGGTAGGGGCGGTCACTTGGCAAATAGAATCTGTGCTGAAGCAAGCTAACGGTGAGAGCCCAGCACCTAGTGGTTGTCCGCCAAACCGTCTGTTTGTGCCTGTTACTGTACGTCCACAGGTCATCCATTGGGCTCACTCATCGCTGCTCACCTGCCATCCTGGCGTCAAGAGGACCATATTCTTTATCAAGCAACGTTTTTGGTGGAGATCCATGGAGCGTGAGGTCCGGGAGTATGTGGAGGCCTGTCCTGTCTGCGCCCGCAACAAGACATCCTCCAGGGCACAGATGGGGCTGCTCCAGCCGCTTCCGGTTCGAAGCCGGCCCTGGTCTGAGATTTCCGTGGATTTCGTCACTGGGCTCCCAATGTCAGAAGGTAACACCACCGTACTCACGGTGGTGGACCGTTTTTCTAAGATGGTTCATTATATTGCCTTACCCAAGCTGCCATCTGCCAAAGAGACGGCAGAGATCATGATGACTCATGTGTTCCGTATCCATGGTTTCCCCAAAGATATTGTCTCAGACCGGGGTCCGCAGTTCATCTCACGCTTCTGGAGGGAGTTCTGCAACCTCATCGGGGCGTCGGTGAGCCTGTCATCCGGGTACCATCCGGAGTCCAATGGCCAGACCGAACGCCTTAATCGGGAATTAGAAACTGGGCTCCGCTGCCTCAGCTTCCAGAACCCTTCCTCCTGGAGCAGGCATCTCACATGGGTAGAGTACGCCCACAACACGCTCCCCACGGCCCCTACTGGGTTGACTCCCTTCCAGGCTGCCTATGGGTATCAACATCCTACCTTCCCGGACCTCGAGAAGGAAGTCACAGTCCCGTCCGCCCATGCCCTGGTTCGGCGTTGTCACCGGATCTGGTCCGCCACCCGCAGGGCTCTTCTAAGGAGTGGGGAACGCATGAAGGTGGCGGCAGATCGGAAGCGTCGGCCAGCTCCGGAGTACAGGCCCGGCCAGAGGGTCTGGCTCTCTACCAGGGACCTTCCCCTTCATGTGGTGTCACGAAAATTGGCACCTAGGTTCGTAGGCCCATTCCCAGTGGCCAAAGTAATTAACCCTGTCTCTGTTCGCCTTCGTCTCCCCAGGTCTCTGAGGGTTCATCCCACCTTCCATGTGGGACGACTGAAGCCGGTAAAGGAAAGCCCCATGGTTCCCGCGGCCAAACCCCCTCCACCCCCCCGAATGCTCGACGGCGGCCTGGTCTATACGGTCAAGCGCCTGTTGGCGGTCCGGAACAGAGGCAAAGGGAGACAGTTCCTGGTTGACTGGGAGGGTTATGGACCAGAGGAACGCTCCTGGATCCCATCAAGATTTGTTGAGGATCAAACTCTCATGAATGACTTTTTTCGCCAGCACCCTCAGGTTCCTGGGCCGTCAGGAGTCGTCCCTAGAGGGGGGAGTACTGTCATGTCTCGCAAATTATGTTAGTTAGTTTTTGTCTGGGTCTAGTGATTTTCCCCTTTATTTTTGAATAGTAACCTTCCCTCTCGTTTCAGATACTCTGACCTCCCTTCCTTGTGTGTCTCCCACTCCTGTGATTGTCGACCCCGCCCCTGATTGTTTCCACCTGTTCTCCATTACCTGGTGTATTTATTGTCCTCGTCTCCCTTTGTCCTGTGCCAGTTCGTTTCGTTCCTTGTGACTACCACCAGCATTAGCAATCCAGGATTAACCCCAAGCAGAGCTTTGAGCCACGTCTTGTTTAAGTATTTTTGTTGTTCATGCTCCTAGTGTTTTTCCTCTTTAAGAGTGATTTTGTTTTTGTACCACTATCGTTGAGCTTTGGTTTGAATAAAACCTTTTTTTTGTTAAATTCTGTGAGTTGTGCATTTGAGTTCATACCCGTTTAATCAGTCGTAACATCTTGTTTCTCATTCTGGAATTTTGAAGGTTTGATGTTGCTTGAGTTTGATTTTTTATCCTTTTTTTTGTTCTTGAAAAACACTTGAAAAGCGATCTTGTTCTCAGAAAGGTGAAATGCTAAATGTACTTTTTTACTTAGTCTTCACCGTATCACAAAGTCTTTATAATTAGATGAAGTCTGCTCATTGAGATGGATCATTTAAGATCCCAGCGGCTGCACATTCATGGCATCTCTATTGCAAGTGAGCCAATTTGATCTACTGAAGAAGGCCATGTGATCCAGGTAAAGCACCAGAAAAAGTGAGTGGACCAGGAGCTGGGACTGACTAAACAATGTCTGAGCTTCTCTTAAATGGGCATTATAATAGTGCCCAAGATTGTTATATATATAAATCGTTTCATACTTTTTATAAATGTGAAATTGGTCGAGATGAAAAATATGTGTTTGCTTAAAAGACTGAAGCTGTGTTGTCTGCTGTCTATACGTCACTTTATTATCTTTTTTTCTGGTTGTTTGACAGATTTGTGATATGTTTCTGACAGAATCAAATTAAAGAACTTACTTAGTGACCCCACCCTCGATGTAGATGACCCGGTAGAATCCCACCACAGATCCGTTGAGAAAGCCCTGGAAGTCCAAAGTGAGCACGTACACCTCTGCTGGGCCGGTGGCGGGCAGCTCCTCGGCGGCCTCCACAACCACGTACTGCTGACTGGCGTACTCGAAGCAGCCCTTCACAGCCACCTCCCTCCGGTCCGCCGGACCACTCTGCACGCTCAGCCTGGGCATGGCGCTGACAAACGTCTCCCTGATGTGAAGCCACAGGTGGCGGGTGGGCTTGCTGACTTCCAGGTGGATGTCCACAGTGCCCGTGTAGGTGTCCTGCTCCAGGTCTGGCTCCAGGTGCAGGTCATAGTGGACCGGGTTCACGTAGCTTGGTAGACGGAAGTTCTTCCAGTCTCCATTGGAGTCAGCCGAAGGCAAGCAGGGCCCTCTGCCAGCTGGAGGTGGATTGGTGGGCCCTGCTGTGGGGGCTGGTGTGGGCCCTGCTGTGGGGGCTGGTGTGGGCCCTGCTGTGGGGGCTGGTGTGGGCCCTGCTGTGGGGGCCGGTGTGGGCCCTGCTGTGGGGGCTGGTGTGGAGGGAGTAGTAGTAGTGTTGGCGTCTGACCTGGTAAGACCCACCCCGAGGCCCACCACCAAAGAGCACACCACCACCGTGGCACAGATGATGGCTGCATGCTTACCGCGGATGCAGTAACGCTTGTGCTGCTTCTCCATGTCCATGCTCTCCACCATGGTGACTTCCAAACTTCCCTGGACTCAAACTGGGCTCCACAGCTGACCTGAAGTCAGAGCTGCAGCTTGTGGCTCTTATAGTATGGATTAGCTGTGTGAGCTGGTCTAAAGCTGGCCCCTGTGTAATGCCGAGGGGTGGAGAGAAGAAAGACGAAGAGAAGTGAGGAGAGTAAATCTGCCGGACAGGGGAGAGAATCTCACACATTGAGCGAGAGATTTATTCCTTCCTCGGTGCTGTTAAAACGCCTCCTCCTGTTAAACATCTACAATCTGCCTCTAAATCAACAGCTAAAGTTCAACTTTATGTGTGTCCTGAAAGTGCTATGTGTTGTTCTTTGTGTCAAAAGAACATGAAGACAGTGCCTGCGTCCAACCTTTGAAATATGTGAACGAATGTGTTTGTTTATTCTAAACCCCTATCTTAGTGGATTTTATTTAAATGTGCATTGGATACAGCACAACCTGATGGGGGGAAGGGTCTTTTGTTTGGACATGACTTTACTAGAAATTGCTTTTGCTCTCTGGTCAACAGAGTGGCACGTGAACAGAAAAACAAAACAATGTCTGTATTGTGTTGGATGCACCACAGTAGGGGGATTAACTATGTCTAAATATTCACTTTTAATCTTGTCTCAGCAGCAACAGCGCCTGAGGACGATGGTCATGCAGGGGGTTAGTTATGTGTCCAACAAGTTTTCAAACTAAAACAACTCCTGGCAAAATGAATGTTTGTGATCTTCAGTGGATGATCCCAAATACATATGGTGACTCCCTGTGGCACATCTGTAGAAACATGATGGAAACACATATCTGTTTTGGTTTGATGTATTAACTTGAGAAATGTTAGTCTACTCATCGCTTTCATAAGGATCGGGTTTTCATCTTCCACTCTGCTGGTCTCTCTGGTGGCAGCTTGAGTTTAAATCACAAGTAAAACATGATTTATAAGTCTGTTTCAGGTCACTTTTCTTTTTCACCCACCTTTGTATTGCTATATTTCAAGTCTGTCCACCAAGGTTGTTCAAGCTTTAACAGATGTAATAGTCACAACAACATTTATTTCAAAAATTATGTTAGCAACCTCATTTTATTCTACATCTCAACAATCATAAGGTAAACAGTAGAATTAAACCATTTACCATGATTATGCACTTGCATGTATCTCATTTACCCCTGTGCTTTGGCACATTTTTCATACCCATCAAAATGTATTGATTATTTGCCTCTGGTAACCCGTTTGGAAGCATCTTCATTCATAAGGTTTCTCAAGTCCTTTATCAGTTTACATAATCTAAGAGAAAGGCAGCGATGAACGATCATCAAGTTTGGCTTAACGTTTCTATAATCATCTGTTGAGTGCCAGTCTCAGGCCAAGCCTTACATACTTTTGCCAGGGCTTTAAATACTGTGTAGTTTAAATAAATAAAAAAAGCCAAAGGGTCAAAGCAGTCAAAGCTTATACAACTGTTCTGACCCTGAGTTTCTTCCTCATATTGTATCTTTATTGTTTTTCCAAGTTTCACAGAGATAAGAAACTCATAAAAGTTATGGCTCCTTCATCTTTGAACTTCACTGAACACCCGCTTGACCGTTCTGCCAAAATTGTGTGACAATGTGGAGTGTAATCTTAGCAAGAGTGCTAATAGTGCATGATGCTGTTTTGTTTCCACACTGCAGTCCAATTACTAATGCCAGTTACCAACATGAATAATATTTTGGACTAGGAACTTTCCAAGATGAGATAGACGACTAAATGGCTGTCTTTCCCAACAAGATCAGCATTGCAAGCTATTAGGAAAGAGCAAATTCATAGTTTTGTGAAGGAAGCTTGAGGCCGACGCTGCACCAGCCCACCTCAAGCTCATTACCAAGACCCAAAGACTAGAAATCATGCACGTCTCTCAGGTGTCTATCAACAATAAATAACACACAATCTGTAGCTGACTGGTCTATTAATAATTAGATCCTTAATTACCGTCCTTTGATCAAAACCCTCATGTGATGGGTGTTATGACTATTTTATGAGAAGAATGGAATAAGAGGCATAGATAAGTAGATAATCAATCAAATAATTCTGAAACACTACACACAGACTACTTCCTGGTTAATCAGAACTAAACAAGGAAAAACAACAGGATTAGAATTCAAAGGAGAGTATTTTAGTTAAATGTTTCAAATATGTAAAATGTTATTGAGAGTCATGTTTGAATCCACACGATGCGTTTAATTTCAATATTCTTTTTTTTATTTTGGTTAACCTTTTAAGGAAAAAAACCTGTTTAACTAGTAAACAAACAGAAATGTAAACGCTGTAACATCACAACATGTTTGTTCATTTATTCATGTTAAGTTATTTATCAGGTTTATGTTATATGTTTCATGTTTAGTTATAGTTTATGTTTAGATTTAGGTGCATCTAATTGTTCACTTGTCAAGTTACAGTCACTCATGTTGTCTAGTCTCGTCATGCACTTCCTGTTTTATTTTGTACTTACCTTTCCCTCTGGTTTCAGAGCACTTCCTGCCATTGTGTGTCTTCCCTCCAGTGTGATTGTCAGCCCCTCCCTTGATTGTTGTCACCTGTGTCCCATTACCTCTTGTGGATATAGTCCTCATCTCCCTTTGTCCTGTGCCAGTTCGTCTCGTGTCATCAAGAAAGCCATCGGATAAACCAATAATCTTTTTACTAATATTCCACAGCCAAGTCTGATTTAGTTCCATGTTTTTTCAAGTTTTCTTTTCTACGTTTTGCCTCTTTATAAGAGATGTTTTTTTGTACTTGGTTTTCATCTTAAGTAAAGACCTTTTTTTGTTTTGAAAACTTGTCTTAGTCGTGCATTTGAGTTCCACTACTTGTGTCACGTTCGTAACAAACGTAACATTTAAAGGTCACCTATTATGCAAAATCCACTTTTTCATGTATTTTATACATAAACATTTGTAAAGAGATTCTGAACATTTCAGAAAAAAAGATTCACTCACTTTTTGTCCTGATCCATTTATATAAAAAGCTGTCTGAAAATGAGCTGATCAGATGTTGGCCCCTTTATGAAGTCATAACGATTTGGCTTGTGTGACCATTAGCCAATAACTAACCAAGGTAACCCCCCTTGAGTCAGAACCACAAATATATCCAACACACATACTCAAACCACAACTTGTAGTGCATGGGTCGGCAATAGGCGGCCTGGCCATTGCTGGCCCGCCAGCAATAATATTTGGCCCAGAAAATTATTTTGAGAATCAAAATAAAAAATATTTAAAAAAATATGTTTTTACAATATCGGACCGACAGTCGCACATATAGGCTATAATGTCCGAATAGAGAATCTACCTACACCTGAAGAATGCTTATTGTACTTTTATCCATGTTGAGAGTGAATGACACACAGCACAGGCACAATCTGGCAGCGGGGTGCACTGACGCTGACAGTGGATCAATAAGTAGGTGGACTGCGCGTGGTGCTGAAATAGCCAATATGCGGTTTGTGGTTTGAAAAAAAGAACACTTGCTCACTAAATCATTCAAACGTAAGGTTTACTTATATGTGAACAGTAACAAAGTTCAGTCAAAACATTGACAACAAAATCGGAGAAGCCGCTTGATCATGGAGGGCGAGGGGTGGTGGTGCATATGCTGCCACCCCAGCAGGCACGTGCACACAGACATCAAAGTGGGCTTGAGCCCCTGCCCTTTTTCTTCCTCCAGAGAAAGTGCCCTTTTCACCCCCCTTTTATTTTATTTGTCTAAATGAATATATATCTACTGCTGTTTGCGCACACAGTTCCCCTTTCCAAAAATATATTGATTGAATACAACATTAAAATATCAGGTCGGGAGATTAGACTGTGAAGTTCTGATGCTCTCTCTACCTACCCTCCCTCCCCCCACGTCTCCTGCACAGCGGTGCGGACAGTCATCGGCAGTCACTTCAGACAGACAGGTAGCAGCACCTCCCACTTTACTGTGCCATGTTATGCCGGCTTTTCTTGGCTTATTTTTCGCCTAGGGCGCTGAACTGTAGAGGGAGCGCAGGGGTGCAGTCCAGATCTTTTTTCTTTTTTTTTTTTAATAGGCCTATGTATATTTTTTTATTTTTGTAGGCGCCCCCCAGATTCCTTTTTTTTAGGCGCTGCTCAGATCAGGATTCATTAGTTTTTTTGAGAATATGAAAAATAAAACGTAGGGGCGCCCCAACACTGCACCATCCCTCTCTATGTTTTCTTTGGTTCTGTTCATTTGTGTTTCGCGTGTCGCGCGCGCTCCCGTTTTGAACGAGAATTAGAACTTCACTGTCACAACATGAAGCGGGGCAACCCCAACAAAAAGCCGTCTGGGGCGCATTGGAGAAGGCGAAGAAAGGGAGAGGAGGAAAAAGTCCAGGAAAACAGAGGTATGTCTGATGACTGTTTGTGTTTATTGGCATTTTTCAAGCAACGGTATAAAGCTAGCTAGCTAACGTTAGCTAATGATAGCAGCTGATATATAGTGATAGAAGCTAGCAGATGAGTTGCTTTACCATCTAGCTTGATAGCTCTTTTTACACCAACTGCACTGTGTGGTTTTTCTTGTATTCATTATATATATTTATTATTATTAAAGCTATCTATTTTGTTCCATCTGTAGCTTACAAATGGTAATGGACACAAAATAAGTCTGCTAAATCATTAACTAGCTAGGTTATCACTTAAAACATATATTTTGCATATTTGGGCACAGGAAATTATGTCAGCTAGTCTGAACTGCTCAGTATTATTGCAGATAGATACCTACTACATTATTCTCTGTGTAATTTCCAGGTGCATTGTTAAAATATCTGGGTAATCCCACTCCCACCACTGCACAACCTGAGTCTACTGCATCACTGCCTGTAGCAGGTGAGTTCAGTCAAGTTTTTTGTGATATTTCCTGTTGAGTTTATTAGGGTTGTGGGTAGTTCATACAAATGTTCACACCTGGAAGCTTCCCAGCACAGTACCACAGTTTTCTAATTTATTATTGCACATTACAATAGCACCTATATTACTTATAATGTACATGTTAATATAAAACAGTGGGTGTCTGACTGTATCCATGCATGTTTGACTGTCTGCAGGTGAAAACGTATCACTACTACCTGTCCCAAGTGAACCTGCTGCTACACAATCTGCAGGAGAGACATTGGTCCCGAGTACCACAACACAGTCTGCAGCACGTGAGTCCAGTTTATTATTGCACATTACAATAGCACTTCTCTTACTAATAATGTACATGTTAATGTAAAACACACACACACACACACACACACACACACACACACACACACACACACACACACACACACACACACACACACACACACACACACACACACACACACACACAGTGGGTGTCTGACTGTATCCATGCATGTTTGACTGTCTGCAGGTGAAAACGTATCACTACCTTTTCCAAGTGAACCTGCTGCTACACAATCTGCAGGGGAAACATTGATCCCGAGTACCACAACACAGTCTGCAGCACATGACGCAACAAAGGCAGCAGCTGTTGACCCTGCCGACTGGCCATCCATGTCTGATAAGGTAAGAACAGAGTTTGTGAGCAGAGGACCCTATCAGGCAAAACCACACTTCATTTTTCCAAAAAGACAGGATGGGAGAAGCTGCCACCACCAATACTTTTATAGAAAACTGGTAAATGGGAAAAGAATCAAGAGAAGCTAGCTATTGTACTCACAGAAAAACGACAGCCTTTACTGTTTTTGCTGCAAGCTGTTCTCCCAGAAGGAATACAAATTAATCAGTGCAGGACTAAATGACTGGAAAAATTGCCACCAATTACTGAAAACACACGAGAACACTCCAGAACATACTAAACACATGGAATCATGGAAAGAGTTAGAGTTTCGATTACAAAAGGAGAAAACTATTGATAGGACTGAGATGGCGCTTACAGACATAGAAAGGAAGAGATGGCGTGAGGTGGTAACAAGGTTGGTCGCCATCATTCAATCATTAGCTGAGAGAAACATAGGCCTCAGGGGAACATGTGACACACTCACAAACCCAACAATGGCAACTTCCTTAAAGAAGTGGAGCTGATGGCAATGTTTGACCCTGTAATGAAAGAACATGTTGCTAAAGTCAAAAGGGGTGCATGCCATACCACATATCTCGGAAAAAATATTCAAAATGAGTTCATGAATGTATCGGTGAGAGAATAAGTGTCCACATGATTGAAGAAATTAAGAAGGCTAAATATTATTCCATCATTCTGGACTGCACACCTGACATTAGCCACACAGAGCAGTTATCAGTCATCTTAAGGATTGTTACAATGGAGGAGATGCCACAAGTTAAGGAACACTTCATGGGGTTCCTTGTCGCTGAGGAATCAACTGGCGAGAGTTTGTCATCCCTCATCCTTGACAGGCTCCAATAACTGAACATCCCCTTTGAGGACTGTAGGGGACAGTCTTATGACAATGGTGCCAATATGCGAGGGAAAAACAAAGGAGTTCAGGCCAGGTTACTTGAACTAAACCAGAGGGCTCTATTCGTGCCATGTGGCGCACACACTCTCAATCTGGTGTTAGCTGATGCAGCGAAAAGCTCCCTAGATGCCACTGGATACTTTGGCTACCTCCAAAAGCTTTTTACATTGTTTTCAGCATCCACAAAGCGCTGGGACATTTTGAAGAGCCATGTCACCACTACCTTGAAATCATGGTTTGAAACCAGGTGGGAGAGCCGGGTCAACAGTGTGGAAGCTGTGCGATATCAGGCTCAACTTGTTCGAGATGCACTTTTGGAGGTGAGGGACAAGGTGTTACGACTGATTAAACGGGTATGAACTCAAATGCACAACTCACAGAAT
Organism: Notothenia rossii; assembly: GCF_949606895.1. Taxonomy (NCBI): domain Eukaryota; kingdom Metazoa; phylum Chordata; class Actinopteri; order Perciformes; family Nototheniidae; genus Notothenia; species Notothenia rossii. Next base: position 52,644,268 of record NC_136905.1, on the reverse strand, counting down.
TTAACAAAAAAAAGGTTTTATTCAAACCAAAGCTCAACGATAGTGGTACAAAAACAAAATCACTCTTAAAGAGGAAAAACACTAGGAGCATGAACAACAAAAATACTTAAACAAGACGTGGCTCAAAGCTCTGCTTGGGGTTAATCCTGGATTGCTAATGCTGGTGGTAGTCACAAGGAACGAAACGAACTGGCACAGGACAAAGGGAGACGAGGACAATAAATACACCAGGTAATGGAGAACAGGTGGAAACAATCAGGGGCGGGGTCGACAATCACAGGAGTGGGAGACACACAAGGAAGGGAGGTCAGAGTATCTGAAACGAGAGGGAAGGTTACTATTCAAAAATAAAGGGGAAAATCACTAGACCCAGACAAAAACTAACTAACATAATTTGCGAGACATGACACAAGGCCACTGACATAATGATCAAAATAGAGGCACAGTCTTTGGCTGACGAAGTGGGGTCCTACCGCTTCTCCATTTGCACTGTGGTGTGGTACGACATCCTCAGTAAAGTCATACAGGTCAGTAAGGTCATGCAGTCTGTGTCAATGCAACTTGACATCGCAGTTGACCTCCTGAGAAAGACAAAGGCCACCCTGGAAGACTACAGAGCCACTGGATTTGCCTCTGCTCAGATCAGTGCTAAAGACATGTGTTAGGACATGGATGTGGATGCTGTCCTCAATGAGAAGAGGCTGAGGTCAACCAAGAGGCAGTTCTCTTATGAATCACCTGATGAGCCAATGGCCAATGCCCTAAAAAAGATGGAAGTTACATTTTTCAACAGGGTGGTTGATGTTTGCATCACTTCCCTAGATAAGCGTTTTGAACACCTAGAAGAAGTTCAGACAAAGTTTGGGGTGCTTGTCAATGTCCCCGAACTTCCCAGAAACGAGCTGACAAAGCAGTGTCAAACACTGAGCAACACCCTGAGCTCTGGCGGACAGTCAGACATAGATGGAAAAGAGTTGGCACTGGAGCTGATTAACTTTCCAACTCTCCCCTCACCCACAATGACCACCCTGGAACTGTTGGTGTTCTTGGAAAGGAAGAACCTGAGGGAGGTTTATCCTAATATGCGGGTGGCCCTCAGGATCGCAGTCACTATGCCAGTAACAGTGGCTTCAGCAGAAAGAAGCTTCTCAAAGCTGAAGTTAATTAAAACCTATCTGAGGTCTACAATGGTCCAAGAACGCCTCAGTGCCATCATCAGCATTAACAGTGATTTTTCTCGTCAGCTGTCATATGAGGGTGTTATCGATGAGTTTGCAGAAAAGAAGTCAAGACGAGTGCAATTCTGAGTGTTTAAGTCAAACAAGTCAGTAAGGTATTTATTTATTATTACAATATGTTTGTTCAAAAACAGAAATGTAATTGTTCTTTTTTTGTATAAATCGTTTTTATGTATTTGTTAATATCTTTTCATTTATTTTATTTTATTTATTTATTATTACAATACGTGTGTTCTTAAGTGTTCTTTAAAATATTTCTATAACTCCTTCTGTGGAAGCTACTTGTTTATTATAAGATGTTTGTTGAATTATAACTAAAGCAAGTGTGGCTTTTGTATTAGTGTGTAGGGTGGGGGGGTTGGTGTTTTCAATGTATACTATAGGACAGTAAACAAAAAATATCGTTTAAAAACTGGAGAGATAAAAATATGAATACATAAATGAATGTTAACTAGGTCAAATAAGATATGAATGAACAACAAAAATAAAATAAGTTACATTTATTGGCTATGGTAGGTTATTGGTTATGTTCACATACTCATTTGATTATTAAAATGTTAACTGATCTTTTTCATATGGGTGTTTTAGAGTTGTACCCCATAGATCTAGTAGTAATTGTGTGCTCAAAGTGCACCAGATTGAAGCATTTTACTTTAAAATGTTGAAACATTTCTTCCCGGGGGTGCCCCCGGACCCCCCTAGAGGATGTGACGTCCATCCCCCAATTCAAACATGTTCGTACAATACTGAATACATTTGAAGCCTTTTTGCCTATGTCAATAAGTTTCTGTTTTTGTATTGTATTCGTCTTTTGTAGAGATTTTTAATTTATTCTTTATATATTCTATGGGGGGGGGGGGGCGCCAGCTAAAATCTCGCCTAGGGCTGCAAATTGTCTAGAGCCGGCCCTGCTCACTCTGACAGGACACTCAGTACTGAGTGTGTCAGAGAGGAATGGGAAACATCCCTCAAATACAACGAATAAAAGAACAGGGGGAAGACCAAGATGCAGCAGTGCAAATGTCCTTCACTGTCATTCCTCGGTGCAACGCCGTAGAGGAGGAAAATCCTCTGGTGCTGTGCGCTTTGATCTTCTCCGGGGGATCCGCCCCAGAGGAGACATACGCCTGTGACACAGCCTCACACAGCCAGTGTGACAGGCGTTGTGCAGACAGAGGGTGCCCTATTGAGCGCTCTCTGTAATGCACAAACAGACGAGCTGCGTAAAGCAGCCGTGCGTGCAATATAGCATGACAGCGTGCGCACGGGACAGAGGAAATTAGATGTGGCTTCTTCCTTTGATGTGTGAGGAGGAGGAAAGAAGCCATCCAAAGTTATCACTCTCGATCTAAAAGAGCTTGTGTTCACCTTTGGCATAAAAACCGGGTTAGGGCGCAAAACAGCTGAGCTGCCATCTCCTTGGATCCGGAGACATGACGGAGCCACAGAGAGAGCAGGCAAATCATTCACCCTTTTAGCTGATGTCAGAGCCAAGAGCAGAGCTACATTGGCTGACAAAAACTTCAGGGGAACCTGATCTAAAGGTTCAAATGGAGCTTTAATCAGTGTGCGTAACACTAAAGCCAAAACCCATTGAGGCGCCAAAGCGTGTGACACAGGTCTGAGTCTCTGTGCTCCCCGTAGAGAACGTTTTGTCAGAGGGTGACTAAACACCGTGCTGATCCCAAAACCTACGTGGCAAGATGAAATGGCAGCAGCATATGTTTTGACCGTGCTATAAGCCAATTCCTGTCCAGCTGGAGGAACGACAGCACGAGGCAGGGGGCCCGTAACGGGGTCCAGGCTTTTCCCTACACACCAAACGGAACATTGTCCATTTGGCTGTGCCTGTGTGTTCAGCAGCTGCGCTGATCGCTACTTTGTTGTCTGTTCGAAATCAACACATGTTGATTGTACAGCAACGGGGCGAAGTGCTGGATTACTTTCCATACGGAGAGTAATTCCCGCACGTTTATATGGAGAGACATGTGACCCGGCCACTGTCCCCCCACTGCCTGCGACATGCACGTTCCTCAGCCTGCGAGTGATGCGTCTGTGAACACTGCGGTGTGTGACTTCTCTCTGCTCAGGGGCACCCCCACTGACGTGGAGATTTTTCCAGTGGGTTAAATCCAAACCCACAAAAGGAGGAATGTACACCATGCGTCTCTTCTGACGCACAAGGTCGATACGCAGGCGAATGAACCACCTCTGGAAGTCTCCTCGCTGTGAAGGAGAACCAGGGGGATCACCACGTGACCAGCTGATATCATGCCTAACAGCTGCATCACAGAGAGGGCTGTCACCGCCCCGCGGGGTGTGACGCGCCGGAGGAGAGCTGTCCGAGCTGCCTAAAAATCAATAGGTTTGAAAGACAGCCGGTTTATGCAGCGAGCCATGCTGCCTATAACCCACAGGTTAGGGGCAGCCTGCTTACCCGGTGAGCCTTGCTGCTTATTATTATCCATCTGTCCATCGAACACACGCGTCGTCACTCTGAGTAATACTCTGAGAGCGCGCGACATGCTCTGGATGTGCTGTGGTTGTCATGGTGACGAGCTACGTCAGCCTCCACACACTGCATCTCACACCGGCTCTCATCCTGTCTCTGTTTAGGAGAAGGCTCGTAAACTGGACATTGAGGTGCGTTTCACGCTCAAACCTGCTGAGGAGTTAGCGGAGGTGTGTGCAGTGTTATTCACAAATTGCGTAATAACAGCCCTAGGCTCATTACAACCGTGTGTAGTATAGGCACATCTGGAACAGAGGAAAAACCGTGCTGCCTGCTAACCGACAGGTTAACAGCTGCACCGGAGGAGAGCTGTCACTTTCCCCATTCTCTGCTGTGAGAGTTGCGCTCTCATGCGGGCTGAGTTCAATTCCACTCCCAGTTAAATGTCTGGGAGGGAAGAGGACAGCTCTTCTTCCAGTTGACAATGAAAAACCCAGGTTTGACAGCTGAGATACGAGCTGTATCGTCTGAAAAACCGCTTCCTCCCTGGAGCGAGCCAGCCACAGACGGTCGTCCAGGTAAAATAACACTCTCATCCCCATTCTGAGTAGCTGCTCCAACCGTCTCCACCCACTTTGAAAAAAGTGCGTGGAGCCAGGAATGAGAAACGCAGGAATTTGCTGTGTTTCGGGATGATGGTTACGTGGAGGTAAGCATCCTTCAGGACTATGGATGTGAACCTCCCTGGTGAACACACTCCAGAACCTGTTTGATCGTCAGCATGGGAAAAAGGCCATTGCCTTGTTGGACACTGACAGATCGAGGATGGGTCTCATTCCCCCCGCCCCGTCTCCTTCGGGACCAGAAAATAGCGGGAGTAAAAACCCCGATTTTCTTCCCCTTGAGGAACCCTGGAGAAAGGCTTTCTTTAACACGAGTTCCTGCCGCTCTGCATGGAGCGCGAGACACTGTTCCTGTTGACACTGTTGTGATGACAGGATTCCCTGTATCCCGTAGAACTGTGGGGGGGAGAGGCGAACTGCAGAGACTACCCTCTGCCCATCTGCCTGCTCATCCATCTGTCCATCAGACACACGCGCCACCACCCTGAGTACCATACAGTACTCTGATAGCGCCGGGTGTACTTTCTCTGGATGTGGTGTGGTTGGTGACAAACCACACCAGAGCCCTCCACACGCTGCATTTCACACAGGCTCTCGTTATGTCGTCGTTTAGGAGAATACTCGTAAACCGCGCATTCACGCTCAACACCACTAAGGGATGAGCGGAGGTGTTTGCAGTGCTGTCCACACGATGCGTAACAATGGCCCTCCGTGGGCTTATTACGACCGTGTGTAGGAGGTGTCTGAGACAGAGGAAAAATCCATGCTGCCTAAACCCCAAAAAGTTTAAGGTAGACGGATTTGAATAGCAAGCCCTGCTGTTTTATTAACCGATAAGTAAAAAAAAAACAGCCGGCTTAAGCAGCGAGCAATGCTGCCAAGTAACCAATAGGCTATTGGCAGCCGGCTTAACCGGGAAGCCTCGCTGCATATTAACTTCCCTCTGTCCATCTAACACACGCGTCGTCACTCAAGGCACGAACCTGCTCTGGATTTGCTGTGGTCGTCATGGTGACGAGCCACGCCAGAGCCCTCCAGACGTTGCATTTCACACAGGCTCTCCTTATGTCGCGTTTAGGAGAAGGCTCGTAAACCGGACATTTAGTTCACGCTCAACACCCCTGAGGGATGAGCGGAGGTATGTGCAGTGCCGTCCACACTGTAATAATGGCACTCGTGGCTCATTACGACCATGTGTAGGAGGTAGGTTTGGGACAGAGGAAAAAAATCCGAGCTGCCTAAAAACCAATAGGTTTTAAAGACAGCCGGTTATGCAGCGAGCCATGCTGCCTATAACCGACAGGTTAGGGGCAGCCGGCTTACCCGGTGGGCCTTGCTGCTTATTATTATTATTATCCATCTGTCCATCGAACACACGCGTCGCCACTCTGAGCAATACTCTGAGAGCGCACGACATGTTTTGGATGTGCTGTGGTTGTCATGGTGACGAGCCACGCCAGAGCCCTCGTCGCCGTTGCCCGTGAAGCAGCCCAAGAGGGGCCTGGACCGAAAAGGCTGCAAGGGGGCCTCCACACACTGCCTCTCACACCGGCTCTCATCCTGTCTCTGTTTAGGAAAAGGCTCGTAAACTGGACATTGAGGCACGTTCACACTCAAACCTGCTGAGAAATGAGCGGAGGTGTGTGCAGTGCTATTCACACAGTGCGTAATAACAGTCCTTGGCTCATTACGCACTGTGTGTAGTATAGGCACATCTGGGACAGACGAAAAACCGTGCTGCTATAACCGACAGGTTAGGAGCATCAGGTTTAAACGTCGAGCCCTGTTGTCTAATAACCGACTGGTTAATTACAGCTGGCTTGTGTCGCGAGCTCTGCTGCCGCGCTAACCAAACGTTACAGCCGGCTCAACCGGCGAGCCCCGCTGTCTGCTAACCGACAGGTAGCAAACAGCTGGCTTATGCACCTCCACACGCTGTATTGCACAGCGGGTCTCATCATGTCGCCGTTTAGGAGAAGACTCGTAAACCGGACATTGAGGTTCACGCTCAAATCTGCTTGAGGAATGAGCGGAGGTGTGTGTAAGAGGCACATATGTGACATAGGAAACAAACCCGGCCTGTCTAATTAACCGACAGGTTTTAAAGACAGCCGGTTTGAGCCGTGAGCCGCTTAAGCTGCTTTTTTTATGTCATCCGTAGCAGAGCTCTCCTGAACCGGGGGAACGGGGAAATCTCATTAGGCGGCTGCCTTTCCGAGTTCCTGGAGAATACCGCCTATCGACAGCAGAGCCGTGATGGCGGATAGAGGGAACCTAGGCTCGGCTACCGGGCTGACACCGGGCCCCCGCCCCGTCTCCCCCGCCGGAGGAGAGAGAGACAGGGCGGGGGAAAGACATGGTGGACCGTGAATGGAGGGGAAGGAGTCGCCTGACTGCTGCCCGTCACTCGGATCCAATAAATAAAGGGCTTGGTCCACAGAGTAAGATTCCTGGACCAGCCAATCATCCTCGGCCGCAGCAGCGAGAGCGTCCACTCTCCACTGTCTGTGGGCCAGAGGGAGACGGACACAATGAGTGCACGACACCTGGGGAGTGCAGTGAGAGCCGCGTTTGCGTGCTCTAATCCCCGGCAGGAATCACACCGTGAGCTCCGGTCGTAACTCATATGTCGGGTTGACACCGGGCCCATGCCCTGTTTCCCCCGTCCGGAGGAGAGGGAGGATGGGCCCAGGGGAACCAGGAATGTTTGCTTTTCAGTAAACAGCTCTGAAAAGAGCTTTGTGCCTGACAGTGCTTCTGCAACGGAGTGCTGAAGAAAAGTGGGAGTAGATGGTAGGGCCTACTTCCTATTTATACGGAAGTAAGCCCGGAGGTGGGGCCCACGTCATAGGTGGGCGTGGATTAAGTCTGTCAGTGCTGCACACGTGCAGGAGGGATTACCCAATAGCGATAGCCTTAGAGGGCAAAGCCTTATACGATATAGAACTGCCAGTGCCTCGAGTTTACAGCTAATTAGCTAAAAGACAATAACAAATATAGTTAACTATGGTATGGCTACTAGCTAATGGTTAAGTTAGCTCAAGGTTTAGCGAAGACAATTTATCATCGGCATAGGATAATGAACTGTACTTAAGGGGAGACACTTAAAGCGAATACAGTAAAATGTGTATCTAATAACGTCATCACAATCGCCACATTGATATGTAAATTAGGCGTTAACTAGGCTTAATTAAAATGCGCTAATTTGCATGCAGTTACCAAGGCATTGCAGGTGAAAAGGATAAAACAAAAAAACATATCACCTCACAACTTCCCCAGATAATTACTTACGTCAAGCCAGTATTTTCCCCTGAAATGTTATGTTTAAATGCAGATTAGCTTTATATCTATAGATGAATTCAGACATGCAGTAAAACGAACACCATTTATATGTGTTTCTTGAAAGTTTTATTTCCATTCGAGTGAAAGAAAACATGGAAGCAAAATAGACCAAAATAACAAGTATGAAAAAACGATATTTTTGCCTGTAATGTCCTGCCTTAAACAGTAACTTCATAATTTTGATTGTTGGCTACTCATTTAATAACTATTGAACTAGTTTGTTGTCTGCTCTTGTGCACTGTGAATACTAAAGAAGACCATTGTCTCTGTGTTAGCTGATTATTTTGTAGAATTCTGTTGAGTATTAAACAATTGCGTGAGTGTGAGGGTATTACAATAAATTGGTCAGTAAGTCAGAGACTATATTTAACTTTTTTGTTTTAAAACACTTTTTTATAAATTATTATGGGAAGTGCCCTTTTTCTCACTTGAGCACCTGCCCCCCAAAATGTCTGTGCACGTCCCTACACCCCAGTTGGCAGCTTTGTTTTGAAAGAAAAGTGTTGGCTCATCGGACATTTATGAGAGAAAATCCCTAATGTCCGAGTGCAAGTGAATGAAAATTAAACAACACGCGAGCCTTGTAACCCCTCTCCCGACCATGGCGCGAGCATGGAAATGTGATTGTCATTTGAACGGGACGGGGCAAAACGAGAAGCATTCGGTCTACAATGACAGAGAAGAGACTGTCAAGTTTGGCTGTACTCAGCATTGATTCAAAACGCACTAAAGCTTTGGATCTTAATAAGCTTGTGAGCAGTGGCGGACTGGCCCTCTGTAGAATCTGGAGAATCACAGAACGGCACCGAAGTGAGGCTCACTCCCCCCCGTTGACAGTTCACTAGCACCTCCCCCCCAAGCATTCGAACGTGTCACATTTTTTAACAATCAATTACTTTGATTATGTTCCGGGCCACCATCTAGTGGCTCAGAAAAATATTGTCCCAATGCCAAACTTACTTGCTGACCCCTGTTTTAGTGGTTAAATTTATGTTTTCTGTTGGATAATCGTACACCTGGGCCCTTTCTCATTTCTCTAACTCCCCACCTCGACTCCTATCCTCGACTCCTATCCTCGAGACTTAGTCCCGCCCACAGGAGATGCGAGCGGAGGAGCCGAGGAGGGGAGTCGAGGAGAGAGGAGGGGAAGCAGCAGGCGGTTAGAGAAATAAGAACTCCTCTCCTCTGAGCGGTCATTTTAAAGAGACGTCCATTAATGATGACAGGAGGCACAGCAGCATTTAATTTTAATTCATTCACAGTGCGGTATAATGAGACAATAACAGGCTACAGATGCGGACACACACACACACACACACACACACACACACACACACACACACACACACACACACACACACACACACACACATATATATATATATATATATATGTATATATTTTATATAAATATATACAATTCAGAATCAAACAGAGCACTCTCATAATAAAGTAACACTATCAGAGACTGGATATATCCCCCCCCCCCTCTCTGGTCGCTACAATGGGGAATTAAAATTACGGGCCAAACGTTTTATTTAGTTATATTACAAATATTAAAAGTAAGCATAGGACACCAAACCAACTGAGACCCGTCTGTCCGCGCATCTACGCACTGTACAACACACACACCTACACACTCTACCACACACACACCTACACACTGTACCACGCACACACCTACACACTGTACCACACGCACCTACAGCTCCTAAAGCATATAATCAGGCTACCGCCGTTGTGTATTTTATTATGTGAAGCACTAAATGGTTTTAGAAAAATATTGACTCTTTGTTTGTAGATATCTACTAAACTAAAGCAAATAAAGAGAGTAGGCCTGTTATACTGACTGATATATATTTTACACACTGCTCTGCTTTCTGCACGGACTTCACAGCTGTTCTCACTGTAAACATCGCGTCGCGATGAAAGCAGTTACTAAAATAATATCCAGGGGATGCATGCGGAGCTGTCATTGGCTGAGATAAGTCCGGCCGTGCGTCACGACTCTTTGAAACATCTCTGTTCCCGGAAATGCATCTACGAAGGAACCGTGGAGGACCGTGGAGGACCCATCAGTGTCTCCTCGGTTATAGCTCCTCCAGAGAGCCTCCTCGACGCTCGACGCTCGATCCTCGGCCCTCGGTCCTCGAAGTGCATTTCGAGAAATGAGATGTCCTTCAACAGGGCGCGCTGAAAGTCATTTCCGGGTCACTACCGGAGGACCGAGGAGTCGAGGAGGGGGATTTGATGAAATAAGAAAGGGCCCTTGTTTTAATTACTGCACTTTTCACATGTGTTTTGTTACTTTAAAATCCAGCAAGCCACGTGCCCCTGGTTCTAGTCTGTTTGTTCCAACTGACCTCTGAATCCTTTTTTGGTGTTGTTTCCACAAGTTGTGTATGGCTGCTAATGCACAGTGATGCTTGGAGCTTATTGCTAATATCATAGCTAACATGCTCGCTATGACAATGCTAACATGTTGATTAGCAAGTGTACTTTTTTCCGAGTTGATCGTCTTAGTTTATCATGCTAGCATTTCCTTTTTAGCAGTAAACATAAAGTACGAATGAGGCTAGCTGGAAAGCAATTTTTTTTTATTGTTTCTCTTATATTTCCCATATCCCTCTGAATGATTAGTGCCCATGGAGTGTCATTCCTGGAGAACACCAGCTCTACTACTGTCTCACACTGACAATAATACCGCAGTTCCTTTATCTTTCTGGGGAAGCTGTGATCATTGAATTTTTTTTTTACATTTTTAGAATATCTCATGAACAAAACTGTCCATTATTTTTGCAGTTCAAAATTATCAACAACAAAAAAAGAAATGGTACACCGCAACTAAAGGTTCACAAAAATGTTTCCTTCATTACTTTTCCCATCAACTCCACTTTAAAAGTCAACCAAGTAACAGACCCAGACCTTCTTCAGTGTTTATCATACAACTGTTTTTGACAACAGAACAGTTGTAGAGTTCTTCGGGGGCTCATTTGGAGACTTAACAAATGTTGAGGTTTTTGCATCTGTTAAGTTCATTTTGCGCCTTTTAATGTATTCGTACACTTTGGGCGAAAGAGTAGGAGCCATCCGGGTCTTGTTAATGGAAGGGGCCGTAATGTTTTCGAGTATCTGATTCTCCTTCACCGAAGGGGGGTTGGTTTGAATGGTATTCAGGTTTGTCTTCCTGTTATTTAATGATGAGTTGGTTGAAATCTTTCGGGACTTCTTCTTCTTCTTCTTCTTTTTTGGAAGACGAGATAGTGTTGAGACTCCCACCACCTTCAGTTTAATTGGGGCTTCAGATATTCCTGCCATGTTCCGTGCCTGGCAACGATACTCACCAGCATCCTTGTACGATAACCCGTTCAGGGTGATTATGGACCAGCGAACTCCAACTCGAGGAGATTCCTGCATAACTGGAACATAACGAGATGCACAATCTTAGCTTTAAGAGACCAGAAACCAATGCAAACGTTTTAACAAGATAGCATCACTTACAACTTTCTAAATTCCTGGGTAGCTGGTCAGTGTCCTCAGGGATTTCTTGTCGGCAACAATCTGCACAGAAGTGAACCAAATGACAACATGACTTAACTAATGCTCAGATGTTAGTTACATCACTTATTCACCGGAGCTTGACCCTGGATTGCTTACCAGTATAGGCTGTGGTTTTGATCCATATCAGGGTCGGTGTTGGGTACCCGGTGGCGTCACAGCGGAGGATTACGTTGCTGCCCAGTGGAGAGATGACTCTGGTGGCTGCAGGCTGCACTGAAGGCCTCATACAGAGGGACAGATCAGCCTCGGTCATCAGAATCCCAGTCTGTTCCAGAGACCGGCGGCATATCAGCAGCTGGTCCATGAGAACTATAGGACTCCCCATGGACATGGACAATGACATCACCATGGAGATTTGGCAGTCGCATAACCAGGGGTTGTCGTGGAGGCCTGGAAATTAAGGACAATTTGACTTATTTACTTAATTCCATTAGAAATGTTATTGAAAAGCACTGCTCATGACCATTTTTCAATTGGATACAATAATTGAGTTATGCACTGTTAAGAAGTTGTCTTCTTTCCTTGACCACTATCCCTAAAAACTACTAAAGTGGGTTGTTTATGGTGATTTAAAGGTCCCATGTCATGCTTTTCTGGTTATTACCCGTCCCCTTGTGTGTTATGAAGCTTTTTCTGCATGTAAACGGTCTGCAGAGTCACAAACCCTCAAAGTACACCCTGTAGCGAGTAAAACTCTAACACAGAAAATACCTGTCTATATGCTGCCCCAGAACGCCTCGTTGGAGATTTCTCTTTTTCCATTTGTTTCTTCCGGGAACCGCATGACGTCATGCGGTTTCCGGAACCAAAATGGAGCAATCCGCGGAGCTCCTCACACACCAGGATCCCTTTGCGTCACTATCAAACGCAGTGGGGGTTCCTTTAGCGTACATTTTCAACCAACAGGCAGTCCCATTGACTTGCATAGAGCTCCCTGAACACTGGTAATAGACGAGTTGGGATCGCGGAGAAATGCTCTCCGCAGACCCATTCTCTCAGCGTTATAAACCTTTTTCTTACTCAATATCAAGCCACACTTATTGTTTTTTCTTCGGCTGTGAGTGTTTGTGTGTGCTCAGGATGAGTTTTGCGCTGTCTCGCTGTTTCGCCGACCCGGAAACCACACCAGTAAGCCAGCTCACTGAGGAGCGAGCCTTGCAACGTCCCGACCAATCAGAGCACACTGGGCTCACAGGGAGGGGGGGGCAGGAGCTCCAACAAGCCGTTTAGGACAGAGAGTGAATACCTGGTGAATACACATACTTTAAAGAGATGCTGTATGAGAAACCAATGTGAGTTTGGAAAATTGCACAATATAAATCTATTTTAGTAGACCTCAACTATGGAATTATGATCAGTAGAAATGGCCATGACATGGGACCTTTAAGAAGATTGTAAAAATGCTCATTAGAATGATATGGGAAAAGAGGGGAAAATCACTAATGACATTTTGCCTTAAAAAAAGTAGTAATATTTATCTCTGTTTTGGATAGAAGTGGTTTTGTCAGATGTGTAGTAGTAGTAGCATTTGTTTATTTGTCCCCGAGGGGAAAATGGGTTGCAGCACATCACAAGGCATTTAACCTGTTAAGCCCTGAGCCTGTTTTTCAGGTCTCAGGCTCGAAAATGACATGCCCAGAACAAATTACTATATCTTCACTTCTAAAAGGGGTAAATTAATAATCTTTTTCTCAAAGCAATGATATACCTGTGAGTTGGATGTAGAAAAGTCAGAATCAATATTGATGTTTTTGTTTTAAAGTAAATTCAGATTGAACACAGTAAATAAATGTAAATGATATATTCCGTCCAAACCTCTGGGGTCATTTGGGTGTATTTGGTCGATTTTGATGATTGACACCTCTTTGTGACCAATAGAGCCAATAGAATCGAGTGGAAGTTCCTAAATTCATCTAAACAATACCATTGGTGAATGAGAGTGATGCGCAGCCAGGGTGCCCAAAACCAGAAGCTCTCATACACTCTCGTAGCTCTCATAGCAGCTATGAACACTCTGGTTATTTACATAAATGTTATGATGGATTATCAGTAATCATTTCAAAGTCACATAGAGACATTGGATCAACCTTCAGCAGCATTTATATGCGTTTTAATGCCCTTGAACACAACTTTTTTATCAGAAAACAGCAAAGGTAAGACATATTTGCCGTTTTGGCTCCGTAAACGCTATGAAGCTGAAGAGCTAACACCCCCCCCACCCAAACAACACGTGGAGTTGTGGAGTCTATTTTTATATAACATTACAAGATTCTTATTATTACATTATTTGCTTATTGTGCTCATTGTATGTGCTGTGACTTAGGAATACATACTGAACCCAACAAAATGGTGACCTACAATGTGATTCTGGGACCTTATAGATCAATTAAAGATAAGAGTCTTGGACCTTATATAATTAAATATAAGAGTCTGGGACCTATGTTAAGAATTAGTGATCAACATAAGAGTCTGGGACCTATGTTAAGAATTAGTGATCAACATAAGAGTCTGGGACCTATGTTAAGAATTAAAGATAAGAGTCTGGGACCTTATAGATGAATTCAAGATAAGAATCTGGGACCTTATAGAATTAAACATAAGAGTCTGGGACCTATGTTAAGAATTAGTGATCAACATAAGAGTCTGGGACCTATGTTAAGAATTAGTGATCAACATAAGAGTCTGGGACCTATGTTAAGAATTACTGATCAACATAAGAGTCTGGGACCTATGTTAAGAATTAGTGATCAACATAAGAGTCTGGGACCTATGTTAAGAATTAAAGATAAGAGTCTGGGACTTTATAGATCAATTAAAGATAAGAGTCTGGGACCTTATCAGAAAATAGTTTAAATCCTCCGCCGTGAGGCTCCACCGCCGTGTGGAGGCTGTGGGTTGGGGGGAACGAAGATTAGGGCAAGAGATTGGATTTAAAGTAAGATATTTATAGTAAGTGAAGACTTTTTACGGAGAGCCCGTCAAGACGGCATAGGTTTAAAAGGGCGATTACGTTAGGTGAGTGACAAAAGCTTAATTGTCTCATTCCTTCCCATGAACTTACTATATTATCCTAAAATGGTGGCAGGGAAAACTTAGGGCACATAACAGAATATATAGCATTTGGTTGCTAAAAATACTTTTTACAGGGAGGCGTGTGGTGCAGTGGGTTGTGCGTTGGTGTTCGGATCAGGGGAGCACAGGTTCAAAACCCACTGCAGTCAGTATGTCGTTGTGTCCCTGGGCAAGACATTTCACCCCAAATTGCTCCTGTGGGGATTGCCCACAGTATTGAGTATGTAAGTCGCTTTGGATAAAATTGTCTAACAAGTGACATGTAATGTAACACATTGCTAAATGACCAAGACTTGTTACACTGTTTGATTAAAAGAACAGAACAAATAGATAAGAAAATGTGAAATAAGGAGAGGTTTTGTAAAATGGAGAAGTCAGATTGAAAAGGACAAAGAACGTATACAGGGTGTGGCACATAAGAAAGAGAGAGTAATTATAAATTAAGGTTTGGCTCCATATGCTGGACATATGGTATAGTATTTTAGTCAGAACTAGAACCACTGTGTTCAAATGTAGAACTATTACATTTAACACATATTTGTATATTTAAAGCATTACACATAAATCATTTTGATCAGAAGTACAAAACGGATTAGTGATTAATCCATAATAATTTAAAGAATCTTTAGAGTGTAAACAGATATGGAAAAACACATGTTTACACTCAAACAATTTTCATGTCTGGATTATGGACAGGGCATTTAGATAATACGAATAAGTGTTCACTAAAAGTGATAATATTAATAATTATAATAGAAATAAAACATAGGCCTACTCTTGAGTCAATTTACATTGTTGTGATCTGTTAGTATGCTCTCTGCTGGTTTTTCACTGTTGTTCTAAGTAACAGTAGGATTTAAAATACTGGAGAATATGTGGGGATTTTCTTCTTGTGTGAAATATATGGAGCTTGAAATATGTGAGTATTTCATTTTATAGGAGAAAATGGTTTACTGAAAAAGTTGTTTTGAGTAAATATGTTACAAATGGTTCAAATAAATTTTTTTAAGGAGTTCTGTAATATCATTAGGAGACATTCATTTTGTTGTTAAGATGGCATTTAACAACCAAGACAGATAGTATGATTAGAAAAAGACAGAGAGGAAAGGGTGGGATTTATTTAACCTCAGTGTGCTAGAATTTCTATAGGTAATGCGTCCCGAGACCTGGACTCTCTCTCTCTTCCTGTCAGACGGCTAAGACCCCGACCCGCCTGAGCAAACAAAGACCTAACCCAAGCAGGAGACTCCTCCTTCTCCATCGAACAGACAGAGAACCAGAGCTGAACCAACAAAAACAAGACTGCATCAAGAACTGCATCCAGAACAATCTCCACCTGTGGCATCCAGAACCAAAGCTCCATAAAACAGCAAAGAGACTGTAAAGGAGGAGATGAAATGCAAAGCAGTACAAGCACAGTGGCATGATGGGGGCTGCAGATTTAACTGGGCAGATGGCTGCATTAAAGAGTTACAGCAAGCGCCACCATCTCCTAATGGTCATCCATTTAATTAGTAATGCCCCGAAATTTAGAGATGTTAAAAAGTAAAAATATACCTACCATAAGTGATAATTCCTAAATTCAACTACAAACCATTGATGAAATGACTTCTGTTTTTAAATCCTTGATAAAGGAAGGAGTGATTGTTACATGTTGATACACCCAAGGTTCCACACACTGTTAGGGAGGTTAAACGTTTTTCTTTAAGTAGAGCAGAATTGAAGATAAATTAATATAATGAGTTATGAAATACATGGCAGAGCTTTACAGATCCTAATAATGTTTTGACTCAAGACAATAATGATATGCACAAGGTTCGGAAATAGATCTATTATATATTTTAATATAGATTAGGTGTTAATAAACTGCAGTAGTAGTACTATAAGGAAGTTACATTTTTGGCTAACAAATTTCAGGAAATGTGGGAAACAGCTGTCCCAATGAAAAGTTAGAGATATCTTGAAAATTAAAGTTGTAATCGTGAAGTAATAAATGATGGCGCTCCATATATGACAGATTGTTTTAGACAAATGATACTGGTCTCTGCAGAGCACGACACATGGCCAAAAAGACTGAGACCAAATGACCTTTGACCCTGACTGACAGTGTGACTTGAGAAAAGCACTGTCAATGACTGACTCTGGGGTAAATCTGACCAAACTTGACCTTACAACCTAACAGTGTGAGTGTGAATGTATGTCTGCATGTGATCAGTGTAACTGCATGATTTAAAACAATGACTAATCAAGCATGTGTTTGGACTAACACATTATTCTGGGGCTCTGTGGGAAACAAGAGGTTTCCTAAAATTCCACAAAATTGGAAAACCGCACATGTGACCTGTTTCTAATCTACTTGATGCTATTGTACTCCTGCAGGCAGTGGCGGTTTGCAAAATGTGAAGCTCAAACTAAAATCTGAAGATTCTGTTTCTTTTAGGACTGAAAGATGGAGAGAAACACTTGTTTTCACTGCAGTGCTTGTGGAAAATAATGTATGTACATTTGTGAATAATGTTTGGTATTTTCTTATAATCAATGGTTACCTGAAGGTTTTCTTCCCATACAGGATTTTGTTACACATGAGTTCATGTGTAAAAAGGGAGAGTGTGTGTATAATGTATATGGCTGTCAAATTCACAATCTACATTTTTCATTTAGGGACTGAAAGAAACCTGCTGCCCCAACTCGGATGTTCAATCTGACCATTGATTGACAGTTTTAGAATGATCCTGCTCCATGTCTATAAGATACTGTTTGATGAATGTTGACATGTTTCTAAATATTGATTGAATTATAACAGGTAACGAAGATGCAGAAGCAGTGGCCAAGGGGCTACTGTGAGAGATGTAAGTCCAGAATGGGAATACCAAAGAAGTTGACCTGTGATGATGAAACCATTTTGTAATGTTAAGCTAAAATATAGTAATGTAATGAGACAGAATTTAATTTAGACAACATCCCACAGACAGCAGAACTAAATGGTCCAAGGAGGGAGTTTTTAAGCTAAAGACAGCATTAGGGTGCCTCCTGGTGAGTTTAAAGCTAGAAACCAAATATCAGCAAGTTTTGAATTAATATTCCTCTGTCAACAAGGATGTGGATGGGGTGAACTATATCTACTATAACCAGCAGAGATTCATAAATTACACCAGAGACGCAGTAAAAATAAAAATAGACGTAGATTAGATTCACACCTTAAAAGGTGTGAAAGGACGGATTTGTGGAGTCTATTTTTATATAACATTACAAGATTCTTATTATTACATTATTTGCTTATTGTGCTCATTGTATGTGCTGTGACTTAGGAATAAATGGAACAACCAAAGAGTACGAAGTCTAAAACCGTGGTATCTCTTCAGCTAGTCTTGACCAATCAAAAATGTACGGGGACCGCCCTGTGTAATAAAATGTATTGTCGCACGAGGTTCGAGGCTCTTGACAGATTTGGTGGTTACAGATTACAGCTTTGCTGCCTGTGATTCCCAAAGATGTGATAAGTCCTTGCCCAAGTGATATATATCTTTTGCTCTCTTTACAATAAATAGTTCAACTTAGAAGTTGTCTGTCTTTTCTGGAATTCTGAACCCAACAGAGTGCATTTCAAATGTGTTTCCTCCGGCAGACAGATTGTTGTTAAACAACTGTATAGGTACTGAAGGAAATACTGCAAAAAGGCCAAACTGAGCAACAGGTTTGTAGGAGAAAGCGTCCAACTCTAACAAAATGGCTAACCCAGTCTCACGGCATTTCGTGTTACAGTCACAACATTTAATCTATTGATTCGTGTTCACCAACACGATTTTCCCCTTTTTTTTGTGTCACACAGAACGATTTTAAAAGCAATGTATTTCTATTGGTAGTATGTTTCGTACCTGCAACACGTCTTTCTGTCCGGTCGGGTCTTGGAAGACCGGAAGCTGTGTGGTTCATAAAAAAATGTTCTTACTCAATATCAAGCCATGATTATTGTTTTTATTTTAAATCGTCTAATGTCAGACTTTTTTTACCGTCCGCGAGGAAAATAAATGGGGCTCAGAGCCTCAGAATACTGAAATCTGTATTTTTAAAATCTTTTTGTCCTTCTAATTTGTTATTCTTTTCTAAATAACACACTGTTATTTAATCAACAATAACCTGTTAGGCCCCACTGTTATCCTTGTTTTTATTTATTTGTTTAATTCTATAATCTCGGGTTTTTTGGCATCCGTCAGAAATTGAATTTCAAAATAAAATAACCGGAAACAGACGTAGGCCTGTAGAGTGGCGAAGTCCCTCCCCTTCCGGTGGACCTCCATGGGACCTTATTTCGAAAAAGGATGTATTGAAGTCAATGGAGAGAGAAAGATTATCTTTCGATCCCGTTTGAATTTTGCCACAAATTACACATATGATGTTTGTCAATTTAAAAGAAAATGTTGCAAGTCAAAAAAATTAAATGTATCGTAAAACTGTGAAGTAACACATTTGTTTGTGTGAAACGCTTAATGAACTACATCTCTGGCTCTCGCAGACTCTCACAACAACACACGTCACCAACATGGCCGTTATCAGAAATTCAAATCAATGTTTTATGGCATAATTTAGTTTAAACATACCGTCAGTTTAAATGCTGTTTTATACTGAAAAACCAGAATTTCTCGCGCAGAATGTCTGATGTCAAGCTTTTATTCTGAAAATCCTTCATCTCTGGTTAGCATTTAGCATGTGGCTAATATTCCTTTCCCTATAGAGGTGAATTTCGAAGTGAAATGACACGGAGTGATGCACACCGAAACCTACTGATTGTACACTACATCTATAGACTTCGAGATATTATTATTGCTGAATATTAAATAAAGGTACAGTTTATTTTAATACGTTTTGTTTACAGACGTGGGTAGCATATGACAACATCCGGGACTACCGTAAATGAAAACTGCCGTAAAGTATTTCCAGTATTATTAAAGTATTGATTAGAGCCGTTAAAATGTATTAAATGAAAAGTCATGAAAGAGATAAGGAGGAGAAAAGCGTGTTTAGTTATTTATTGAATGTAAAATGTCAAAATCCTCTGTTATGTGCGATATCGGACATTGGTGAAAGGAGGGCGGAAGATTACGCCACAGCTGCCATTGAAGAGGAGGAGCCAAATGAGATATATAGTCAGGCGACGGAGCCTTGTGGAGTCTCTTCTGCTCGGCCGACACTGCGAGAGGGAGCTTCCCTCTTCCTCTCTCTGAACCCTCTTCTGCTTGTAACATTACCGCGCCATTTTAATTAAAGTACCCATTTGAACCTTCTCAGAGACTCCATTGGTCTCCTTACTTTTAAAGCTTCTCTCCTGAACAAAGCTAATACCGTCACTACTGTCTTGTCAAAAAAGTGATTGGCTACCCTCACTATCACCACAATGAAACATGTCCAGAAGAATGTCATGCAAAGCTGCCTGCCTGCCTGCCTGCCTTCCTTTGATTCTCTCTGAACTGCCTGATCTTTTTAATGTTTAATGTCAACCATTTCTGCAGATAGCATGAAGTAGAACAGATCGCCGGTGCTAATGTAGCGTTAGCATTTGTCCCCCGGGCTTAAATGGTGTATTATAGAATGATCACCCCGGTGTGACAGTACTCTTCAAAGGGTTCACGAAATATGACAAATACTCTTATTGTTTAACATTTTGGGTTACTTAACGTTACTTCATATTAAGGCTAATAAAAATGACAAGGCTAAGACTGTAATGCTAACTAACGTGCTTGCTACTAGCTAGGTAGCTAACTTGATCCAGCCAGCCACTCCTGGTCCTTTCATCAGACGGGAAGCGACCCATTGCTGGTATGATTACAGCCTGGTACTAAGCACACAGGCATCTTGTTAAGGCCCAGATACACCGGCCCGAAATTGGCAGTAAATGGGAGTCGGGCCGAACATGAGCGTGGGCACGCCCTATTCGGAGTGGTGTGCGCCGCACCGTCGGGTCTTTTCTGCCGACCTGACGCCTTTTCTTGCCGATTCAACATGTTGAATCGGCGTCGGGAACACCACCGGAAGTCGGACAAAGGGATAACACTGATTGGCTGTTCAGCTAGCGAATCAGTGCATGAGAAGCGTTAACGGAAGTGAGGGAGGTAAACAAATGATTTAAAATGGAAGATGGAACACACACGGACGGCTATTTCACCCCATCGGTTTATAGAGCTCCTGTTCGTTCATGTTTTCAATGGACGAGATTGAAAATGGAAAGAAAAACGCTATTTGTTGTTTGTTTATATCACGGAGTCTGTTCTTCTTCTCTGTCTTCCGGTTGTTCCGGTTGTTGACTCTTTTGAATGATGAATACACACTACCGCCGCCTGCTGGTAAGGAGAGTTATTGCGACTCACGCATGCGCAATTCATACGTGCTCGGCTCGGATTTGCGGTGTGTTCCAGTGCGTGAAGTCGGCAAATACGCAGGAGAGTCCGGCGACGCAACAGTCGGTGTCGGCGACTTCTCAGGTGACTGGCCGGTGTATCTAGGCCTTTAAAGTTATCTTATTTGAGCTATCTCTTATATTTACCAGAGGAAAACAATTATGACATCAGTTATGACATCACTTATGCGACTCTGGGATTTGTAGTCTTTATATTTGCGTATTTTTCATAGTCCTATATTTCAACAGTTTTACGACAAACTGTGACTTTTTTGACATGGAAATTATTTTTTAAGATTGAGAAACATCATATGTGTAATTCGTGGCACAATTCAAACGGGATCGAAAGATACGTTTTCTCTCTCGATGACTTCAATACATAATTTTTCCGAAATAAGGTCCCATGGACCGGAAGTAGATGGGCGTGACTTCGCCACTCTATATGGGACATTTCGAGCATCATTGCGATACACACCCACTGAACTGATTACCCAAGATCCGCAGCTATGGTTTAAGGTCAGTGATTGGATGTTTTAGCCGCAATGCACGTTGGGATATGTTGTTAATGCAATATGAAATCCGAAAAACATTTTGGGGTTTAGGATGGCCTGAAGACACTACACTAACCATAATCCTCAGCTATCGTTTGGGACTACAGTCCCGTTGCTTGACAAACCCTGTGATTAATCTTCAAGCTCTGGGATTGGATGTTGGAGTGGCAGTGCACCAAGGTTACGCCGAGCATCAAACAGCTGTTTGAAATGGAACAAAACCACGCCAGACTAATTCTACTCCACTACAATTCAGAGGTTAACCTGGTATTTTTACTCAACTACTTTTATTTTAATTACTCTGCAGATTCTGATTAATTAATGATGTGAAATATAAACAACCCTTAAATCAGACTTTAGTTACTCCTGAGTAAAATTAAGGGAAAGGTGATTGTCAAGTGCCAACAATCAGGAGAGATATTTGATAGTTGGTGATAATTAATATGTATAATATCAGTTAAAATAAGTGCTTCAATATAGTTAACATTGCAGGTAAGCAATATATTAGACGTTAAGTACTTTGCCAGGCTTAATATTTATGTGTAGGTACCCCCAAAGCTTTTTTCTAATTTAAAAGAAGAGTATCCTTTAATGTTTAAATAAAGGTTAATTAGTTTTTCTGTTTTGCACATCCTCCTATTAATATCTTTGTACATCCGGCACTAAACTGTTTTATTGTAGAGATCACTTACAGTATCTTCTCGATTTATTATATTTTAAATTTCTATCATTGACCTTCTATTTTCCCCCTATTTTGTATGTACTCTTAATATTTTTTTTATCAAATATAACATATTAAAACAGTAATTCAATAACGTGCTTTAACCACTAGGCGGTGCAAACAAGGTACAGCAGTGTTTCCCCTATATACCAATAGTGGCGGCGCAGCGCCGCTGCTGAAATATGAGCGCCGCTGTTAGGGGGCGCCAGCCAGGTACCAAAACATATATATATGTATATTTTAATTTTATTTACTTTTTTTTTTTTCTTAAAATAATAACAGTGGCGACCCTTTTTCATTTTTGATTGTTTGTTATTTGGATTTGTAGTATTTGTGTTACTGTATGTTCAATAAAGGTGTATTTTTGCTAAATCTTGAGACATTGCCACTGTATGTACTAGGCAGGGCCAATGTATGGCACAGGTGGTCGCCTAGGGCGCCAGTAGTATTATTAGTAAATGCATTAAAAAAAGTGACAGGTCACACCTCCCCCAATTATACAAATGAGCTAAGTCCCGCCTCCCATTTGTTCGAGGTGTGAGATCCCAAGTAGGTGTGATATCCCAAGTAGGTGTGAGATCCGTCGATAGGAGGGGGTGATGTGTATTCACAGGTTTGAAAAAGCCCCCACTGTAGCGCCTTATGGCGTCACTGTAGCGCCTTATGGCGTCAAAAAAAAAAAAAAAAAAATGCTGTTTCAATCACATTAGTATGCATAAAAAGTGACAGGTGGGCCCGCCCCCAAGTGTGTGTGTGTGTGTGTGTGTGTGTGTGTGTGTGTGTGTGTGTGTGTGTGTGTGTGTGTGTGTGTGTGTGTGTGTGTGTGTGTGTGTGTGTGTGTGTGTGTGTGTGTGTGTGTGTGTGTGTGTGTGTGTGTGTGTGTGTGTGTGTGTGTGTGTGTGTGTGTGTGAGAGACGGTCTCCCCTAACCCCTGCTGTGGACCGGGGCTACATCCTTCTTCATCAGACAGCCCCTTTCGAACGGAAATCTAAGCTAACATCTACTCTCGTCTCAAAGCCTCCTTCCTTCTGCGGTGATGCCGGCAAATGCTGCCCCTCTATGCTAAAGTCACCATACAAACTTTATTGTCCTATCTAGATCTTAGATTAAGGTTTTAATATGATTTGTGTTAATTAGTTTACTAGCTATGAGGAAGTCTCTGTCTACATTGCAAGGATTAGACAGATGGTTGTAATTTTTTGAGCCATTGACCTGGCTAAGGGTTTATAAGGATATCTAGTTTCTACAGCAAGAGAAAGATGATGATGAACCACCCTGGCATTTCTTCTCTGCGTTTTCCTGACCTGGATCTGATCCTGAAAAACTCTGGTAAGTACTTCATATAATTATTAAATGTTGTATGTTGTGTGTTAAACAACCTCTGTGTATATATTGTATTTATTGTGTATTAGCAATATGAGTCATAATGGTTTTTAAGTTTTGGGGAAACTGTTAACTAATGTTGAAGTACTTTAGTGGATGGGATGGAGTCTCACACAGTGTCTGTGAAGGTGTGTGTGTGTGTGTGTCTGTGTGTGTGTGTGTGTGTGTGTGTGTGTGTGTGTGTGTGTGTGTGTGTGTGTGTGTGTGTGTGTGTGTGTGTGTGTGTGTGTGTGTGTGTGTGTGTGTGTGTGTGTGTGTGTGTGTGTGTGTGTGTGTGTGTGTGTGTGTGTGTGTGTGTGTGTGTGTGTGCGTGTGTGTGTGTGCGTGGGTGACTGTGTGAGCCTGGCCCTGCCCCCTCTTCCCCCCTTCCTGCCATCTTATCACTAGACAGAGGGGGGATGGAATTTAAAAACAGTTACCTTACACTTGTATTTGTTCTCTCTAAAACACAGTGTCTGTAAAGGTGGGGGAGACTGTCTCCCCCCTTCCTGCCATCTCTCTGTTTCTGCTGATGTGTAAAATATACAAAATAACGTTTTATATACTTACTCTCTTGTTAAAAGGTGATGAAGTTTGCAGCGTAAGCCAGCCATCATTGTTCTAGTTTTAAGGTTTTGCATACCCCAAATTGTGTCTAAAAGTATCTTGGCAAGAGAAAAAAGCCAAAATCCGCCTAGGCCGTTAAAAAGAAACCGAATTCCTTACAAAGTACTTCCTATAACACTGTTTCGATGAAACAATGCAGTCTTGATAACTTGACTTGACTAACATTACTTTTTTAAATATATGTTTTTAGATACTTTACTTTGATTTCTTTCATGTTATTTTAACACAACATTACTTTTTTCATATTTTTTCAACATACTGTGATATTTTGTTTTTGTCTTTCTCTCCTTTTTCCATTATATTTTTGAAAAACTACATAGTGATTTTTAGCAAAATACAACATGCAACTAATACATTATACAATATTACGACATTTTGCAATATTTTCCACACAATATACTTGTACCTTTTTTTTGTAGGGCTTCAAGATATTTTGCATGTCATTCATAAACACGGTGTCATCTTTCTCGAAACTGACGTGCTGTCCGTTTTACAAACAAGTTATTTTTCTGCTTCTTCATCCTCTGAATTTTCCTCCCCCGTCCCTCTTCCTTCAGCCAGCACAAGAACAATCAAGGTGGATCTGTGAAATGAAACACCTCTTCCCAAAGCGTGACTTCCCTATTGAGGGCATGCGTCTAGGGCAGTAGGGTCTAAACCGATTGGCCAGATATACTAACATGGAGAACGTACGGTATGTTTGAAGACTAACCATTTATCCAGTTCAAGCTGTCTTTAAGATGTGACATTGCGCTCTGACTATTTCCCGTAAAATCGTGACAAACTATTGCTTATTCTTAAATTTGATCTCTTGCTGCTTGGTTGAAAATGATAGATGAAAAATAACTTTTTAAAAAGAGTCAAACAGCGAGGGACATTATACTGGTGAAAAAACTCTCAATTCTACAGACGATTCCCCCCCACTCAACGCAATAAGTCCCACCCCACTCAGCAAATCATCTAAAACGAAGGACCCCACTAAGACGACCGTTGAAAACTAGCCATGGATCTGAGAAAAACCAAGTCTGATGTAGCCTACCCTTATTATCACCAGGATAACGGATATGGGCTTAATGACTGGATGTTACAAAGTAGAGGGAGAGGATGTTCCCGAAGAAGAGCTCTCTTCTATATCATATCAATGTAAGGTCTTTAGGACAAAAGAGGACTATGATAACATGACATATGAAGAATATCTTTCTTTAAAAGATGGTATTATAGATAACCTTTATAGAAACAATATATCTCATACCACTCGACAAGATCGCAAACGACATTTAGCAGAAAAGAAGAAAGCAAAAGTAAAGAAAACCGACGAAAAATAAAAATAAAAGTGAAAAGGATAAGAAAAATGAAAAGCAAACGCAGAATGCGAATGAAAAGAAATGGACCATATGACGGAAAACGAAAAAGACAAAAAGAAGGACGGTAAAAAGAAAAAGGAACAAAGTAAAGACATTTCAACTAACTATCGAGGATGGTGTTGTTGAGCCATTCGCGGATCATAATAATCTTATAGATCATCTACCGCTAACCGACTGCTGCGAATGTGTTGAACAAATACCAAAAGCAATGGCAGAGTTTTGCTTCAATATAATGAGAGAAAAAGCACGATACTACGGAATTGTCCAAATTGGCGACAGTGCCAGAGCATGTATTAAAAGACTGTTGGAGGATCTCTATTCTAGTATCGGTTGTCATTACATCGAAGGATATGCCAAAATGTGTGACGACATAGACAAAGCTTTTGAAGACAATTATATGGTACCTGTCCTTACAGCTAAACAAATCCTATGCCAGGTATTCAACAGACCACAAGAAGCACAAGAAGCCCTAGAAAGGATTACATTCAGAGCTAATAATGGTGAAACTGAAGAAGAAGCAAAGCAGATTATAATCGTTGCGGGTGAAAGGATAGAGAATTTGCAAGTGATGTTAAGGCTTTTATCTGATATAAAAAATGCATTAGTTTACTTCCAAGAGACCCCTCAACATCTACTTGGGCAATGTGAATTGAACGATAAACCAATCACTGTAAATGAAACGCGGAGAGAAGCAGCAGTGCAAATCGTTAAGTCTATTACCTTGTATGCACTACGACAGGAGTCGGCAACAGGCGGACCGCGGTCCGGATCTATAATCAATACATTAATAGGGTATTTTCGGCGCCTCCCGCTTTTTTAACGCTGATTTGGGTGACTTGGAGAACCGAAGAGTTTTCGTTTTGGGGGTGGGGAGTCCGTCCGTCAATCCGACTGACGGACAACTTCTCACTTCAAAAAAGAAGAAGAAATCTAGACCGCAAACATAATTAAAGAAGCGAGTACCTGTTTTTCCTGGCCAAGGACAGGTTCCTTGAACACAACACGAGCGTAACGTGTCGTCACGTGGTATATGTCTCGTCTGAAAGGAGTGCTGACAGAGAGCACCGGAACGCCGCTCCAGCCCAAATAGTAACCATAACGGCCCGTCTACACTACAGGCATGAACAAATCTTGAAGCTGGGCGTTTCTGAAGCTTGGCGATTTTTTGCGAGCAACCAATCACATGAATCTCCCGCCCCCGACATACAAAGCAATAGCAATGTTAAAACGAAGTAAACTGGATATAAACTCTCCAAACAGGCGAAAAAACTATCGGTTTCACCCACTGTCTCTGCCACCTCTCTCCATGCCTGGTTCCTCCGGTTTGTATTCCGGTAAATAGTTCCGGTCGTAAAGAACCGGGTGATTTGCTACCGTAATATCTCGTTTGGAATATGAGGAAATGAACTGCGGTCTGGCTCTCCCAGCTTGCACGCGGTTTGATTGGCTGCGCTTGCACTGGCGGGATTTGCATAAACGGGATTTGATTGGCTGATGCCAAGCATCGAGCCTCAAAAGTTGAACATTGTTCAACTTTTGATGCCGATAGATGCTCGTGATGCTTGCAAAGCCATGCCATGCTCCCCACAATGCAGTTCGGCGAAGATTTTAAATCTTCTACGTCACCCCATTCAAGTGAATGGGCGAAGCGTTGAAAGCATTTTTTGATGCCTGTAGTGTAGACGTACCGTAAGGAGCCGTACACATGCCGCAGTGTTTGCGGGGCTGTGTCTTTAGTTGTAAGCACAGTGGCGATCTGTTGTTATTAGCATCTGGTTAGTAAGCTATGCTAGCGAATTTAAAGAACTTTTCTACAACCAGGTGGAAGAGAGCTCTCTCCTGAGAGGCTCAAATAACCTCAGCTCAGTGAGGATAAGGCACACCTTGATATGATCATTATAGTTATTAATGAGACTAAAGGAAAAACAGGTATAAAATACTATATGACAGTAACAAAAAAGTTGTTAAAAATAACAAGAATAGAGTTTAAAAGGTGAGTGATTTGTAAAATATCCAAAAAGAAAAATCTGCTTCCAGTTCTGTTTCAAATGGGTGTTGAAAGATGAATCCATAGATCTCTTCATGTTGCTCTCAAAGTGCACCAGATTGATACTTTTAACTTCAATATTTAAAAAAAATATCTTCCCGGGGGAGCATACCCTACAGGAGGTTAGGTCGCCCTTTAAAACTGTTCAATTGTTATGATGTGTACAGACTGATATTGTTCTATAATCGGCTGAAACTGTTAAGTCATGATGTGAAACGGTTAACAAAGAAAAAGGGAAACTCAAGCTGCTGCTACGCTTTATTTTATTTATCTAAAATCTGAATTTTAGTTGAATACCCCTGCACTACGACATTAACTTCGTAAAATGTAATATGTTTTTCTGAAAATGTGTTGAATGTTGTGTTTTCAATTAAAAAACCAAAACAAATGAAAATGTGTTTTATTTTTGCTTTCATATATAGTAATAGTATTATAAACGAAACTTTTAAAGTGGTCCTGGAATCTTCATTTTCCGAAACATTCTGGAACATTACCGAAGAAATGAAACAAACACCAAAAGTGTATCATTCGCTCTCATTGTATGCTTTGTTTGTAGATGTAATGCATCTTTGTGTCAAAAACAGCATACACATTAATATTTTGACTGAAGTGAGTGACCAGTGAGAAATGAATTTAACTTCTGTTAGACAGCTATCATACTGAATAAATATGTACTGTGAATGTATGCAAAAATGTATGGAATATGGCTGTCTAACAGAAGTTAAATTCATTTCTCATTTATTCTGGCAATGTACTTAACCCCAAATAAAAGAACCCCGTAAAAAGAGTTGTTGAATAATAGTGAAGTCACGTTGTAATAACAATAACTCATCTCTCTCTCATTTTATTTTTCAGCTTTGCCAAAAGCCACTGTGTCAAGTGTCCTTCTTGGTTTGCCATCCGGAGTTCTCCAATATGGCGGACCATCTCGAACATGCGCACTGCAGATCGGGCAGAGCTGCAGATCGGGTAGTGACACACTCCACGAAAGGTGAGCAGTGTTAATGGCGGTAAAGAATTGTACACATTATTACGTTAAAAACGCCTGAACATTCCATTTATTTATTTAATCGGTTAGTTTAAATGTTTATTTACCCGGTTGTGTATGTTTGGGAGTGAGATGTTTATGTTTTGTCTGTTCATTTGGTTATTGTATTGGTTAGCATGTAGCTAATGCGCTAATGTTTGTATTCACTCCACGAAAGGTGTGTCAGAAGAGCTGCCATTGCGAAGAATAAATCACTACTCAGTGTCTCCACTCTACTGTGTCCTGTTTTCCGCCCCTCTGCATAACATCCCATCACCAATAACAAACACAACGCAGAGTCCCAGGGTGTTCAGAGAGGCTACGGGACATTCGGGTTACATCTTTGGTGCCGTGAACCGGATTGTGGTGCTCCGAGACTGCTAAGAAGGAGAGACTGATGGCAGTACCCCCCCCCCCCCCACACACACACACACACACACACACACACACACACACTTTGCCACTGTATTGAACTGTATGTACTAGGCTGGTGAGTGAACAGCTTGTTGGACTGAGCTATTATTCTTTGTGAACAGTGGCGGCGCCAGAGTATTTTTGTTGGGTAATTGTGGCAGCGGGTGTGGTTTGGGCGCTGGCTGCTGGAGTGAAGAGAGTGGCTCGGCCGGAGGCCGCTGATCGGAATCAGGCAATCAGTGCCGGAATAAAAGCATGTCGTAACCTGGTTCTGGTCTGTTTTGCAGAAGGCGGGATCCTGGAAGGTCGCGAAAGGACCTGTGAAGGTTCCCACCCGGGCAACGTTTGAGACCCGCGTATATTTTTGTTCGGAGTTAATAAACGCCTGTGTTCAACCAACCTGCTCTTTCCGTCCCTATTTGAACCCTGTGTGAGCGGAGAGGCTCACAGTAATCTATGGTAGGGCTAACCCATACAGTGGTGGGGCTCAAGTCAGTATTTGTAATGTAATTACATACACGCTATATCGCACCCCTTGACAGTGAAACGCCACGCGTGAGACTTTTATTAGCTTTTATTAGTCTCCTTTAATCAGCTAAATTACATCGAGAGCAACAGGTGTGAGTTAAACAATACAATAGCCTATTCTGCTAATTCCACGTTGTTACAACATGCTACGCAGCGGCATAAACAAGAAAAGTTGGCATATAGAATTGACACGGAGAGGGAGAGAGAGAGGGAGTGTGAGGGAGAGAGACAGAGAGAGACAGAGAGAGAGACACAGACACAGGTAAACAGAGAGAGACAGACACAGCACACAACAGGTGGCCTGCTGTGTCTCTATTGTCATACAAAACACTTTTTCAAATGACCCATGATTAAAAAATAAATTCAAAACTCACTATTCACTCTTCAGGTGGGTCGTATGACTCTGGCACCTCTTCGACTTGTACCTCAATGCGAGGGCGTTTAAGAACAAATCTATCCATCCAAAATATACAATTAATCCTAGAAGTTCTGCTGTCTGTCTGCAATTTACTCGAGTTTGGGGACTTTTCACTGTGAACGTGATGCATCAGGAATGCATGATGCAGCAGACCCAACGTTTCATGCTCTAATTGGCTGTAGGTCTAAAATTGCATTTGGAGGCATTTTGATCTGACCGCGGCCACGCTGATATTATGACGCGAGTCAATTTCCACACCTTTAGTGAATAAAACTCCCCCACCAGTGGCGGTTCTACGGGGTGGCACGGGGTGGCAGCTGCCACCTCAGAAAAATGCCTTGCCACCCCAGCTGCCACCCCAGTTGGCAGCTTTGTTTTGAAAGAAAAGTTGTGGCTCATCGGACATTTATGAGAGAAAATCTCTAATGTCCGAGTGCAAGTGAATGCAGCACAAGACGCGAGCCTTGTAACCCCTCCCACCCCCCCCCCCCTGGCGCGAGCTTGGAAATATGATTGGCGGCGATTTCATTTGAACGGGAGGACAGCGCAAAACGAGAAGCATTTCGGATCCAAGTAGACAGAAGGAATGAGGTATTTGCGGTCAGCGTCAGGGTATGGCTGGGGTAGGCCACCATGAACAATGATGTTAAAGTAAGCAAAATAAAGTCCGCCAACTCGCGCGGAGTAAATTGCACAGACAGCAGTTAGTAAGATTGATTTCAGTAGCCACTTGTCCGGAAATACCGAAGACTAGAAACGGTTTTGAAAACTTTTGTCACGTAGTGAATGTCTTCTCAATAGAACATCTTTGATAATGTCTTCTGGCCAATCAGAATCACGATAACGGCGCGGTGTTGTTAAAGGAAGTCCCGACGGAGAATACTTTTGCTGTAGTACATCTCTATATACATCGATACAACATTACGTGTTGATAGAAATCAACACGTAATGAAGAAAAACCCCACGGTTTGATGATTGATAGGTGTGTGGGCTGTCTTTCATTTTGACACACAGAACAATGGGGGCTATCCACCCTTATCCACAAAGTAAAGTCATTCACACAGCCTCTTCCCTCTTCTCTCTGTGAGGAGCAGCAGGTTCAGCTTTCAGAACAAAGTAACAAAAAACAAAAATGGCATTCATTTTTTTGAATATGTCGTGTAGTAATAGATTTATTTATTTTTCTTCTCAAGAGAGTACCAGAATGTGTATTTTATGTTAGTATTTCAAGAAATCTCCTTGGGGAGAATCCCCCCAGAACCCCCTGCAGGGGTTGGCTTTTCAGCATGTCAACTCTTTCACTTGTGGGTAAATTGCAGGATTGTCTCCAGGTCGCCCTTTTTATTTACTACAAGACAAATGTGCCTTTTTATTTCATACAGTTCAATTTGGATTGAGAAATAATCTAAACCTCATGCGTGGCGTTTCACTGTCAAGGGGGGCAATATAGTGTGTATGTAATTACATTGCAAATACTGACTTGAGCCACACCACTGTATGGGTTAGCCCTACCATAGATTACCCAACAAAAATACTCCCAATAACCACTTTGATTTAACTAGGCCAGTAGGTAAGGACTTTCCACTGGATAATAACTGCAGCGATGTATATGTTTTAGCTGAATACACCGTTTTTTAACCCTAATTGATGCAGTTAGTCACTTCTTTAATGTTTGTTCTTTCTGATGTAAAGTCAAGGTTGTAAGTGTATGCAATGAAGTTGTGGGGCGCTGAACTGTTCTTTTATGATAGTAATTATTTGTCTTTCAAATTTGAAGGAGGGTGAGCAAGCATCTTGAGGAACATTCATCATTAACTCCTCCAAAAAATATAATTTATTAAATAATAACACTGAATATGTGAATCATAACAGTGATTGACAGCTGATAGGAATAATATGATTGTTGATATTATCATATTCATACAGACACACATCGATGAGACAGTTAATTCATGTACTTATTGCAGCAGTCTGCATAGATTTGGTACCCCTGCTGGTCTAAGAGTGAAACCAACTCATTCAGTTAAAATTCATTAAATTATGTCTGCCACTTTATATATTTATATTTATGGCTTTACTGATGGGCCACAATAATGTCACCTAATGATATTAAGTTAAAATATCAATATTGTGGCTTTCCAAGTTAACATTGATTGATATGACCGCGATTAAATCAGCATATACTTCTGCCAGGGGATGCCACCCCTGAAATTCTCCTGCCACCCTCTTGCCACCCCATGAATATTTTTCTAGATCCGCCCCTGTCGCCCACTACTTAGACTATTCCTTGCACCCCTCTAGCATAAGCCCGAATGGTCTCAACCATATTGCGTGAGTAACGTGCTCTTGTTGTTACAGCAGGATCAGTTTGTGTGTTGTGGGCACGACCGGTAGATTTTCGCAATTCGTGTTCTCAACATGCTTACTTTAACATACTTTTTCAAGGTCGGGCTAAGGTAAGCCATTTCTTGGTATGGCTGTAGCCTACCCCAGCCATACCCTGGCGCCGCCACTGTCTGTGAAGCTGTATTGGCAGGAGATTCACCTTCTCCAATATATCCTTTAAAGGCTGTGAACTTTGCTTTTATCTTTAGAGAATTGTTCCTGTTATTATAGCAACTTCACCACTACTTGAATGGTTAAAGAGTATATTGTGTGTGAGACCACTCTGCAATGAATATTAAGCTGTTGTTGCCAGTTTATCTCATATATATTCTTATAGAGCAGTGTTCTAGATGTAATTTAATTACGAGCTGATATTGTGCTAGACATTATAATTTTTATTGATTGTTTTGACTCATTACAATACACTAGAAATAAAATGTCCACATAATCACAGGCTAACACACAAACACATGTGGAGTGCCCGTACAGATTCCCCATCAAAGCTTGAGGCATCAGTCCTGCAACCTCTCCCTGGGCCTGCAATGAGCCTCAACTATGACTCCCCTATTAAAACACACACACACACCTCTTGATTGAAGGGGCATCCGCTGACACAAGCACAGCGAACCACCAGCTATCAGTGAGGCCAAAACTCACCAACCAGCCCACCAGGTTTGCAAATGCTTCACTAAAGTTTGATACTGAAGACCACCGGATCAGCTGGAACCCCACAGAATCAGGCTTGCATAATACCCCACAACCCCCAATCCTATCACCTTATACTGATCACTGTGTTACTCCAGCTCATGTATCTTCATTTCCAGGCCCTGGAGCTACAATACAGGTACCTCAGCTCTGTTTCGACAACAGCCCTAGCCCGGGTCAAAGTCACCAGACTAACAGGTCTGATTATGGCAGACTGGGTGCAGCCGCTTCTCAGCCGGTGATACAGTCAACGATGGTCCCTGCCCCCCCACCCCAAGTCAGTGTGTATGAACCCACAGCTATTGTAACACCTCAGAGCTTCCCGCTCAACGCCTACCCTGAAATGCAAACTATGCAGCAGCCCAACATAAATCCTCCAATTAACCCCCCTTATCCAACCGAGGACATTCAGCGTAACTCCCATGTCTACACCAGCTATGCATATCCCGCTCCTGAACCCCAAGAAAGTGAAAAACAATTAACATTATGAAAAAAAACCTGCTGCTGGGCAGACCCTCCGATGGTCAGATTATGAACGAACCCCCCAATCACATATGTCACAAGCTGTTGTCCATTATCCACATGACCTGACTCAGAGTGAAGGAGCCCAGAGGCTACATTCTGTCATCTGTGCATGGGGCCCCAACATGACAGCGCCCAACCCCCTGAATGTAACTTATGCAGCTCACACCCAAGCCCCTGCTCCAAGGATGCCTGCTTCGGACCATCAAGTCAGCAGTAATCGCCATTTTCTCCATCAGTCCGCGCCCTTACCTCCATATCCCACTCACCACACTCACTCCGGTCTATCTGAGCCACTGCAAAGGACTCCTGGCAGAGCCCTCACCCACCCAAGCATTCCACTGCCTGCCTATGGTGGCTTCATACAGACCCATCAGGTGAAGAATGTCCAAGTCTTCACATGCAATGCTGACAGTAAAATGCTCATAGAGGACTGGATTTGTGACCTGCAGTACCTCCTGGAGGCAGTAGAGCTTCCCATGCACCTCCGCTTCTCCACTGCTGTGCGACACCTGGGTGGTGAGGCTAGGAAGCTGGTTCTGAACCTACCTGATCAAAACCCTGAGAAAGCATTAGAAGAACTGAGGGCAGAGTACGGTGACACACAAGGCTCCCTAGATCCACTGGCTGACTTCTATGAGCGTAGCCAGAGGTCCGGAGAATCTCCCTGCTCTTATGCTATAGCGTTGGAGGCAATACTGCGGGCTGTCGAAGAAAGTCAAAGAGGGGGGGCAAGTTACTTCCAAAATGTAATATATTACATATTACTTTTTACTGTCTTTTGAAAGTAATAAGTTACATTACAATATTACTGTCTCTGAAACGTAATGAGTTACACTACTTTAGTTACTTTTTAGTTACTTTCACCAAAATAACTGCAAAAGAATGGCTAGGTATTTTAAATGCTAAAATGTAGTTTTGTGCAGCTCATTATACATCCAGTGAAGGGCAATATGGTATAGCATAACAACTGTGTAGGCCCTTAAAGAGCATCTTGCAGGGGGGTTTTTTTCTACATTTATGCTTAAACTTGCTTGAAAATTACAATTAAAAAAGTGAAAGTAGGATTTGATATGTTTTACGAGACATAAGGGCAGGAATTCAGAGGGAAAGGAGCAATTTTGAGCTCTGCTCTTAAAAGCGGCTTTTTTTTAAGGTCATACGTCAAACGCGTCATATCACATCACAAAGGGTAAAGATCTCCGCTCTCTGACCGCGGGTATAGTTATTAACTGCGTTGAGTTGAGCGGTTGTGTTTTAGTGAGCTGGTATTTTTCGGTAGTTTTACATTGTATTTCACCATATACCACCTGATACTTGCGCAATAGTTTCTGTTATGGATCAGTATCAACAGTCCTGCCAGTAACGTTACTATATTATCAATGCTACTTTAGTTATTGCCTGATATATGATAGCTAACTTCACAATTAGGCCTGTGACAAACAGCCAAAAAGGGCTTTAGTTTTCGAGATACCGCTCCCGGAGTTAGGACAAAACACAATTTACTTTTTCCTCATCTCTAAGGCCTCCCATACATGAAATGGATTGTTGTATAAAAATATTTTACTGCAAAATTGGTGAAATTGATATATAAAGTTAGACACCCCAAACTAAAAATAAAGCCTGGCCGTCTGGGGGTTGAGGCATATAAACTCATGTAGATTCACAATGGAAGGTCTGATATGTTTAAAACTTGGCATACCTGAGTTCAGGACATCCCTCTGCATTATAGAAAAGACTGAATGTCAATATCTTAATGTAAATTGGAGATACAGTCATTTGAACACATACCTACAAAAGGCGGAAATGTACATCTATGTAGAATGTATGACATGGATTGCCATAGCAACACATATGAGGGCTTGTTCGAAAGGTGTGGTTCTACTGAATCCAGCAATAATAATTGTGTAAAGGTAGCTTACATACTCATGGAGTTATGTAACTAAACGTATAAGGTGTCCCAAATGGGGAAAATATGAAATAGTCCTAATTAAATCTATAGTATCACCAATTAGTTTTATTTTGACTTCACTTATCAGGGGTGGAAAATATTAACAAATTATCTTGAGTAGAAGTCCCTAAAAGGTATGACAACTTGAGAATTGTTATTTTTTAAAGTAAAATATTGCAACTTCAACATTAGTGCAGAGAAAATGCAGGCCTAAAATGCAATAGAACTACTAACAAAGTAGTAGTTGGACATCAGCTCGTCGCGGGCGATGTTGGTGGTCACAAACTGATCCACTAACAACTGCAACACCTTGATTTTACTCTCAAGAGGACCATAAGGATACTCATCCACTTCCTGATAGGGCAGAACGTGATGGTACTCCCGGTCGCTCTCGCAGTACGCGCGCAAAACCTCCGGCCACGTCATGCCGTCGATAAAATACAGAGTGGAGTTGACGTTGTCTTTGAGGTCGGCGGGGGCAAACGTGGTGTTGGAGGTGTCTTCTTCACGTAGGATGACCTTCAAGAGGGCAATATGTGTCTCTGCTCACGTTGTTTATCAACGGCCCAGCAACTCAAGCTTATGCTCCTCATAACAGCAAGTCATTCAGCTCTGTAGAGAATCAAGAAGTTATACTACAGTATTTGACTCCACCTGCTTTATCTGCATCTCATTGCCTACGTGGGTTTCTTCACAAACTGACAGGTAAATCATTGCAAATATGTTTGGACTGTGAAAAGATGGGACCTTGTCAAATAAAATGGCTAATTAGCTAACTGGAAAGTGACCTAGCTTAATGTTTCATTAATGTAACACAGTGGCGTCAATTCAGCCAAAGCTAAGGTATGGCAAGGTTACTAGTCAAAAGTGACTGTCAGCATATTTGTCCGAAGTCCAGCAGCTTCAGTTGAACCCTCTGCATGAGCGTCAATAGTGGCATCTAACACAGCTAGTATAGCCTCGTAGCGCAGTTTTATCTTCTGTAGAGCCCTATACCAATACAGCCACCGAGTGGGACAGGTGCGCTCCAAGTGCAGTATTTTGTTGTGTCCCAACTTCTTTTGAGCCTCAATGAAAAGCATGTGTCTGGTATTGCTATTTGCAATACAAGTATATAGTGTTTGAACAACACCAAAAAACTCTGCCATCTCTGGTATTTCAGTTATCGAGCTCACAAGCACAAGATTTAGTCTATGTGCATGACAGTGTATATACGCTGCATGCGGCACTTTTTCACGTATTAAAGCCTGCACTCCACGCACATTACCCCGCATAACACTTGCACCATCGTAGCATTGTGCAACACACAGCTGAATATCTAAACTCGATAATTCCTTTATTATTTTCTGGGCCAGGGATTCAGCTGTCAGGTCCTTCATGTGATAGGTTCCAATGGCTCTTTCCTTTATAATCCCGTCATGTACATAACGGATCAAAATGGCCAGCTGCTCCTTCTTAGACAGGTCTTTCGTTTCATCCACTAACACTGAAAAGTACCGTGCTTCTCCTACTTCATTTATGATTATACTTCTGATATGTTCCCCAATAACTCTCACCATATCATTCTGGGCTTCTGGGGAAGAATAGTGCGCATACCTGCGTTCCTGTTTGCTTTTCACGTTCCTGTCATCTGTTGCAATAACGTCCAAAAGTTCAAGGAAATTTCCTTTATTTTCATCCTCATCTCTCTCGTTGTGGCCACGGAGAGGGAGGGCCTGTCTTCCCAGAAATGACGTGATTTTGAACAAGGATTTGACGTGAGCCCGGTTCTCCTGCACCTCATCTGTCCTGTTTGCGTCAATCCGACTTGCGATGGATTCCTTATGTCCGCTGATCACAGCCTTAAAGTTAGACCACGCTAATGCAGCACAATTGTGTCTACTGCTCCCTTGATGATCCCGGAGATTTTTTTTCATGTTCTTCCAACATGTGTATCCAGTGTCTATGAACACACGCAGTCCATGCCTGTCACCTGTTAAAGTTGAGGCTCCTCCAAAATGACGGCATGCAAAGCAATAAACTGCATCTTCTTGCGCAGAATATTCAACCCAGTCATATTCCTGATACACACTGACATTAAAGCGTCTTCCATTTCTAGTTGGGAAGTGGGTCAAACGAGGACGCCTGAGTCCGTCTGTTTTACATCCACTAATATCCTTCTTCTCTGCTCCAGTTGACCCAGAGGCTGCTACTGCTGCTGCACCCGGGCCTTGACCTTCCTTATCGCTGTCCACGTCTGATCCAGCTCTTTCAATCTGAGAAATTGGTGGGGACTCAGACTCGGATTCAATTCGAGAAGTCGGTGTGGACGAGTTCTCAGCCTCCATGCATGTAGTCTCCGTCTCCCTGTTAGCATCTGCATCCCCGGCGCAGGTGCTGGAGTGGCTAACAGCCTCGTTAACAGCTTGAATCCCACCTTCACTACCTGTTCCTTCTCCCTCTGCTGCTGGGGCAACATTGGAGCCATCACCTTCACCTGCCTTTTTTTTGATAAAAAAAGATTCTAAAGTTCTTTGCTTTCTTTTCATTTTAGTTAATTAGCTTAGCCGAAAAATAAAAAAAACCGCGATAACATGACCCGCTCTGACCTCCGGCGGCTTCTCGTCAGGAGATACCACATTTCAAGATAGGGAGGGGGGATACGTTACGATAAGTATTGGGAAAGATAATATCTAGACTAGAGAAATCGATTGTGTTGTTCTGATTTTCATTTGTATTTAATTTATATGTATTAAATAATAGAATAATCAATACAAATTGACACAGAGTAATTCCATAAATTTATTTTTTTAAAACGAACATTTAAATTTTCCCCTGGAGCCAAGGTGTGGCAGCTGCCATACCTTGCCATACCCAATTGACGCCTCTGATGTAACAGCCTGTCCAGTAGCCTATATTCACAATAGACTCTGTGTCTCCTGGCTTAATTAGTATCACTGGTAACAATACTGTAAATAGAGCCTAACAAAAACAGTTTAAGTACAACATAGATACTGTACAAATTCGGAAGTGTATCTTTTTTCTTTTTTTCTTTTTTTTCAATTTTACCAGAATGGAGAGTGATGTACAAACAGTGGATCCAAATCGTTGTATCATCTGTGGTAAACATTTTGAAAAAGGGAAGAAACAAGTTCCATATGTCAAAAATCCTACAGCAGAAGGCCTCCAACGTATACTAAATGTTGCTCAACAGAGAGATGATGATGTTCATAAAATCTCTCTCCATATACAGATGATATACTTTCGTTTAAAATAAAGGTATCATATCATCGATCATGTAGAGCAAACTACTCCAGTAAGACCAATATCAGTGAGCAACAAGTTGCAAATGTTGAAAGTGAGAGCATACCTCCATCAGTCTCTTCAAGAAGACTGAGTAGGGTTGATACATTATCGTTTGACATACGAAGAGATTGTTTCATTTGTGGGAGGGCCAGATCAAGACCAGAACCTCTGACAGCCATTATGACTGGTACAGGTAAGAGTACCCGAGACAAGGTCCTTCATGCAGCATCAGAAAGGCTTGATGAAGTTGTACATCTTCGGCTGCTCTCATATCCGGATCTCTTTGCATATGATGCCAAATATCATAGAAGCTGCCTTAAACACTATATCTCTAAACTAAATATAGCAGCTGCCAGACGAAAAAAAGAATCAGAACAGCAGACCAGTATCTATGACAAAGCTTTTATTAAGCTCACTGAACTCATTGACAAAACTGTTTTCTCAAAATAAATGAAAGTGACGACCCTCAACTCCTTGGCTGGGAGGTTTGATGACATACTGAAGACACTGAGGTCTGGGGAAGAAGATGAGACAGTCCAACACACTAAATACAGCTCCTGGAAACTGAAGGAAAAGCTCTTACTGCATTACAAGCACAGGCTGGTATTTGTAGAACGAGCTGGAAAGTCTGATTTGGTATGCTCTGAAAGTGTGCCCATGGGATTGGCAATGAGAGCTGTACAACTCGAAGACAAGCTAGAAGAGACAACAGCTTCTACAGCAGACTGTGAGACACAACAGCAAAGTCAAGGTCTCTCTGACAGGCAAATACTACATAGAGCTGCAGACATATTGAGAAAGAGCATGGAGCAGGTTGACCATGACCATAAATCATATGTCAGCATTGATCGACTATCACGTCTACATTGCAGCAACTATGTACCAAACAATGTTTATGACTTTTTGAACTGGTGTGTTGATTCAAATGCTCACAGAAATTGCGAGACCTGTGATGAGGAACCAGCTTTGAAGGACAATCTGCGTGTCATTGCAATCTGCCATGATCTCATTGCACAGTGCCGTCACATCCATACGCCAATCACACTGGGACTTGCCATTTTGATTCATCATCAATTTGGCAGTAAGTCACTCATCAATGAGCTCAGTGCAATGGGGCACTGTGTTTCCTATACAGAGGTTCGACAGTTCCTCACATCTGTGGCAGCAGACCAGATATCAAGGACAGAGAGTGGTGTCTACATCCCAACTGGCCTCACTGGAGTCACTGAACATGGAATTGTTGATGCAGCCATCGATAACTTTGGTCAGAATGAGGATACTCTGGACGGGAAGCAAACAACTCATGCTATGGCATCTGTTGTGTACCGAAGAGGCCATGTCTCCACTGCATATGAATGTCTAGCACGAGTCCCAAAGAGGTCTCTCTCAACCTTGAACACAGCTGACTTGAATGGAGAGAAACTTCAAAGGTATGTTTGGATTATTTGAATTTGTATTCATTCCGTTTTCATGTGTATAGTCACAGTACAAATTAATTGGTGGGGGTGTTCAATATGAATACTTGGTGAGGTTTAGTGTTATGAGTTGATATTTAATGCATATGATAACAAGCTTATCTTATTATTTCTGGTTACAGATATATCAAACCTCCAAAGCGACCAGAACCGCCCGAACTTCCCAAACCTGAGATACTACACATAAACACAGCAGTCTCCAAAGCAGCAGAAGGCAAAGACCTGGTATGGAAGCTGGCCCGAAACCAGAGCGAGAATCAACAGCATATTCCTGCATGGTCTGCATTCAATGCCTTCACATCAGACACACCTTGTCCAGTACCCAGTGTACTATACATGCCCTTCATAAGAGAATCGCCCTCAGATTTGTCCACCATCTATACAGCTATGATACAGCTTGTACAGCTAGCTGAAGAACTGGGACAACACCATGTGCTTGTGACTGCAGACCTTGCAATTTATTATTATATGATATATATTATATATTATATTATATATATTATTTTATTATTATTAATTGGAGTCAGTAGTTGAAGAGACACAGCAGTTGCCAATGTTGCTGAACCATCTGCATACATCATCGATGGCATGGCTCTTCTACAGACTCTCCCTGACTCAGGCTTTCAGACATTCAATGACATGGGTGAATGTGTCTGGAAGAAGATCACAACACTAATGGAAAAGGAAAACAACAACTGTGTTGCTCTAGTGTTTGATAGGTATGATCATCCACACTCAATCAAAGACCTGGAAAGGCAAAGAAGAGGCACCATCCAAGCAAGCAGATCTACACATGTCATCACAGGCAAAGCCAAAGTTCCTAACTACAGGAAATACCTCAAGGTCAGTGGTAACAAGGCTGCTTTATGCAGCTTTGTAAGCAACTACATAGCCAATACAGGGCCCAAGAGAATATCCTCAGAGAACACAGTCATTTTGGCAGGTGGCTTTGAAAATGGTGAGGAGGTCAAAGTGGTCAGCAAGTCAGGTGTTGACAACTTGACAGATCTGTATAGTGACCAGGAGGAGGCTGACACCAGATTGGTATTAAATGCAATACATCTAGCAGAGTCTCATTCTCGGGTCGTCATCAGATGTGATGATACTGACGTACTGGTTTTGCTTGTGTATTATTCCAGCAAAGGAATGTTTGGATCCTCAACGGTGTTCATCCACTCTGGACATGGCCCAAGGGAGAGGTTTGTCCCAGTCTGCCATCGCAAAGAAGCTTGGTGCAGCATTTTGTGCATGTCTACCCGCATGCCACGCCCTCACAGGTTGTGATACCACAAGCAGCTTGTACAGAATTGGGAAGGCTACTGTGTTTACAAGACTTAAGACCCATCTGAGTGACTTAAATGAGATGGACAGTTTTGGACTTTCTGGAAGTCTGGAGGAGGCTATTCCTGTGGCAAGAAAGTATGCCCTCCTTCTGTATGGCCAAAAGAAAAGGGAGGATGGTCGTCCTTGCACCACCTTGGATGAGCTAAGGTACACACTAGCATCTACAACAGATTCATCAGCTGCAAATCTACCCCCAACAGAAGATGCCTTCCAGCAACATGTATTAAGAGCCATGTACCAGAGCGCAGTGTGGTGTCACAGCCATGTGGCCAAGCCTCATCTCTGGAACCCAGTTGGTAGAGGGTGGAGGCTCAGAGAAGATGGGTCTATTGAACCAGTGATGTTCGTCAAAGAACCTGCACCTAAAGAAGTCAGAGACATCACCCACCTATACTGTAAGGACGGAAAGTGCAATGATAGCAGGAAATGCCAATGTCTTTCAGTAGGCTTGACCTGCACAGAGTTTTGCTCTTGCTCTGACTGCCCAAATGTGAGCCGTGTTGTTTTTGAGGACAATGTGGATGAGTGATAGAGATGTATTTATATGCATGTATCCCCCGGCTCCCACTAGCTTAGGTTTACTTAAGTTTAGATAAGAACATTTAATTTGAATACTCAAGTTTGTTAATCCAAAAACCTGTTTCCTTGTCTCTGTGTTTCACCTTCTAGTCCCTGGCACATTTTGGCTGCAGCTGGGCATAACATTGTATAAAGACACCATAAACGTTTAGTGACATAACTCGATGAGTATGTAAGCTACCTTTACACAATTGGTATTGCTGGATTCAGTAGAACCACACCTTTTCAATAGGCCCTTGTGTGTGTTGCTATGGCAATCCATGTCAGGGTCATACAAAGTAAAGAGATCATTCTACATAGATTTACATTTCCGCCTATTGTAGGTATGTGTTCAAATGACTGTATCTCCAATTTACATTAAGATATTGACATTCAGTCTTTTCTATAATGCAGAGGGATGTCCTGGCCTCAGGTATGCCAAGTGTTAAACATATCAGACCTTCCATTGTGAATCTACATGAGTTGTTATGCCTCAACCCCCAGACGGCCAGGCTTTATTTTTAGTTTGGGGTGTCTAACTTTATATATCAATTTCACCACTTTTGCAGTAAAATATTTTTATACAACAATCCATTTCATGTATGGGAGGCCTTAGAGATGAGGAAAAAGTAAGTTGTGTTTTTTCCTAACTCCGGGAGGGGTAACTCAAAATGTTGGGGCCATTGTCACTAGCCTAAATGTTGTGATGTGATGTTAGCTAACATTCTGTAGCTAACGCCGGTCACTCACCAAGATAGCTGCCCAGTTCTCCACTGGTTCTCCTCACACCACAGCTCAATTTCTCTCCGATGGCCGTTATTTCTTCTAATCCTTGGCTGCTCCTGGTCTCTTGGACGCCTAGCAGGCTCATAATTATAAGGTTGTGGTCCGTCATATGCATTTGAATATTCATGTTCAACTTCTTCCGTGTCTTCTGTGTCGAAACTAGCATTGGGATCCATGTTTATTAATACGTTACACCGGCCGCTCTCCCCCTTGTTTCCCCCATGTTACGTCACACGTGGGAGGTCACGTGCCGAGGCTTTTTTATGCGGAAGTGAACATTTCTTACAAAAACAGCGCCAGATGTCACTGTAGGGTATATTTCTGTATTTCTTTTTGAAAATCTAGTGGATTCATCATTTTCCACCACATTTATTCACAGGTGTTTTTAACCTGGAAGTTGCTCTTTAAGGCTACTAACAACTTGTATTACACGGCTTAGTTGAATACTCGATTCTGATTGTAAATTCTTAACATCTGACACGTTGTTAATACAGCATTACAGACCAGTGTCAAGGACTATAATGAAGGTTGCTAAGGAGGACAAAGAAAGAGAAAGGAAAAGAGGTTAAAAGACAGAGCACTGGACGTCAGATAAATCACCAGAAGAAGGCAGACAGGAAGTAAACAATAACAGGACACGGAATGGGCTCTGTAGTTTGTTTAGTACATGGCCATGCCTCTGAGATTACAGGGGGCGCAGCAGTAGTAGGTTTACATGAGCAATAGTGGCCGGTAACAGCAATGAAAAATAGCATTGATGGTCCCCAATGAACAGATTATGGCATTTGTTATGTTTTGAAACCAAGCAAGTGAGAACATTTCACATTTCAATCCTGAAATATTTCATAAAATTCCAAAGTGGACTATGGCAAGGAAAAGCACAAAAGCTTAAAGCTTCAAAGCTGTACTGATAAAAGAAATGAGAACATATTGTAAATCAAGGCAAATAGTATTTGAACCAGCTCATGGTTTGAAATGGCAAACATTGAAAGGCAAAAGTATTATTAAAACCATGTACTACATCATCACCTTGGTCCCATCATATACTCTGGGAAGAGAATATTTACTGTGCTTGAAAACTGGTTTCACATCATCATGTGAGGTTGACTTTGTGACCTGGAGAACATTTCAGCTGCAACATCAGCTCGTTGATAATAAGCTTGGGATATGAGATATTTTTGTAGCCATTCGTGGTGAAGGCATCTGTGCTATTGTATGCATTATTTTTGACCCAACATTTCTACAGGCATGGCAGAATATGGCACTATTTTCACATGAATGTCTATTTTTATGCCACGAGCTGCAAAATGACCGCCTTACCCCACTGTACTTGCGGGTACTTGTTTAGATATACCTAGGCAAGCTCTGTTTTGCCGTGGTATCCTGGCACCTGCGGGCCGCTGAGGGGCGGCGTAGTTTCGGGCAACAAAGACTGCTACTTCGGGGGTGAGGGCGGCGAGTCAGGCGGGAGTAAGCTAGTGTCCACAACGGAGGGTAATGTGAAGTCCCCATCCAACCTGTTGCTACTGTCTGCAGTAGATCCAGTGTTGCTGGCATTTAGTGATGGTTGCTTTAACCATTTTCGTATTTTGATTATCCATAGATGTGTGTCACTGCTGTGGAAGCACTTTGAAAATTATGCACGCGCAGGGGAGCAGGTCACGGTGCACCTGACACCATTTTTTCTTTTTCGCTCCGTTCTCTTTTTTGAGTAGATGGTGCATAACATTCAACTGGGGGTGCAATGCATGCCTATGCACCCCCGAAGATCCCGACGCGAAGCCTGAAGGGTAAACACACCAGGTTTACTAATCTACCCGCACAATTTGTCTCTGGTGTCGGAATGTCTCGCTATGTTAGTAGCCTACAT
Source organism: Notothenia rossii (assembly GCF_949606895.1). Lineage (NCBI taxonomy): Eukaryota > Metazoa > Chordata > Actinopteri > Perciformes > Nototheniidae > Notothenia > Notothenia rossii. The sequence continues at coordinate 52,599,649 of NC_136905.1, read as the reverse complement.
TCTTTAAAAACAAAACACCATTTAATTTCGGGTTAAAATGTGTTGTAACTGCGTTACTGAGCATTGTAACGGGTAATATATTACCCACATTTCATTATTAATGCGTTACATTACTTCGTTACAGCAAAAAGTAATATATTACTGTAACTCCGTTACCTTTGTAACGCGTTACACCCAACACTGGCAGTGACAGACAAGTTTTACGACCATCTCTATGGGCGTCCATTCTCTGTCCAGACGGATAACAACCCCCTCAAATATGTGATGTCCTCTGCAGAGCTGGATGCTACCGGCCAGCGATGGGTGTCTCGGCTGACTACATTCCACTTTGACATTCAGTTAAAGTGCTGTACTCTTCTTTTAAAAGAGTGGAGGAGGTTAATGGTGAGGGATGGTATCATGTACCGCCACATCCAGGACGGCCAAAGGGGAGTAGTGGAGCAGCTAGTATTGCCAGATGTTAGAAATTAAAATCAATGTTGATATGGCGTCATTTGAATTAAATATACTATTTAATTTAAATCAGTTTTATTCTGAAAAACCGGAAGTTCAAACTATTAACTTAACACTTTTATTCTGAATATTCTTCATCTCCGGTTAGCATTAGCATGTGGCGAAATGCTACGTTTTCAAATCGTGAATTGAAGGTGAAATAACATGTCATGTTGTACACTAAACACACTGGGATTAGCACTCATTTGTTGACGCTGAATAACGTTTATTTGGGAATGTTTAAATAACCACAGACACCAGAATGATGTAATTTAGCAACAGAAAAAGGCAGGAATTTCATTGGACCCGCCCCTCGACGACGCCGGCCAATAGGATAAGACCTCAGATGACAACAGGAAGAGCAAGCCAAGAATTGATCTCTTCTACCCCCTGACCTGAACTGACCGGTCGCTGGATGAGGAGAGCGCCTCCACTCGCACATTTCATTTTGTACACCACCGCATCTTTTGTGTAATTAAATGCTGTTAACTTTTATAAGCTTCCCTTGACTCTTTTCAGTCTCTCCTGCCTTCAGGGTTCTAGAATTGCTTTCACAGAGAAACTGCATACAGCAGTAAAGACTGCTCTCCATCATGATTCAGGGCATTTAGGATTCGAAAGGACGTTGGAAATGATAAGGGAGAGATTCTACTGGCCAAGAATGTTTCAAGAAATCAAGACTTGGTGTGAGCAGTGTGAAAGATGCTGTCTCCGGAAGTATCCACAGCAGTGCCCCCCATGGAACTGGTGTGTGTGGACTTTCTGACTCTGGAGAAGTCCAAAGGTGGCATAGAAAATGTACTTGTGGTTACAGACCACTTTTCCCGCTACGCCCAGGCCTACCCGACAAAAGACCAAAAGGCCTCTACAGTGGCTAAAACACTGTGGAAAAACGTCTTCTGCCGGTTTGGGTTCCCTGCGAAGCTGCATGCGGACCATGGGCGCAACTTTGAAAGTACAGTTGGGAAGGAGCTGTGTAAGTGCACTGGCATCACAAAGACTCATACAACCCCTTACCACCCCCAAGGCAACGGGACCACCGAAAGGTTCAACCGGACCCTCATGAACATGCTGGGGACCTTGGAGCCACACTTGAAACCCCGCTGGCATGAGCATCTTGACGCAATGACACATGCCTATTAGGGATGGGCATGATTAATCGATGATCGATAATTGATCGTTAAGGATTTTGTCGATTTCGTATTTTTCTTATCGATGATCGGTAATAAAACATCCTACCAGCAGGGGGCGATATAGCGTAAGGAGTCGCGACAGCAGAGAAAACTTCCTGCGAGCTGCTCACTCACAAAGATAACAACATGAAGCGCGCGAAACGAAGTCCGGTGTGGGACCATTTTGAGATAAAAAAACGAGTCCGCTCACTGTATACACTGCGACACGGTTTACAAGTACAACACGACAACAACTCCGATGATGTACCACTTAAAGAGCCTTCATCCCAGCGTGTTAAGAGGCACTGAATCCTCCGTTCAGCCCACCATCACCTCAGTTTTAAACCGGAGGAGCTGTGATGCGAAGCGGGCGGAGAAAATCACAGAAAGTATCGCCAAAATGATTGAAGTGGACATCTTCCCCACAAGTGTCGTCGAGGGGAAAGGATTTAGAGATGTGGTTAGTTTACTTGAACCAGCGTATCAGATTCCCTCACGGCGCACTATCACCAGGGTCATAGAAACCCACTACAAGGAGCGAAAACAGGAGCTCCTAAACAAGTTAGCCACAGCAGCTAGTGTTGCTATAACAACAGACTGTTGGACCGCTTTAACAGCGGAGAGCTACATCACTATCACATGCCACTACATTTGCGACAACTGGCAAATGAATTCAGCGGTCCTGCTCACTGAAAGCCTTCCAGGCCGGCATACTGCCGACCTTCTCGCTGAGAAGATGAATGAAGCTGTAGAGCAGTGGGGATTTGAAGCCAGAGTTATCGCCTGCGTCCACGACAACGCGGCCAACATTACGGCTGCCAACAATCCCACCAGAGTCAGCTGGGTGTCTGTTGCTTGCTTTGCACATACTCTCCAATTAGCCATAAATGACGGGTTTGCTCTATACCTGCATCGGGTCATCTCTGCAGCTGGTAAACTCGTTAGCCACTTTAATCACAGCACTGTGGCAACCAATGCGCTTAAGGAGAAGCAGGAGCAAATGGGCCTCGCCACCCACCGGCTTATTCAATCGTGCAAAACACGGTGGAACTCAGTCTGTGAGATGTTTGAGCGACTTGTGGAGCAGCGCTGGGCTGTTGTTGCTGTCCTCTCGGACAGAACCCTGACCAAGCTTCAAGATGCCAGGGTCCTGGAGCTGAAGGATGAGCACTGGCGGCTCATGGAGGACGCACAGCCTGTGTTAGCAGCACTTAAGTGTGTCACAACTGCCATGTCTGCCGAGAAGGACGTCTCCATCTCAAACATTTATCCAGTAAGCTTCAGCCTCATCAACACCCATCTCATGCGGAGAGAAGGAGACGAGACCAGAGTAACCGAATTCAAGACCAAAGTGAAGTCCTCCCTCAGCAACAGAATGAAGGTAAACTAACTAATTAGTTGACATGACACTCATAATAAATAGCCGCTGATGACGAGACTGACATAGGCATAGCTAAATGTCGCTTATGTGCTTTGCTTATTTAGATATGGCATATTTTCAAACGTTTTTTATCGATCATCCGACATTTTTCTATAATTTATTTATACAGGTTTGGTCTGACGAGTTTGTGACATCCGCCCCAATAATTGCATCCATGCTGGATCCCCGTCACAAACATTTGAGCTTTCTTTCGCCACCACAGAGACTAATTGCTAATGCTAAACTGGTTGAACTGGGAGAGGCAATTGATGCAGGTGAGGCGGCTATCCCACAGACTGGGAGAGAGGAGGCGGTGTTGTCATGCCGGGGAAGTCCCACAACTGTCACTGCCACTACGCACGTTTCTGCGATGGCACTTCTCCTGGGGGAGCAATACTCATCTACCCCACAGGACACTGGCATTGAAACAGAGACTCAGAACTTTCTGAGGGACATACCCCCACCTCTGGAGTGCAGCCCGACTGATTGGTGGAAAGTGAACGGTGGAAAGTTTCCCAGGCTGGCTAAATTAGCTAGACGCTATCTCTGCATCCCCGCCACCTCGGTCCCGTCAGAGCGGGTCTTTTCAGCCGCTGGACTGACCGTCACTCGGCTCCGTTCACGTCTCACCCCCGAGCATGTTAACATGCTAATTTTCCTCAACAAAAACCAGTAGGTTAAGTAAGCTATAGCCTCCTAACCACCGTAGCCTTTAGTCAGACCGAGGCCTATAACGTGTTATTGTTTTGTGTTTACTATTGTTAGTTAAAGTTTTATATCTAAAATAGGCGGAATTGTATTTATTTTGTTTGAGAACACTGGCTCTTATTTTGTTAATATCCCCGACGCCTCCGACATTTGTTTTGTTTATTGTTTGCACATTTAAACACAGAAGTGAGTTTCTGATACTATTGTTAGTTAATGTTTTATGTCTAAAATAGGCGGAATTGTATTTATTTTGTTTGAGAACACTGGCTCTTATTTTGTTAATATCCCCGACGCCTCCGCGACATTTCTTTTGTTTATTGTTTGCACATTTAAACACAGGAGTTTCTCAGTATACTATTGTTAGTTAATGTTTTATGTCTAAAAGAGGCGGAATTGTATTTATTTTGTTTTTGTTTGTTTTAAGAACACTGGCTCTTATTTTTTTAATGTCGCGGAGGCGTCGGGGATATTTCTTTTGTTTAACATTTGCACATTTAAATAAACATAAAAGTGAGTTTCTCACTTCTGTTATTCTGTATCGACCTGCATTAATGTTCACGTGTTCTGTTAACGGTTGTTTTATGGTCAGGCTTCTGTGAGGAGAGCAGTTAGGGGCGGGGTGGAGAGCAGAGGGCTTTTTGAGTGCGTGTCTGTGTGGGCGCGTGCGTGTGGGTGAGAAAGGCTGCATGTTAGGGAGAGGAAGAGCAGCACGTTGTTGAGCGGTTTGTTGTTTTTGGTTGTTTTGGCGTGGTCCCGGCCCACAGTGACCCTTCCTGTAACCGCAATAAAGCTGTTAAGATTGTATACGCTTCGCTCGTCATTCCGACCTGTCCGGGTGGACGTTACAATACGTCATACAGTTTTTTTGACGGGTATAAATGTTAACGATTAATCGATAATTGATCGTTAACGTCTCACGATGATCGATTAAAGAGATTTCTTAAAATGCCCATCCCTAATGCCTATAACTGCACACAGCACGATTCAACGGGTTACACACAATACTGTACCTGATGTTTGGGAGACATCCTAGGCTCCCAGTGGACCTGATTTTTGGGCTGTCCACCGCAAGTGAGCCACGTGGATACAGTGATTATGTCGAAATTCTGTACGACAGTCTGTCACAGGCATATGCACAGGCTAATCAAACCTCTCGGCATGCTAAGGCTCAACAGAAAAAGCACTATGACAGAAAAGCAAAGAGTCAAGTCTTCATACCGGGGGATAGAGTCCTTGTCAAAGTATGTGATGTGGAGGGAAGGCAGAAACTGGGAGACAGATGGGAGGCACGTCCATACATTGTGGTGAAGAAACAACTCAACACACCTGTATACTGTATGTGATACGATTAGAGGACAGCGAGAGAGAGAGAGGGTGGTGCACCGCAACCTCCTCACACAGTGTATGTTCCTTCCAGTGGAACGAGCCAGTGAAGTGATAGGACAAGAGGTTGAATCGGATGCAGCAGAGGACTGTGAGATCGATCATACAGAGGAAGTTGAGGAGAATGTGGGACCTTGGACACCAGTGGTACACGATGAGCCCAAACAAATGGAGGAAGTGGATGTGAATGAAGGACAAATGGATGAAGGAGATGAGGAAAGTACGACTGTGAGTGACACCAAATCACCTGACAAGGCTCCTAGGAGAAATCCACCATGAAATCGGTGTGCCCCGAAGAGACAGTCATGTGAGTTCAACCCTGTCTCCTAAAAATTACGTTCCCACAGAACTAAACTGCACTCTCAATTACGTTTAGCTAGAAACGTATTTTCTCCCACGTTACGTTTGTTATGAACGTATCTCAAATACGTTTATTTTCTCCATATCTTCTAGAAACATATTTTCTCCCTTTGCCATTTATTGTCTTTCTTATAATAAGAAGGACAGTAACAGAAGATCTCTGTGGCTTCAGGCTTGATCGCCGTTCAAATGACAGCGTTGGTTTTTCCAAAAGTGGGCGGGGCTGTAAAGTGACGTAGATTTTACTCTCATCTATTATTCAAAACCATTCTATTTATTCTAACGTAAATTAAATGCCAGTGTTTTATCTTTTTATTTATTTGTTTTTATTTTAAATCGTATAATGTCTGACTTTTTTTCCTGTCTGTGAGGAAAATAAATGGGGTTTAGAGCCTCAAAATACTGAAATCTGTATTTTTAAAAATCTTTTTTTCCTTCTAATTTGTTATTCTTTTTTATATAACACACTGTTATTTACTCAACAATAACACACAATTATCCTTGTTTCTATTTATTCGTTTAATTCTATAATCTTGGGCTTTTTAGCATGCTTTTTAGCCGTAAATAAAGTCACCGGAAACAGACGTAGGCCTATAGAGAGGCGAAGTCCCTCCCCTTCCGGGAGCCTCCATGGGACCCAGGAAGCGGAAAATTATACATTGAAGTCAATGGAGAGAAAAAAGTTATCTTTTGATCCCGTTTCAATTGTGCCACGAATGACACATATGATGTTTGTCAATCTTAAACAATCATTTCCATGTAAAAAAAAAGTCACAGTTTGTCGTAAAACTGTTAAAATATAAGACTATGAAAAATACGCAACTAGAAAGACTACAAATCCCAACTCGCATTCTGGGTCGCGTAAGTGATGTCATAATAATAATAATAATAATAATAACTTTTATTTATATAGCGCTTTTCAATAACCCAAAGTCGCTTACAAAAAAAATTAAAAGTACAGAAAGGGGGTGAACAGGCAGAAGACAACATATTGGACAAGAAAATTGAACATGAACATTACATGAACAGGAAAAGGACAACACAGGGGGGGAGCAAGCATAGGACAACGAGCAAAAGACAACATAATGGAAAAGAGGAAAGAAAAAGTTGATGAATGTATGAATAAGAGATGCAGCGTGGGGTGAAAAAGAGATACAGCGTGGGGTGTGAGTGAAGTCAGTGGGTTGGGGGGTAGGGTAAGTTGAAGGCTTGGGAGAAGAGGTATGTTTTCAGCTGGGTTTTGAAGGTAGACAGTGTGGGAGAGTGGCGGACAGAGGCAATAATGCTCCAAGACTGGTGGTTGCGACTCGCAATTAAAGCAAAGAAGAAGAAGATCTCATAACTGATTTATTCCCTCCAATAAATATAAGAGATTGCTCCAATAAATTCACTTTTACAAGATGCCTGTGTGCTTTGTGCCAGGTTGTAATCACAAAAGTGATCATACCACTTGCTCGTTCTATCGCTTCCCGTCTGGTGAAAGGACCAGGACCAAACATATCAGGAAATATACATGTTTTGCATGGAACATAGTCAAGTTAGCTACATAGCTAGTAGCGAGCACGTTAGTTAGCATTACATTGCATTACTTAGCCTTGTCATTTGTATTAGCCTTAACATGAAGTAAACCAAAATGTTAAACAGTAAGAGTAGTCATGATGGTAAGTATTTTGTGAAACATTTGAAGAGTAGTCTATCACCCCCTCCACCAGGTGCTAAGGGGGCGGGAGGTAGGCTAACGCCACATTAGCATCGGGGATCTTTTCTACTTCATGCTATCTGCACAAATGGTTAACATTGAACATTAAAATATCAGGCAGTTCAGTCGAAGGAAGGCAGGCAGGCAGGCAGGCAGGCAGCTTTGCATGACATTCTTCTGGACGTGTTTCATTGTGATGATAGTGAGGGCGAGTCAATCTGTTTGTTGGAAAGACAGTAGTTGAGTGATGACTGAGAGAAAATTATTAAAAGAGATAATTATTCAAAGTTTTGTTACTTTAAAGTGTTGTTACTGACCTTTTTCTCTTTTATTTTCTTTACCTCACCTGTAACTGCTGAGACCCTGAGGAACATGCACACTGGTCTGACCTGCTCTGGCAACCTGATTTCCACTGTACGTAATAGTATTTGGTTATGGTATATTATTTATATACATCAAAGGCACAATGCACCCCTCAGAGACACACATGTATTGAGTGTGATATTTTGCATTGGTCATGTGAAATCATCTTTACACACTAGAAAACTGTACGAGCGGCAACTTGTTTTGAAATTGAATTTTTAATATCCGATAATAAAGTTGATCTGTTTTCTTTATTCTTCTCTCTTCCCAGCTCCATCCATCACCATTCTCTGTTCCTTCAGGTCCTGCTTGCTAATCAATGCTAATATTTTTGTACACAATTACAAATAAAGTCAATGTATTGTATGACATGAAGTTGTGCTTCATTCTGAGTCAATAATAAATTCATTCTGCCTTCAACTGCAAAATTATTGTGGACTGCACCAACATCCATGTAGCTGCCCCCCAGTAAAATGAACCAAGTAAAGTTGACACTCAACATAGAGCTGTGCTCTTAAATTTACATGAAGAATTTGTGAAATATTGGTAATAACAGGTTTAAATGATTATTAGTAATTAATTATATAATTGTCTCATTGTAGATGAGCAGACAGGGATTTAGATGAGAAAAGCAGAATATGCAGCTGCCATTTTCCACATGGAAAAGAGAAAGGGCCAAGTGTATTTGAGTGGACAAAAGAGAAATCCCAAATACGAAAAATAAAATTATACAATTTACAGATATGTATACAAATATATATATCCTATATACACCATCATGTATAATGATGGTGTATGATGTAGAAGGAAGTGTGGTAGATAACAAGTAAATATAGAGTTACATACAGATCCATGTTACAGCAAAATATGGAATAACTAAGAAGCACGCAGTATAATAATAATTACATGCAACAATTAAATAACTGCTCAGCATCTCCACCACAATCCCAATCTGCTGTGTCCTGTTTTCCTCCCCTCTGCATAACACCCCATCACACATACGAAACACAACGCAGAGTCCGAGGGTGTTTAGAGTATGTTTATTTAAATGTCCTCCTCTCTACTGGCCAACACAGGGAGCATATGCTGGGTGTGGAATTTTTCCAGGAGGAGGAGATTTCCATGCCATGCAGGGTCTTTGGGGATGGGGATGATGATCGCCTCCTTCGTGGTCCACAGTAGCAGAGACTCCGGTCTGTGAAGTGCAGCTGTTATATAATATACAATACATTTTTGAAAAACATTTGATCAACAAAAAAGGATTTGGTCAGGATCTAGAGTCAGTGTGTAGTTTATTAATTAATCAATGCTCTCTACATTAGGAAAACACATACCAGTGTACCAGAGAGAGTCACAGACAGCTGTGTCTAGATAACCAAACAAATTGACAAGATAACCAAAATCCTTGAATCTACACACAGCAAATAAACTCAAATGACACAACGAGATGTAAAAAGGAGATCACACATATAGTCGATATAAAAGCGGCCGCTTCAATCTGAAGAGCAACTAAAACAAAACACGGGAGTGTATCTTGTTCTTGTGAACACGAATGTTATCCACAGCATACACAGAGACCACGAAGTTCTAGGGAGAAAACTAGTTGCTAAAACAAAACACGTTAGTGTACCTTGTTAGCTAATGTTAGCTAGCTGACATTAACGTTAAACATTGAACTCATATTACTCACTGAAACCTTGTAAAGCCGGTCCCGCATGCTGGCTCTTACAGAACCGACTAACTCCCCTTTCGTGTATGTACAGCTCTCAACATGCCCAGACTTGTAGTGATTTTCACCTCGTTTTATACTTTTTCGCCTCATTCTGAAAGAAACAGGTGAAATTTGCTAACGTGACGGCCATCTTTGTGATGGTGAAGCGAATTGTGCGAGACCAGAGACCTGTAGTTCACTGAGCGGTTTCACACAAAAAAATGTATAACTTCACAGTTTTACGACACATTTTTATTTTTTGACTTGCAAAATCTTCTTTTAATTTGACAAACATCATATGTGTCATTCGTCGCACAATTCAAACGGGATCGAAAGATGACTTTTCTTTCTCCATTGACTTCAATGTATAATTTTCCGCTTCCGGGGTCCCATGGGTCGGAAGTAGATGGGCGGGACTTCGCCTCTCTATAAGGGTCATTTCGAACGATACACACTAAAAACCCACTGAACAGATTACCCAAGATCCTCAGCTTGCAGCTCGTTGATTGGATGTTTTAGCCGCAATGCATGTTGGGATATGATGTTAATGTGATATGAAATCCGAAAACATTTAAAACAAAACAAAAAAATACTTTATTCCGAGTGTTCTTGCTTTTCTCTTTGGAAGTCATCACATAACGGCATTGTAATACACGGTCCGGCTGCATTAAATATTACATATCTGCCGTAGTTCTTTATTTATAGAGCCCTGATGAGAAGACTTCTGGACAAACTTGAAGAACTGCCGCCAAAACTGAATATGTGACGTGGATCGTAAATACATGAATAATTAAACAACATCTTGCATTTCTTTTCACAAAATACGTCTCCTTGCAGTATCAATAGTAATTCGGCTGACTTTTATATTTGATCCAATTGGTAGTTATATCTACACCATAACGGTGCACAGCTGATAGAAAAGGACTTGTAGTTTTTAAAGATATTACTGATTTTCTCTGAATATAAGAATGTAAATACTGAGTTGAAAGAATAGTCAGGCGTTTTGGGTGATGGGAGACACATCTATGGAATCACAATTCCAATAGCTTACCATTAAATGACGGATATGCCTTTCTGTCTGTGATGTTTTACAAATCAGATATTAATGTGTAGAAGTAAAACATGAGAAATGGTATAGCAATATCCTGTAAAATTATGTAAAAACATGAATAAAACTACACATCTTCAGATATTATACATACATAATTGTCCTAAACTACAAATACAAAGTTATTATTAGTATGCTGTGTGTACCTTGTGTGCACCGCCTAGTGGTTAAAGCACGTTATTGAATTATCTTTGTTGAATAATGTTATTTTTGTTGAATAAAGTTATTTCATGAAAGAAATATTAAGAGTACATACTTTCATAGGGGGAAAGTAGAAGGTCAATGATAGCAATATAGAATATACAAAATCAAGAAGATACTCTAAGTGATCTCTACAATAAAACAGTTTAGTGCTGGATGTACAAAGATATTAATAGGAGGATGTGCAAAACAGACAAACTAATTAACCTTTATTAACACATTAAAGAATACTTTAGGTTAAGGTCTTCTTTCAAATAAGAAAAAAGCTTTGGGGGTATCTACACTGAACAAAAATATAAACGCAACACTTTTGTTTTTGCTCCCATTTTTCATGAGATGAACTCAAAGATTTAAAACATTTTCTATATACACAAAATAACCATTTCTCTCAAATATTGTTCACAAATCTGAAAATATCTGTGATAGTGAGCACTTCCGAGATAATCCATCCCACCTCACAGGTGTGGCATATCAAGATGCTGATTAGACAGCCCGATTATTGCACAGGTGTGCCTTAGGCTGGCCACAATAAAAGGCCACTCTGAAACGTGCATTTTTGCTTTATTGGGGGGGTCTGGGGGGGTCCGAAAACCAGTCAGGTTTAACCCTTACCCTAACCCTAACATGTCACCCACTGACACATTAAAAAAGGTTTTAGGGTTTAACCAGTCAGGTTTAACCCTAACTCTAACCTTAACCCTAACATGTCACCCAATGACACATTAAAAAATGTTTTAGACTTTAACCCTAACCCTAACCCTAACATGTCAGTGGGTGACATGTTAGGGTTAGGGTTAGGGTTAAACCTGACTGGTTTTTGGACCCCCCCAGACCCCCCCAATAAAGCAAAAGGGTTGCACGTTTCAGAGTGGCCTTTTATTGTGGCCAGCCTAAGGCACACCTGTGCAATAATCATGCTGTCTAATCAGCATCTTGATATGCCACACCGGTTGGATGGATTACCTCGCCAAAGGAGAAGTGCTCACTATCACAGATTTGTTCAGATCTGTGAACAATATTTGAGAGAAATGGTTATTTTGTGTATATAGAAAATGTTTTAGATCTTTGAGTTCATCTCATGAAAAATGGGAGCAAAAACAAAAGTGTTGCGTTTATATTTTTGTTCAGTGTATCGACAGATAAATATTAAGCCTGACAAAATACTTAACGTCTAATATATTGCTTTCCTGCAATGTTAACTATGTTGAAGCACTTATTTGAACTGATATTATACACATTAATTATACTCTTATGAATGTAGATAGCATAAGAAATGTGCAGAATATGACAGTTTAATGGTGGAGGTACACACATATTGATAGATGTCTTGTAATGCGCTGTTGAGGAACCTGTGACCCAAGTCTTTCATTCATTGCATAACTGCACCGTAGTTTTGTGATATGTCAATGAACCTTAGAAAATCTTGAAATCTTGAAAGGGATGTGCAAAATAGCAATTATATAGTTTTAAATTAACTATTAGTAGAGAATAACGAGTAATTAATATACTTTATAGGGATCTGAAGATAAATGTTTAGTCTTCTCAAGCACGAACTATCAAATATCTCTCCTGATTGTTGGCACTTGACAATCACCTTTCCCTCAGTTTTACTCAGGTGTAACTAAAGTCTGATTTAAGGGTTGTTTATATTTCACATCATTAATCAGAATCTGCAAAGTAACTAAAATAAATGTAGTGGAGTAAAAATGCCAGGTTAACCTCTGAATTGTAGTGGAGTAGAATTACAAAGTAACAATGAGCTGTCATCTGGGTATGCTGCTCATTCTGGATACGAGCGATTTTCACCCATTTAGTAATTACATGTTTTACATTTGTACACACCAATTTGTTTCCTATCGCCTAAACCTCCAGGGCTGTACACAGTTTAATACGGTCAACTTCTAATTTTGGGAAAAACGAAAACGTCTTTTAAAACTACAATTCCCAGTAGAGACGTGCCGTAGAGAACATGTTGCGAAACACAATAGCCAGCATGTGTAGTTCTGGGGGGGCGTTCGAGTCCAGTTTTGAATAGTCTGCCGTGGTTTTGTTCCATTTCAAAGAGCTTGACTCTCTGCGCAACCTTGGCGCACTGCCACTCCAATATCCAATCCCAGAGCTTGAAGATTAATCACAGCGTTTGTCAACGGGACTATAGTCCCAAACGATAGCTGGGGATTATGGGTAGTGTAGTGTCTTCGGCCATCCTAAACTGAATTTGTTTCCGGATATCATATCGCATTAACAACACCACATCTGGCGTCACAGAGATCTTCTGTTACTGTCCTTTCTTCTTAGAGGAAGTACAGAAACACGTAACTCTGGATTTGTTTTAATTAGGGCTGTCAAGTTAACGCTTTATAAACGCGTTAACGCAAACAAAAATTAACACCACTAATTATTTTAACGCGATTAACGCATGTGTATTTTTTGTCCTCGGCCGCCCCCTAGTTTCAGAGCGCATCGAGTTTAAAATACCATCTAAGCTGATGCTGACAGCCCCGCTCCAGCCGTCCGCTTGCGGCAGACCACACTTCCACGCTCACCGTCAGGCCCTGACTGGCCATTGGGAGGACCGGGAGGGTGTGTGTATGTGTGGCCCGAGCAAGCGAGAGAGATACCTTACGTGTATTGTTGTTGTTAGCATCTGGTGCTAGCTAGCTGCGCTAACGGATATAAGGAGCTGTTTAAATGAAAACAGAGGAGCGACATTTCGCCGACAACTGCGCCGAGCATTTGACTTTATGCAGGTAGCCAGACAGTGGGACATTGTACGAAAAGTCAGCTCACTCAGCACGGATAGTGCAACATGATTGCAGCGTCCAGGCAGCTCCCGTTCGAGCATATGCCTTGAGTTGCACATAGCTCCAACGATCCATCACACATACACACGCACGCACGCACGCACCCACTTTGTATTGTATTATTGTATGATAGAGGTTCCAGGTTGAATTGAGGCGAATATTTGTAATGTTCAGAGGTTGTTGTGTTTAATATTCATGAGAATATTTGTCATTGTTCAAATGATAATAAACATTTGCATAAAGCATATTTGTCCACTCATATGTTGATAAGAGTATTAAAAACTTGAAAAATATTCCTCTAAGGTACATTTAGAACAGATAAAAAATGTACGATTAATTTGCGATTAATCGCGATTAACTATGGACAATCATGCGATTAATCGCGATTAAATATTTTAATCAACTGAAACTATTATTTTCTATCTCGCTCATGAGAGTAAGAGCTTGCGAAATTACAGCCTCGCCTACTGATTTCAAATGTGTGCTCTAAAATGATATTTATAAATGACTATTATCATTATTATAAAGCAAGACAATAAATGGCAAAGATATGTAGAAAATAAACGTATTTAAGATACGTTCATAAGAAACGTAAAGTGGGAGAAAATGTGTTTCTAGAAGATATGTAGAAAATAAACGTATTTGAGATACGTTCATAACGAACGTAACGTGGGAGAAAATATGTTTCTAACTAAACGTAATTGAGAATGCAGTTTAGTTCTGTGGGAACGTAATTTTTAGGAGACAGGGTTGGTGAGTCACAAGTCCTGAGTTCGGAAGAGGACCAGAGGAGGAGAGAAAGGGGATGGAAGTTGTGGCAAAGGGCCAAAGCAAGTAGAGAAGCAGGAAAGGGGCGACACAATCAAGCCACAACATTCTGACTGTTAAAATGTATAACACGCACACATTTTATAAGACAGTCATACATACAGAAAGTTTATTTGTTTCTCTTTAACTGTTTAAATTGTTTGTGCTACATGGCCTTTGTTGTATTTTGTTTGGTCTGATGGCTGGGACGCCATCAATTAAAGAAGGGGTAGATGTAAGGTAGCAGCCTTGACAGGCCACTAGGTGTTGCTGTTGCGCAGCAAATTGCTGTCCATTGTGGGACACCGTATTTCTCCTGTTGTTCTGGGTGCGGCCGTCATCTTGGCGCTAATGTTTGTATTCACTCCACGAAAGGTGAGCAGTGTTAATGGCGGCAAATAATTGTACACATTATTACGTTAAAAACGTCCAAACATTCAATTTATTTAATTAATGGGTTAGTTTAAATGTTTATTTACCCGGTTGTGTATGTTTGGGAGTGAGATGTTTATGTTTTGTCTGTTCATTTGGTTATTGTATTGGTTAGCATTTAGCTAATGCGCTAATGTTTGTATTCACTCCACGAAAGGTGTGTCAGAAGAGCTGCCATTGCAAAGAATAAATCACTACTCAACGTCTCCACCGCAATCCGATCTACTGTGTCCTGTTTTCCGCCACTCTGCATAACATCCCATCACCAATAAAAAACACAACGCAGAGTCCCAGGGTGTTCAGAGAGACTACGGGACATTTGGGTTACATTTACAATGCAGATTATTGACATTAGGTCTGGCAATACAGTCAGTCATTATCCTGGTGATTATTTTGCAGATAAACCTAGTAACCCTGCCCCCTTTTAATAAAACGGCTCTTTTGAACGGTTCTTTGAAAGGAACGGAGCCATAAGATCCGGCTCCCTTCAAAGAGCCATAATTCCCATCACTACTGAGTATTCTCTCAACTCAGTATTTACATTCTTATATTCAAAGAAAATCATTAATATCTTTAAAAACTACAAGTCCTTTTCTATCAGCTGTGCACCGTTATGGTGTAAATATAGCCTATCTACCAATTGGATCAAATATAAAAGTCAGCCGAATTAGTGTTGATACTGTGAGGAGACGTATTGTGTGAAGAGAGATTGAATATGTTGTTTAATTGCTGATATATTTATGATCCACGTCAAGTATTCAGTTTCGGTGGCAGTTCTTCCTGTTTTTCCAGAAGTCTTCTAATCAGGGCTCTATAAATAAAGAACTACGGCAGATATGTAATATTTAATGCAGCCGAACCGTGTATTACAATGCCATTATGTGATCTGTTTCAGGTTATTTTATTTTGAAATTCAGTTCCTGACGGACGCCAAAAAAGCCAGATATTATAGAATTAAACAAATAAATAAAAACAAGGATAATTGTGTGTTATTGTTGAGTAAATAACAGTGTGTTATTTAGAAAATAATAACAAATTAGAAGGAACAAAATATAGTATTCTGAGGCTCCGACCCCCATTTATTTTCCTCACGGACAGCAAAAGAAGTCCGACATTATACGATTCAAAATTAAAAACAATAATAGTGGCTTGATATTGAGTAAGAACATGTTTTTATGAACCACCGGTCTTCCAAGACCCGAACGGACAAAAAGACGTGGTGCAGGCACGAAACATACTACCAATAGAAATACATTGCTTTTTAAATCGTTCTGTGTGACACGAAAAAAAAGGGGAAAATCGTGTTGATGAACACGAATCAATAGATTAAGTGTCGCACAACCAGTCGATCTCAAACCAACAAACTCCATTCTTCCTGTCAACACTCTCTGCAGCGGTCCAGGTAAGCGTGGGCCAATCAAGAACTCACTCAGAACAAGAGTTGGCGCCGCTCGACCGAAAGCCGCAGTATTAAATCCAGCAATTAAAAAATTGCGAAAATTCAACTTCTTTCAAACATTGAACAATGCCAGAGTGCTGTGGGACCATCATGCAAAAACCAGTGGTCTGCTTGGGGTTCACTTGAATATCCGCAGTCTTATTCCCAAAAGTGATCAGATAAAACATCTCTTAACAGACTCTAACTTGGACTATTTATGTTTGTCAGAGACTTGGTTGAATAAAAACTCCCCATCCTCAGCCATACATATTCCTGGCTATAATGTTTTTAGGAAAGATAGAGCTGTGGGCAGGGGTGGGGGGTTATTGTTTTATATCAAAGACCACATATCATGTAATGAGGTTCAATGCTCTGCTGAGAATGAGCTTGAGCATATCTGTCTTAATGTTAGCCTGTCACCACAGATGTGTTTCATTCTCATTGGAGTGTACTGACCACCATCTGCAAAAGCAATTTTCTTTGACAAATTAGAAATAATGCTAAGGGAATGCAGTTTTGCTTAGGATATACAGTAGTATTAATGGGTGACTTCAATGTTAATTGGGAGGACAAAGCAAGTAATATGGCATTAGAATGGGTATCAAATCAATTTGATCTCACAATTAATTAAGGGGCCTATTAGAATAACCACATCCTCAAAAACCCAAATTGACCTGATTTTCAGCAACAAACCTGAAAGGGTGACAACAATCTTCAATATTGTCACTGGTCTGTCTGACCACAATCTAACTCTCATAGCCAGAAAGCTCACTAAATCCTGCTTCCATTTGAAACCCAACACAACATTTTACCAATTAAGAATACCCAAGAGTGATATTGATGAATTTGACAGGGAAATTAAAAACATTAACTGGAGCCAAATTGTATCTGGTACAGATGTGGATACCAACAGTGGTGTAGTGGGGGATTTTTTTACTGCTTTATTTTATTTCTATCTTACTATTTATTTTTATTACAGTGTTCTTAATATAGTTCGCTATCTGTGTACCCTTTTTTAAAATTGTATTTGTATGTACGACACCTAGTCAAATTCCTCGTACGTGTGAACCTACCTGGCAATAAACCCATTTCTGATTCTGATCTTTTTGTCCTCTAGGTTGCACTGCCACGTCTACAGTAGCGCAGAATGGACAGAGGAAACATGATTGGGCCTTAAGTTTTTTGCAGCCAATATACATTATCCTAAAAACTTGGGATAGGAGGGTGAGTGAACAAGTTAGCCATTGGTTGAAACCTACATCCCCATTGTTAGACGTACTAAATCCTGCACACTGCTCCTTCAAATTGACAATGTGAACATATGTCGCCTTTTTGCAATTTCTGTTATTTTCAGTTGAGAATGTTTCAAAGTAATCTTAAAAAATTCAACTTACTTTTTGTTTCTACTGTTTATAAGTATGATGTTTAAATATTAAATGCTGTATTCATTAGTTGTACTATAATTCTACAAATATCTTTATATTTTAAGTTTTCAGAGTAATTGTTTCCTACAGAACATTTTGCGATGTCATTTTGTTGAATTTATTTGATTGGAAAATGTTAGAAAAAAGCTGTAAAATAACAGTATTCTTGTTATGATTCTGTTTAGTTTTGATTTTGTTGTGTGCTCTTTTTGTGTTTTTTGCTGTCTCCCCCCTCCCTTCTCTGTTTTCGGCCCATTCCCAAACCGCCCCCTACACCCTACCCCTCCGTTTGCGCGTTCAGGCGGAGGGTCCGCCATATTGAGGGCTGTTCCAAACCAACGAGTGTGGAATGGTGTGGAGGGGGAGTGGGCTATCAAGCCCTCAAACAGCGAGTCT
This sequence comes from Notothenia rossii, assembly GCF_949606895.1. Classification (NCBI taxonomy): domain Eukaryota; kingdom Metazoa; phylum Chordata; class Actinopteri; order Perciformes; family Nototheniidae; genus Notothenia; species Notothenia rossii. Next base: position 52,581,731 of record NC_136905.1, on the reverse strand, counting down.
GCAGAGGTGCTGACTTGAGACCGGCCTCTACCTGACCGGAGTCACGATGTGTGTGTCCGTCAGGAAACACGCTGTTTACAAGTAGTTCCAGCAAACACCCACTGATAAATTGCGATGTTAACAACCTCATGATAGCCTCATATGTTTTAACTTAGGATCATACCTGTGTTTAGTCTAGAAAAAGGTAAATGTGTGCATTTTATTATAAAGTTGTGTATATTTACAGACTGTTGCAAAAACTAAGAAGCTTATAAACATCAGGTTTAAAACTAAAAGAGCTTTACGAAAAAGTAACACAATGAAATATATTTGGAGTTTTATTTGAGTTATTAATTTAAACTTTTTGTGTAAGTGATGCTGATTTGAAACCGTTGTTACATACAGTTACGGCATTTCCTGTTTCTGCCGGAGAGAGGGGAGGTCTTCCCAAAGCTTGCCGCTGTATTTACTCCCTCCATCTGACAGGATGGAGCCTCGTTGAGCTGCGAGTGTGGCTATAGACGGAGTTCACTCCGTCACGGAGGGGTAGGGTCGAGGGAGTGGTTTGGGATTGGGCCTTTCTCTGCAGGGCTGATGTGTGACAGGGAGTTGGCTGGCTCCCCCCAGTAGCAGACGAGGCACACCTGTTTCCACTCACCTCTTCACCTGTGGATATAAAATCCCGGTCCTCATGCCACTTCCCTGCCAGATCATTCCTTTGTGTTTCGACCCTCTGGTGTGTCTCGATGCTCTCCTCGTCTCTATGATCTGTTGCTTGGATTTTTGCCTCCTGTCCCTGACGTCTCCGTGCCAGCCAGCTTCCTGCCTCCACTGCCGTTTTTTATGTTCCTCTGCTTGAATAAAGCTTTTTGTTTTTGACCATCTCTCTCCAGTCTTTTGCTTTGGGGTCCAATATTCTCTAGGCCTTAACAATTCTAGCTGTAGAACTTTAGGTTCTGTATTTATTTTAGTGTTTGATCATACAAATCTTATCAAAAGAAAATGTAAAAAGCTGTTTTTCTCATCAGAACTTTATTTAAGGTATTTTAATGTAACATTTTAAGACAATGGATTTTGAAAAGAGGGGAAAGTTTCCTCTAAAATCTTTAAGGACAATTTATGTATACTAATTGCTTTTGCACTTTATTTCAGTTAAAGTATTTTTACTTTAATTTTATGGTTTTTGTTTGGCAGCCGCTGCTGCCAGTCATTTGACCGTTTTTTTACAGGTTGACCCTGTACTTGCCAGTAATAGGCATGGCTTTTCTTGAGCTTAGGGGAGCCACATTCCATCTGCACATATTTGCAGTCGACATCATTTGGGACATTGGGACATTTGAATTCAACAAGGCCAAATTGGGGATATTCTGTTGGGTCAAAAACAACTCCATCAGGGGAGGCACCAAGCCAGGGCGTAGAGGGGTGAATGACAAGGCCACAAGGGGAGTAGTTCACGTTTGCCAGTCTACTGTATTCAGCTGCTACTGTGGGCTCCATCTCTGCACCTCTCCTCATTTCTGCAGTCTGCCTTGTACCTTTGAGTATTCGCTCTGCAAGAGAGTTAGCAGAGCTCTCACCTCTGACGTGACAAATCTCTCTAAACCTAGAGGCAGTAACCCTGGGTTTGCAGAGCAGATGCCACTCTGAGCTAGAGCTTTGCTCACAGGTAGCCTCCTCAATTTTGTGAGACATTTCCAAATCAACAGATAAGCTGTTCATATGTAGTTGCTCCTCTTCTGAGCACACCAGTGGTAAATCACATGGCAAGATCACATACCCCTCTATGGGCAAGTAGGGTGTTGGTGGTGTGTCAGTGTGAAGTGTGGTATACCGAGACGTCAACGCAGGCATCTGATAGGACAGAACACTGCCCTCCTGCACCATCCCGAAGGCACTTTCCACAAGGGGCTTGTCAGGTCTCATGTTCATTGTGGTCACAAGCGGTCTTTCTTCAATGCTGAATGCTGAGTATGCCTCCGTAACTCTGAACAGGCAGGGATCTGGTAATGGCCCCACCATGCCTCTGTAGAATCCACTCCTACAAAGAATGGCAAAGACAATATAGCACATTAATGTGACAATAAAGGTTAGGAATACAGCACCAGAATTATGAATTTTAAAAACACAGGAAACACAATTTTCCAGATAAAATTACCTTACTCCAGTCTGCACCATCCTATTTGGTACAGGCTTGGTGAAGACAATGGAGTTGATGGGCCCTGGCTTCACACCCTTAAGGAAAACACAATTACTGTTCGTTGAGTCACTTTAAAACAAAAACTCTGTGAAAGATTACAAGTATTTGAACCTCATTGAAATTACCATTGTTCGCGGCTTGTGCCATTGCTGTTCCGATTCAGTACAGCTATGCACAGGTGGCACAACTGGCATGTTCAGTTCAGTCTAGTGTGCTGTTTGGAACAGCAATGCTACTGTGTGATTGCACAAAACAGTTCCTGCAACACAGGAGCACTGGTTGTGCGTGAGCACCACTGGTGATGAATCATGAAGCGTTATCTAAAAAAGAGAGAAGAAATACTAGTGATTAGTAACCTCACTTACGGTAAATGAACCAGGAGGTTATTATGAGTAGAATTATTGGTTATTTTTACTGACCCATTATCCTAGAAGAAGCATGTATTCCTGAATGCTTAGTGTTACCCTCTTACCCTACAATACCACAATGAACTTTCTTTGGAAACTAAGATGCCTTGAAAATTGTATTAAAGCAGTTTTGACTATATATTTGAACCCCCAAACTTACACATCCATAATCAATGTAATAATATCTGACCAATCAGCTGTGATAAAGCAGGGAGAAGTAGGACACTGTTGAGATTCCCTTAAGGTAAACTAATGTTTAACTGAACTGAAACTCAATAAACAGGGGGGAACACAGTGTCAATGCTGCCTGCCTACACTCAAACTGTGTGCTGTCTCGCTCTTCCTCATTGACCTGTAGCACAAGGCTCTCACGCTGACCTGCCCTGTCAGCCTGTCTTTATTGGACACTGAATGAAGAAAAACAGAGCAACAGCGTTAGATCTATACTCACGTCAAAACATCTATGGCAACATTGCTTTACAAAAGCTGATACCATTATGCAGTGTGGCTAACAACAAGACAACCTCTAGTTGGCTAGGCTATAAGGCTATTAAACGATAGTATTTTTGAGCAAAATGGCTAATGTTTTAAAGAATTAACACCAGAAACAGTACATAGCGTTACCCAGAGCCCTATAGTAGTCTACTATAGTAGTAGTATAATAGTAGTTATACTATAGGGCTCTGGCGTTACCTAGCTTTTGACAGCTAACGTTAGCGTAACCTGGAACATAAACTAGCTGATTAGCACCTGTTACTCCAGTTACCTTCTTACCTTCATAGTTGTGTATATATGACGCAGCATATAATTTGAAGCCTTTATCGAGTTTGCTGGCTGGGGCTTTAGTCGTCCGGCAAATCCGATGAACATCTGACATTTTTAATTTCGGAAGCTCTTGTAGGCAGTGGGTGTAGAAGGTCGTCATTTTCAAACAGGAAATGAATCGGCCGCTTTGAGTAGAATGCGGAAGTCACTGTGCATGTAGCCTATAGTATATGTTCAAAGGTCTACTGTGAAGGATATTATAAAGCCTTAATGCAATCGAATGTAAAACAAAAAAGTTATGATTGATGAAAATAGTAAATCGGTCAGATTTGACCCGAACACAACAGGAGTGTTATAAAGAACAGACATAAAAAAACAGATATCGGCAGACATGACAAGGGGCCTAGGCAGTGGCAACCGGCCCATAAGGGCGCTAGGGGCGCCGCCCCACCTCTTCCCAAATTCAAAAAAAATATTAAATTAAAAAATATATATTTAAAAATATATATATTTCAAAAATATATATATTTTATATTTTTTATTTTTAATGAACAAGGTAAATATCATACAATTGGTATCAGTAAAATGTATAATCTACAATAAAATCTTGTTAAAAATTGTGTTACGATGTCTAAAGTTACTGATAAGTCACATGTTTCCTGCCTGGCCTTGCCCTTGGCATTAGTTTATCATTACGGGGCGCTGCCCCCGAGCCAAACAGCAGCAACCAGCACGTTGCAAAATTCTCAATAGTAAACTGTGCCGCCGAAACATAATTTCAGCCAATCATCGCCGTCAAATATTTTGATCACGAGAGCGCTCACGTTGGCGCCCACGTTGCTTACGTGCGTTGACGTGAGTTGTTTTTTAGACTCGTGAGGAACTGGGGTAGTATCTAGAGTAACGCAGTGTAGGCGGAGCCGTGACGTCATCTTCAATGAGCTCCCCAGAAAAACAACACAGCCGTTAGCTCTTAGCACTCAGAACTCACAGCTCTTGATATCTGTTCAGAAACTAGACAAAAGTTAAACAAGTACAAACCACATACTGTCTGTGTCATGGCGAATACAGTCGCTGGTTTATTTATGTCTGTATAGGCCGTTGTTGTGAGTGTGGACGGTCGGAGATTTTACAACGTTAGCTTAGCCAAATCTCCATTAGAAAACACGCATTTTAAAAGGTTTTTCGCCTGCCGTCTGTCTGCAGACTTGTCAAAGCCTTAATTCATGGTTTTTACTATCCGGTATCAGTATGTTGTTACTTCCGCATCATTTTGAAACGTGTATAAATCAGGACATTTTGATGTACAGTTTCAAAATAAAAGACCTTTGGGGACAGGGATGATAGCTCATATGAGACTTCAAAGGTCTTTTATTTTGAAACTGTACATCAGAATGTCCTGATTTTTTCTGAGTGACGACATGGGGTGTCCTGCTATCATCCTGGAGTGAGATGGATCTATGATACTGGACAGTCTTTGTTTTATTTTCATCCAAAAACAGGGATGATAGCTGAGACTTCAAAGGTCTTTTATTTTGAAACTCTACATCAGAATGTCCTGATTTTTTCTGAGTGACTAGATGGGATGTCCTGCTATCACCCTGGAGTGAGATGTATCTATGATACTGGACAGTTTTTGTTTTATTCTCATCTAAAAACAGGGATGATAGCTCATACAATAGAGATTTCAAAGGTCTTTTATTTTGAAACTCTACATCAGAATGTCCTGATTTTTTCTGAGTGACTAGATGGGATGTCCTGCTGTCACCCTGAAGCGAAATGAGTCTTTGATACTGGACAGTTTTGGTTTTATTCTCATCTAAACAAAGAGGGATGATTTTTTTTTACTCTACCGTAATGCATAGGATATTCGCGCACTGCAATATCACTTGAGGGCTGGCTTGACTAGGTTTTCCCGAGTGGAGGCTGGCTTGACCGCAGTTAGTTTAGCATACTCAGCCCGACTCAGCCTGGTTGTTCCTGGCCCTAGAACCACGATTGTATGGGGCCATTACATCACCAGAAGTCCCAATTTAAGGGGTCATTTCTCCCAAAAAAAAAATGTTTACTCACTATATCAACAGCCACACCAAAAATATTTTCCACCAGCCGCCACTGGGCCTAGGCCCTCTTTTGCGAGAGGGGGGGGGGACAGTGCCAGACCAGCTGGGTAAACAGTGCGTCCTAGCCATCATTGATTAAGGAGTTTGATGGCTTGATATCTCCGCCCAGATGGCAACAGTTCAAAATAAGTGGCAAGAGTGTGCCTCAGGTCACTCACAATATTGTGTGCCATTTTTAAAACTCTGTCCTTGTATAAGCTTTCTAGACTAGAACATTTGATTCCTGATGTTGCCGACATTGAAAGACAATCATATACGTAAAAAGAACATTCTTTGTTGAGACTTAGCATTTACTTTCTCAGACCATACATCCCATCTGAGCTTGTGGTCAAGCACAACACCAAGATACTTGTACTCAGTGACACATTGTATAGGCTCCCTATTTAAAAGAGTAGGGTTGGGCGATTGTGCTATTCTAAAATGTATTTCCATCTCCTTTGTTTTTGAGGTATTTAAAAGCAGGTTTGACTTCTCACACCAATTAATAAAGAAATCAAGGACAGTTCCCTGCTCCTCTTCCTCGTCAAATAGGAGGCTGACCAGGGCCGTATCATCTGCATACTCAATAAAGTGCCTGTTGGGAAAAGTGTTAATGCAGGACTTGTATAAAATGAATAAAAGAGAGGATAGGACACATCCCTGGGGTGAGCCTATCCAGGTAGTCATCGTATCAGAAAGTGTCATGCCTATTCTAACCTGCTGAGTTCTACAGCTGAGGAAGTCGACGATCCAGGAGATCAGACCAGGTTCAAGTGAGAATTCTTCAGTTAAAATATTTGCAAAAATACTTGGCTTGATGGCGTTAAAAGCCGATGACAAATCGGCAAATAAGATCTTTACATGGGCTTTTGGCTTCTCGAGATGAGTGTGCAGAAGATGCAACAGGGTCGCGATATCATCTTCCACCCCTCTAGATGCCTGATATGCAAATTGCATGGGATCTAAGAGGTGCTATGTTTGTGAGATGAAATACCTCTTAACTAAACACTCAAAGCATTTCAGTAAGTGCTATGGGCCGAAAGTCATTGGGCTCACTGGGCATGGGGATTTTAACTGCAGACCATCTTGAATACTCGACGAATACTTCACCATACCAGACCATCCTGAACTTGTAAGTTCCATTTCTTAAAATACTAGATGAGAAATGTTAAAACTTCCAAGTAAAATACAAATGTTAAGAGGAACAGACTGCTAAACTTAGCTAACATGGTTAACTATTTCAACCCAGTCTCACAGCATTTCGTGTAATAGTCACTAAATTAACCTATTGATTCGTGTTCACCAACACGATTTCCCGTTTGTTTTCGTGTCACACAGAACGATAAATAATAACAAATTAGAAGGAAAAAAAGATTTAAAAAAATACAGGTTTGAGTATTCTGACACAGAACGATTTTAGAAGCAATGTATTTCTATTGGTAGTATGTTTCTTGCCTGCACCAAATAATAACAAATTAGAAGGAAAGAAATACAGATTTCAGTATTCTGAGGCTATGAGCCCCATTTATTTTCCTCATGGACGGCAAAAAAAGTCTGATATTATACTATTTAAAATAAAAACAATAATCGTGGCTTGATATTGAGTAAGAAAATGTTTTTATGAACACACAGCTTCTGGTCTTCCAAGACCCGACCGGACTAAAAGACGTGCTGCAGGCACGAAACATATTACCAATAGAAATACATTACTTTTAAAATCGTTCTGTGACATGAAAAAAATGGGAAAATGGTGTTGGTGAACACGAATCAATAGATACAATTAATTTCGTGACTATTACACGAAATGCCGTGAGACTGGGTTGACTATTTACAAGTAACTCTATAGAGTGCTGCAGTGATGAAGTATTTGTGTAGGCCAACCCGGAAGTTAGCATTGCAACTGGTACCTTAACAAAAGTTTAATTCAAGAAAATAAGCTTTGTGGCCAACACATGTCTGTGATACTTAAAGGGCATCTTGGAGGTTTTGTTTTTTCTACATTTATGCTTAGACTTGCTTGAAAATTACAATTAAAAAAGTGAATGTAGGATTTGATATGTTTTACGAGACATAAGGGCAGGAATTCAGAGGGAAAGGAGCAATTTTGAGCTCTGCTGTTAAAAACGCCTTTTTTTTAAAGGTCATACGTCAAACGCGTCATATTACATCACAAAGGGTAAACATCTCCGCTCTCTGACCGCGGGTATAGTTAGTAGTTGCGTTGAGTTGAGCGGTTGTGTTTTAGTGAGCTGGTATTTTTCGGTAGTTTTACATTCTATTTCACCATTTGTAATCATGGTGCAGTATTGTGTTTGTGCAGGTTGCACAAATACCAGCCTGTCAGGACATCGAGTCCACAGTTTCCCTCACGGGAAAAGGACCGGAGCTAGCGTTCGTTCCTGGGTGCGTTGTGCATCCACCTCCCTGCAGCACATACTCTCCACAGCTTTATCAGGAAACCGTATTACTTCACTCTCCCCCCCCCTTTGCTGCTCTCTCTCTCTCTCCCCTCCGGTACACGGCACCGTAAGACGTAGTGTGGAGTTGCATTAGGTAACGCTGTTGTGCCTGTAGTGCTCCAGCCGTCTCCTTTATGTTTGTTTGTTTCCCCCTGTCTGTGTTGTTTGTGTGTGAGTCGTGGCTGTCACTCCTGACTAGCCTTGGGATCCATGTTTATTAATACGTTACACCGGCCGCTCTCCCCCTTGTTTCCCCCATGTTACGTCACACGCGGGAGGTCACGTGCCGAGGCTTTTGAACATTTCTTACAAAAACTACGCCTGTAGTGTATATTTCTGTATATTTTTTTGAAAATCTAGTGTATTCATCATTTTCCTACACATTTATTCACAGGTGTCTTTAACCTGGAAGTTGCTCTTTAACAGGTTTTGTTCAGCAGAATAATTTCCATATATTTACACCACTTTGTGATCTCGAAGCCTAAGTGCGATCAGCATACATGAAAAGCTAATGAAATTCTATAAACAAACTACATCAAAATCCATGGCTGTGCGTCACCACCGCTAAGCTAAAGGTGGACTTTAGTATTTTCATGAAGTCACTTGTTAGCAACCGTTAATGTTATGGCACATAGAAGCTTCGGACATGAGTGGAGTATTTGCCCACATTTGTTATTTCGTAAAACAAAACGTAAAAATCTCATAAGCTTGCGTTAACCACAGATCTTATTTTTGACTTCTAACCACACAACACAAAACTCAGAATTTGTTTTACTTAGAGACAAGGGAACAGGAAAGGGTCAAAGTCATTTTCAGGTTTTAGGACTCATTTCTGCAACACTTACTACTAACAAACTCTTTAATATAATGGAGTTTACCGTGACCCTACTTTAGTAAGGTTAATTTGTCTGAAATATATGTACACATCCAGTAGGAATCCTAATCAAGCATAGTTGTTTTGAACAGCGTTATCTTATAATGCACGTGTATTGCTCTGAAACATACTGTACCTAAAATTCTTCTTTGTTCTGTTCCTTCCTGTTGTCCTCGCAGAGGAAACCAAAGCTCCAGCAGCTCACCGGGTAATAAAGTCAGCCTTAGGAGAGAAGTGACAGGTAGAGTAGAGGTCAGGATAGCAGAAGAGAGAAGGAGAGGAGAAGAGAGGAGAACAGAGAAGGACAGGAGAAGAGAGAAGAGGATAGGAGAGGAGGAAAAGAAACAGCTTACTTTTACCTTAAACCTTGAGGGGGAAACTATACACCCTAACCCCAACCATAACAAAACATTACAGAAAAACAAAAGTTTAGCGATTGGCCAATGTAAAACCCTCTCCTGGAGGGCATCACCAAAAGAGTCTGGACCAAAAAACTCAGCCTACCTCGATTTTTGTCCCCTCCAAATAGGCTAAGGTTCAGAGTTGGATAATACTATTACCATACCAGCCCTGAGTGCAGAAAACATTCTACATTGTCAGGTCGCAGTCGAGAGCAGTTTTTCTGAAGTTTCCTGAAGTTTTCAGCTTCAGACAGGTCAAATGCTCCCCCTGAGCAACCAATCTCTCCAGGTTGAATGTACTTATTCTATCTGGAGAAACGAGACCTGACAAGAGCCCTTTTCACGCTAGCTCATGACCGGCAGAGTGGTTATAGCAGTGGCGAGCCATCAGGGCACTCTAGGGCCTGTGAGGGTCTAAGATATTCCCAAAAAAAAAAATCATTATATTTTTGTTGTTACATTTTTCATTAGTTTTAGCAAAAATAACTTGGTTTATTTGTATTCAAAATAACATTTCCAAAGAAATAAATCCTTTGAATCTGCCTGTTCAGTTTCTGTTGGAATGTGAAGGGTCAAATGCCATCTCTGCGAGTTACTGTGAAGATGGGAGAGCTTGTTGGTCCCTCTGTACATTCACAGAGGGCCAGCTATAGTAACTCACTGAGAGAGTAATTTCAAATGACAGTACATATCTTCCCTCTAAATGGGTGGGCTTTATTTTCGTGGGCTTTATGACAAGTTCCGCCCGCTGTGAGGTTTATACATGTGTATAAAGTGGTGCAGTGACACGTCCTAAAACCCGGAAGTAAGCTGCTGTTTCCCTCGACACAAAAGCAATGGGATTTCTCCATAGGATTTTGGAAAATAGCTTGAAATAAGGTATGTGGAACGAACCTGTTAGATAAATGCAAGTTTTGTTCAGCCGGATAATATCCACATGTCTACCCTACTTTTATAAGTCAGAGGGCCTAGGTATAAAAGTCACGGCTCGCCACTGGGTTATAGTACATTTGTAAAACCTCTTCTAAGTTAAACAGGCTGGCTTCTAATTCTTCCACTACTGCTTTAAGTTTTGTAGTGAAATGTAAGGTGTACTGCTGAACAAAAACCCTTGTGTCAACAGGCGAAATTGTCACTCTCAATCAGCTAATGGTCAAAAGCTCCCCAGGAAGCAAGCTGGGCGTTTAAGTTAATATCTATAGAGGCTAAATGGTGGTACTACAGTTTATGTTTCCTTAAAGTTGTAAAATGCGCTAAAATGGAAACCCAGAGTTATTTTCCCTCTCCGTTCTTTTGACTTAACCTGACTCAACAGGGCGGACATTTTGTGCAGATTGGACAGAAAACAATTCAAAGCTCCCTGCTACTACTTCCATTTCTTCCACTCAAGCTCACACTCAACAGAAACGGAAAGAGAGCAGGGGTGACCAATACGTCGATCGCGATCGACCGGTCGATCACAAGGGTAGTGTGGGTAGATCGCATGGCATTGAAGAAAAAAAGAAAAGAAAAAAACATTTTTTTTTTTTTTTTAAGGTTAGCCTATCATCCATCCTTACTATGGCATTTGCCACTTGATTGACGTACAGGTAAGCCAGTCTGAGTTGTATTGTGCCATACAGGTTCATGCAGTTAAGGCACCTACACACGGCGGCGTGCGTTGCCGCTTCAACACTTCTGCTCATTCACTTTGAATGGGGTGACGTCACGATTCGCTGAACTGCATTGTGGGAGCAAAGCGTAGCTTCTCTCGCGGTGTTCGCTGCAAAAGTAGAGCAATGTTCTACTTTTGCCGCCTCGACGGAGGCGTCAGCCAATCGAATCATATGCCAGTGCAAGCTCTAGCCAATCAAACCGTGTGCTTGTGTGTCTGGGGCGGGAGATTCATGTGATTGGTTGTTGGTCGAGTTTCAGCCCCCCCCGCCGGCAAGCGTCAACGCACGCAGCCGTGTATAGGAGCCGTTATGAGGGGGCCTCCCCTCCTCATCTGAAGCGCAAATGCAGCGCAATATTATACGCTTATGCGGCGCAATTAGTGTTAGCGCGCCACAGTTTATCCGCCGTTTAGTCCACTAGCACCAGTGGTGTAGTGGGCGTTGGACGCGGGGGTACGCCGTACCCCCACTTATTTGGAGCATGATATTTTTTTTAATAGTCTAATAAATATAAAATCATTGCCAGTGTTATCAGTTGCAAGTGTGTATTTGTTGTAATAATGACAAAAACATAATACATTTCACAGTAATTATAATAAAAAATAAAAAACGATTTCCTTAAAAAATGATGATTCGTCATCACGCTCGTGACCCCGCGGCGAGCTGGGGGTGTGTCAATGATGTGGCGGCAGCTCTTTCCCTCAAGAACGCTAACAAGAAAGCTCTACAATGGCAGGCAAACATTCTATACTTGACTTCTTTTCTAAAAAGAATGTCATTCACAAAAAGAAAGAGGCTAGCACAGGGGTCGGCAACCCCTGGCACGCGCGCCAGCATTGGTACGCGGCACCATAACCAGTGGCAAACTAGGAATAAGTGGAATAAGTGTGCAAAATATTTAAATTGTATTTTCGGATCCTGAACGAGACCGCCGCCAGAGCGCGTCTCCCCGTTACCTGCAGAAGGAAGCCATGCACGCAACGCAGCCCCGCTCTCTTTAACTCCAGGCGACTTTCTGCCGCTTTCCTCCGTGGTGCAGTGCTGATCGTTTCACCACGGAGGAAAGCACTTCACTAATTGCAGTACCCATAAGGAGCTGTACAAATGCCGCAGTTTTTGCGTGGCTGTGTATTTAGTTGAAAGTCCAGTGGCGATCAGCTCATCTCTCATCGAAATAATATGCTACAAAGGGGCGGACTGGCCATCTGTGTGTTGAACTTTCCTGTCGGCTCCCAGACCTTAGTCGAGGAGGGCAGAAACAACAAGCTTCAGGTTCAATAACCCACTTTAGCTTAAATGACTAGAGAGAGGCGAGCTCTTCTTGGGAGGCCGTTGCATTTATTTAGCTGTTCTTCTGTTTTTACAAAATACATCACAGACGAGACCTCTGTTTTTCTGCTTCCTCGTTTCACTTCCAGAAACATACACACGTTCCCTCACTGTCGCTCTACCATCCACAAACACACATGCACAAGCCACACCCCTCTCTCTCTCTCTCTCTCTCTTAAAGAGACAGCGATCTCATCTCACTCTGCATGACCATAATATCATAAAATGTGTGCTCTGGACAATCACAGAACGGACGATCGTCCTTATTATTATGCCGTTTAAACCAATTATTTAAATGTGTTTGTTAAATTCGGCATCATGTAAGTTGCGCTGAAAGGTCCACACACTGCTTCCCCGCAGCGAGGCTCCCCCGCCCTCCTACTGATAGTTGACGAGCGTCAAGCTCCTCAACCCCCCTCCCGTTGATAATTGTCGATCGTTGGCACGCTGATAACTATTTTTTTTTTAAATGGCACTTCATATCAGAAAGGTTGCCGACCCCTGGGCAGCACCGAAGCAACAAGTGAAGCTGCTACTAGTACATCATCAGAAGAGCCACCTAAAGATGTGGATAATGCTAGCACTAACGTTAACATTAGCTGCGCTAGCAACGTTCCCCTGGCTAGCTCAAGCTCACCTTTCCCAGAGGTATGGACGGAGGAGATGTGGCGGAGGAAACAAGAGGCACACCCGTGGATACACTGCAAAGCTGAGATACTGGGCTGCAAAGTTTGTTCATCCATTTCGGATTTATCAGTCTTCAAAACGCAAGGTGTGTGTGTGTGTGTGTGTGTGTGTGTGTGTGTGTGTGTGTGTGTGTGTGTGTGTGTGTGTGTGGGGGTGTGTGTGTGTGTGTGTGTGTGTGTGTGTGTGTGTGTGTGTGTGTGTGTGTGTTTGAAAAAAGCAGCGCTGTCTAATTTGAATAATTTCAAGTCCATATTCAATGTTGTTTGCATAAGTACGCTATATTTTTCGTTACGTTTATTTAATAAGTTAATTTCAGGACAACTTTGGGAATTGTGTTTGTTTGTTATGAGTTTTAAATAGATTTTGAAAGTGGAGATAGAGAGAGAGAGAAGCAGCGCTGTCTGCTTAGTTGCAATACTGTAGCTCAGGCATTTATGCAACTTAGGCCTATAAATTGTTTATGTAACTTATGTGCCAGTGTGTCCATGGTTTTGAGTCTGTGTGTGTTGAGCGCAGCGCCGTCTGCTTTTTGCAGTACAGTAGCCTAACTAAAGTAGGACTAAGCATACCGGTAGTTTCTGTGGACCTGTCTGCCCGTTTTGTGAGTGCACTGCTCGCGTGCGCACTTGTGTGGCATTGTTTGGGATGACCTAATTAAAATAGCGTCCCCCCAAGCTGAAAAAGTGTAGGCACCCCTGGAGTAGGGGATAGTCAAGTAGAGTAGACAAGAGCTAAACATACTTTAATACTACTGACAGCTCTATCGCTACATTAGCATGCTACATGGTCCTGTGGTATCTGACACACCTGTTACTGGACAGGTCCAGGTAGGTGATATTCGGAAGAAAGACAGCAGCTTGGGCAGGAAGGCTGGAAAGACGGTTGTTGTGGAGACCGAGAGTCTGGAGGCGGGGCATGTCCCTGAGCCCCTCCCAGGGGAAGGATGACAGCAGGTTTCCATCCAGACGTAGCTCTCGCAGGGCCTTCAGGTTGACGAAGCTACTGGGGTGGATGGAGGTGATGGAGTTGTAGGTCAGCCACAAAAAACGCAGCTCTGAAAGGTTGTAGAAGGCTGCCCGGGGCACCTTGGAGATAAAGGTCTTCTCTAGACGCAGTTTGACTGTATCAGCCGGGACGTTAACAGGAACGGCTGAGATCCCAGGGTCACTGCACTGCACCAACCTGCGATGGGAAATACAAAGATGTGTCATTTCTCAGTTCAATCATTCACACTATTTGATAATTTTAGCTTGAAAACATGCAATTCTCAAACACAATTTTGCTTGTCTAATGCTTTACATTGGTTACTTATAATACGTTAATTGTAGTTACCATGAGGATATTTCAAACAACCAAATGTGTAACATTATAGTGACTTTTCTTACCTAAAGGAATGCATGTGCATTTTGAAATGCTTTATAAACATGCTCAATGGATTTCCTACCAGTTGTTTTTCCCTTGGTGAACGAACAGCAGATGGACCGTAACAAATCTGTATTTTTTCAATTGCAAAGGCCTTTGTTTCATATTAAAAACTTGAATATTTAATATATAAATTCAAAATCTTCTTCTCTGATTTAGTTCACGAATATGCTTATTTTCCAATTAGAAGGATACATTCTCTAACTTGATTTGGCTACAAGAAGATTTCAACCCTTCATTTCATTTCAAACCTTTATTTATCCAGGTGTATCCCATTGAGATCATTGATCTCTTTTCAAGGGAGACCTGCTCAAGTAGGTTCCACATGAAACATAAAAAAAAAACATAAACAGAACAACAAAAGGACATCTTACAGAATCATTACAGGGATTACAATTTACATAACTATCCACATGAACAGGTACCAACAGCTTCCGATTGAGTAGCATCCAACCAAGCTTTAAAAACATTTCGTGGCATCGGATTGCTCAGTTTCCATTTCGATTGCAGACTATTCCAAGAGAGTGGAGCTGCGCATCTAAAACCTGTCTTCCCTAAGACAGTCCTAGCAGTTGGCAAATTTAATAAAAACACAGCATGCGATCTCAGGCAGTAGCCACTTACAATTCGCCGTGAGATCAGGGAGCAGATGTAGGATGGAAGTTTCCCTAACATGGCTTTGATTATAAAAATGTACCTGTGACTGAGCCTCCGTACAGTTAGTGAAGGCAAACCAGCCCTTGCATACAGGCTACAGTGATGGGTTAATGCTTTACAGTTTGTCACAAATCTCAGTGCACTGTGATACGCAGCATCTAACTTGACCAGGCAATTGGCAGGTGCATTCATATAAATCAGATCACCATAGTCCAGCACAGGTCAAAAGGTCCGAGTGACTAGTATTTTCCTGGCCTCAAGCGAGAAACAGGACTTGTTCCTGTAGAAGAAACCTAGCCTAACCCTCAGTTTTTTAAGCAGGTTATTGACATGACGTGTAAAAGTGAGACAATCATCAAGCCAGATACCAAGGTATTTGTAACAGGTAACCACTTCAAGTTTTATTCCTTGCGTAGTTACAATATCTAAAACAGGCTCTGGCGTCTTTTTAGCTTTTGAAAAGAGCAACCCTGTCCCTGTTATCCTCCTATTTTTTTTAAGTTAAAAATGAATACAATTATAGTTACTCAAATATTGCGACTCGGGAACAGGGGGTAAAAAAGCATCTACCAATCAAAGGGTCAGCGGGTCAATCCCCTGCAACATGTCAGTGTCCTTAGAAAATATATTTTGTCCCCAACTATCCAAATGTACATACCATTCAATACCAGACGCAGGGGCGGACTGGACATTGGGAATACCGGGAGTTTTCCCAGTGGGCCGGTGCTGTGCGTTGGTCGGAGGGCCAAACATTTTTTTTATAGGAATTATTTTTTTCTTTGCCTAAATCCTACCGGCCCACATTTGTAAGTGTTCCAGCCACTCCCTGGAGGGGTGTGGCCCACACCCCACTGGGCTGGGCTGCGCCGTTTTGATAGGCTACCTATGTTCTATCTATTAGATAGTTTCACTTTCACACATCAGGCCCGTAGCAGCTGTCACTGCGCAGTGAACGATCAGGAGTGAGTGACTGAGAGGCTGTAGCTGGCAGTTGCTTACAGATGGATAAACAAGCTCCAAAGCTTAAAGGCGTTTTTGTATAGTTTGTGTATACAGTATACAGTATTGTAGCGAGCCCTGGGTTCAGAGGGAGGGGTTTGCATAGGGGAGGGGGGGGGAGTTGGCAGGGAAACAGGGTTCAGGGGGAGTGGCTCTACCAGAAAAGGGGGAAGTAACGGACCCCCCTAGAGGAGTTGAGGTCCACCACCTGCCCACACCCCCTGTTAAATGGTCTCACCCACATTGAGGATGCTTCCTACGCCCGTGTTTTATTCCATGCGTCAAGTCAGGCAAATTGGGTCCAAATGTTATTGCATCAATGATCTGTTAACATTAAAATCAATAAATATATGCTGTAACTATTTTGCTCTAAGCAACTCAAGGGCTCAGGTAATGTGATTAATATATGAATAATGGTCCAAAATAACATTAAATGCATAGGGTTTTTTGTTAAGTAACGTACTTTCGTCGCCGGCCGGCCGATACATGCCACACATTAAGTGGGCCTGTCTATCAATAAATCCCCGGGCCACTTTTTACCCCCCAGTCCGCCCCTGACCAGACGTGACTGCGGTATTGAATAATAAGTAAAGCTGCTTTGGATAGAAGCTTAAAAACATGTAATGGGATTTTTTAAGTTTTGTTCCAGGAGGATCAACACAACAACACAAAGATGAGGATGAAATGAAGCTCACTCAACCTGAGCTCTGCTGCTCCAACGTTCCCATACGTGCAGGCACATAGAGCTGGACAGGACTGCACCGCCAACAGAGGAGACTGCAAGATGTGAGCGAGGAGCAGCAGAAACATCGTTCACCAGACAAACCGCATACTCAGACCAACACTTTGTATCTCCATATTCCCAGTGCTCTCCAGTCTGAGGTTGTGTCCACAGTGAAGAGTGAAACTGTATCCCAGATTAGCTGGGATTACACTGTTTACGAGCAGCATTTAATCCCACGCCCCACTGTCAGTAAAACAAATCACAACATCAGAGAACGCCAACCAAAACCTTTAAGTCTACAGCATCAGAGCATGCACCTTAAATGGAATTGTTAGCCATTGTTAATGATACATGATAGTGAATGGCAAATAAACTTTAGGGACTATAGGGTTTAAAGACTCTGTGATTGAAAAATTAGTTTATTGTAAACCTGTTCAGTCCGGAATGAAACCTGAATGGTGTACTATGAAGTCTGGAAGATTGAGGTTCCTTTGATCCCATTATAATTATGTTGAATAAAGAGGAAAAACTTTCCCCATATTACATTTGATGAGCATGACACTGTCACAGTTTTCACTAATTTGAGCAAAGCATTGGTGGTTCTCTGCTTTACAGTTAACCAATTGAATGTGTCATGTATGTCTATTACACTATGTAAGAGCACTGTAATGTACATCTTGCTACTTTACTACTAACCATTTTTTTATATTCCACTGTAGCACTGGAAGTCATTAAGTAATTTGTGTTGGAGTAGTCCATGATAGACCAGGGGCCGTATTCACAAAGGATCTTAGGGCTAAAAGTAGCTCCTAACTGGCGAATTTAGGAGAAACTCCTAAACATAATGGGCGTGTCAGTCTTAAATTTAGGACTCCTAATTGTATTCACTAAGAGCAATTCACAAAGTATTTTAGGCCTAAAAGTAGCACCTAAGTTTAGGAGAGCTTAAAAGTCCTCGAGAGGACTCCTAACTCAGTAAGACCTATTCACAAAGAATCTGAAAATGGCTGCGAGACGAAATGTTTTGGAGACAATGGAAGACTGTGAATTGATCAAGAGATATAGGCTAAATCGTGAGGGTATCAAACTTGTTGTGGAATTAGTGCGGGATGCAATAACATCCCCGACTAACAGGAATAACCCTATTAGTACGGAAATAAAATGTTTGGCAACACTACGAAATTTAGCAACAGGGAAAATGCAACTGTGCAATGCCGACGATTTAGGAATATCGCAACCATCAGTCAGCCGTGCCATAAACCAAACCATCAACGCGCTCTCTAGACCACATATCATCCAACAGTTTATCCGGTTTCCTTTGGACAATCAACAACTACACAGGATCAAAGCCAACTTCATGGCAATTGCAGGTATGCCCGGTGTGGTCGGTGCTATTGACGGGACGCACATACAAATAATTGTGCCCTCAAAAGATGAGGACGTGTTCGTCAATAGAAAGAAAGTACATTCCATCAACACGCAGATTGTTTTCATTCATCATGATAGGGGGACTTGAACGGCGGTATGGGCTGTTATTGAAAGTGTTTAAGTGCTGGAAATATGCTCATTGGATAATAGTTTGCAGGGTGCTTTTAATTGCCTCCTTGATTTAATGCAATTTATGTATTTTTATTGTTTGCTATCTCTCTTTAACTTGCATATACAACGTCATTATCGTGGTCTGCACAAACTTGTCATCATGCGTGTATTCTGCTAACGGCACTGTCCATAACTATTTGATAGGAATACATTTCTAGCCTAGGCTATTTCCTTGTTTTTCGGTGATTTAATGGGCTCGTTTGTGGGATGTTGCGGATGAGTTTCACAGAGACCGCCTGCTCTGAACAACCAATCACCGTACTGACCGCTTCTAAACTCATGCACGAGAATTGACGTAATCCATAGCAACGGCGCGTCACTCTTAGTGATTTATCCTTAGTATGAGTAGGTCTCAGCGGCTTTGTGAATAACTTTTAAGAAAAAACTCCTCCGTAAAATGTTTTAGCGCGAGTTAGGAGCACTCCTAGCGGTAAGATAAAATGCTTTGTGAATACGGCCCCAGGTTTATAAGCCTGTGGATAATCACTGTTTCAGGTTATTAACATCAAAGTATGTTTTGGTCAAAGAGATTACCTCCATTAGTCTACCACAGTACAATATATTTGTAATATAAATGTTTTCATGCCATTATTTTACTCCTACTTTAGATCAGAGATCTGTTTTTATTTTTTTACTTGACTTTTTTAACATTTAAGATGCATTACTGGGCAAATCATAAAGGGCACACTGAAACTTGACAACTACCAATATATGATGCATTAGCCAGGCTCTGAAACATAAGGTGATCATGGACAAAACACTAAAGAAATCTGAAGCAAAATAAATAATAAAAAGAAACCTCATTAGAGAAATAAGCACAGATTTAAGGGACTACACGAATAAAGAAAAAATACCGCATCTAATAGGAAAACATCCTTGAGGAATATGTGACCCCTGTCAGGTGCAGGAACCAGTGGAGCATTCCATGTTGCACTTCCACAAATACAATGTATAAGGCCTTGGTTTAGGGAGACTATTTGATTATTTAAAGCAAACAGACTTTAATTGAATTGTAAGGTAAGTGTATTCCCTTTGTATGTATCGTGTTAAAGGTATTATTATTATTTTATTTTTAATTTAAAAGGTGGGCCACATCATTTCGGTCCTTACTCCAACCCAGTAGGTGGCAGTAATGCCCCTTAACTCTAGTTGCCACCTACCAGAAAACCACATAAGAAGAATCAGAGGAATCACAGAGCGTATGTTTTGTTTTCTGAAGTTACTGTCAGTGGACCAGCTGTAAAATGTCCACTGTAACGCAACCTGCGAATGACCAGTATGTATTTCGTCGACGTGAATTTGAAGAACAGCCTCCGGAAAACCGGAGAAGATGGCAAACTCCTGAACATGTTTACGCTGCACGACAGACCGCTTTACATTACCAGCGATTACAGGTAGGCTACAGCAAAGTACATTTAGCAAGCTAGCTGTAGCTGTTTACTTCACACCAGTCTAACTTATTTACCCCCGACATTCATGGGCCAGGAGCCGGGGCTGGTTCGGCTGCCTTAGAGCTAAGCCTAGTGTGGTCTTATGTTATATAAATAGTTTTTCAGTGGCACTTTAACTTACTACGACCTCCGTTTTAACAGTTTTCAGTAAGCAGTTATCCTATGGCACGAGCCCTCATAACACCAGCACGTGAACCAAACCGTTAATTAAAAAGGCCGACACTGCAAGGTTTCTTTTCGAATTTTCGAAGGCGAGCGATACATACTGTACCTGGCTGGAGTTATTGATATAATGAATGCTGTTATAAAAATAATACAATAGCTAATATACACCCTGTTATCAAAGCTTGTAAAGGTGCAGCTAGTTTTAATGACTTTGTATACTGCAGGGTAGCTTGTGAATTTACTTCAGTATTCATTTCTAACTTGTCATTTTTCCTTTGCCTATAAGGTTTCCTTTTCAAATCAGGGTGTAGCCTGTGGTGAAGCGTTTTGTAGTCGATTTGTTTTTTGGTGCTTTCTTTATGGAAATTGAGTGGTAAAGAAAGTCAGTAGGTAGAATATATTACAGCAACTGCAGTGTGTGTTCTGTGTACCATGGCAGACAGGAAATGGTCTGCATCAGAATGTTGTTCTACAGTAAGGAAGTCAATCATTATACAGCAAATGGGATTACAGGCTGCCAGGAGAACAATAGGGGCAGGGCTAGCAGGAAACGGAAGCCTTATGACCCAAAAAGTGTGTCACTGTGGTCCTTTTAGTTTTTCGCTGTGACGGTATTATATAGAAATGATTACAAAAATAATGAGGATATTATTAATCTGAATTTCTTAACATGATTCTACCTATGTGTAACTATTTTTGCAATGTAAGGGAACATATCTTAAAAGTAAAATATATTAAAGTGGACCTATCATGCTATATTTGAATAATATAGTGTAGGACCATACCTATATAAGGCATATTTATATTTTTTATTTTTCAAAATACCAAACAGATCATCATTTCGCTCAATTTAACACTGTCTTTGCATGGGCTGATTCTGTGAGAACAGCACCATCTACAGGCCTGGCATATGTACTACATCGTCTCCAGCGCTTTCGATCGGCAATGTCCGTGGCTGTCTCCTCCTGATTGGTGGAGTTGGCCCAATAGCCGTAGCGCAACTTTTGTGACGTCATAGAAGTGTTCAAATCTGGATCAGTCTGTATCAGATCCGTTGCAGCCCCTTTTTAAGAGATTTGGGTATGGAGGAAAAATAGAGAGGGTTGTGTTTTCTGACACTTGGTGAGTTCCCTGGAACACCGGGGACACTGATTCATGTATAAAAGATGTACAAAAGTGCATTTTGCATGATAGGTCACCTTTAACAAAAATAATAATAGTAATGAAAATAAGCCTACAAGTGTTCTGGGTAGCCTTATTGAGTAAGTGTAATCATGTCATTGTTTTTTATTTACAGGTTATCGACAATATATTTTGTTGCTACCCTTTTGCTAATCCCAGACTAAAGAATAAATAAGAATAGAAATCCTTCCGTCATAGAGAAAAGAATTATATATATGATCATATTTTTTCATTTAACAAAAGAAACAGTGGCATTATGTTAACAAACTGGTAATTAAAATTCTGAAAATGAATTAATATGTGGTTGTTATGATCAGGACTGGTTAAAAAATGTAGCTCAGTGAAATGTAATGATAATATTAATCTAAATTATTTTTGAGGTAGTTTCTTTAACGACGTTGTTGTCCTTTAATGACATCAGAGACACGTCATTAAAGACAGACAGACAGACGATGAAAAGAGGCATTTGTTAACATTTGTAAATCAGTTACATCGTCATCCAGACATTTCAAACTGACAACCTAGCTCGACAAGAGATCCTTAAAACATTGTCCTACAGTGACATCATGCAAAACTGTGATATGAAGAAGATGGCAAAAAGATAAAGGCGAGTACGTATATTATTCTGGATTGTACTTTTAAATCATCACAAAATAAATGATGCGCTGAACTGAAACACGTCAAAATGTGTCTGAAGGTTTAAACATAGAACAAAGTATTTGAGCTTAAAATATGTCAATTCCTAGTCAACGACCAACAATTGCTGAACCATACATTGAAACATTGACCTTTGACAACATTTAAATGTAGTTTTCCAATTCACAATGACATCTGTAAGTTTAACCTCTTAAGCCCGAGGGTCCCCCCAGTGGACCCCCCCCACCGTTTTTTTACGAGACTATGTCTCAGGGCTTCTTAAAATTTATGAAACTATTAATGTCCATACCCTTTTAACGATAAGAAACTCAGTTAACTAACAATATGAACCATTTTTAGCTAAAAGAAACACAAGAGTAATACCAAGCCTTTGAATTAGCATGGAGCGAAAGAATGCTAACTAATGCTAACGGACTTTTGCACAGCACTCACGGTAGCAATGCCCTTATTACTTATCGTCACTGCACAAACAAGATATCCGATTAAAGCTGAGACTCCACAGATTCCACACATGTAATGTCATCACTGTAGGACCCCGAATTGCGGAGCTATCAGCCAGAAAAGAGAAAGTAAACAACATCCGGTTTCAAAAATATTACAATAATTACGTCTTACCTTTTTTGATTTGTGATCAAAAGTTGTGGTCACCGGAATAAAAACGCAGCTCAAGGTTAATCCAATGTCTTTGTGTCACGTAGACATTTTTACTGATAATCCACCATCATATTTATGGCAATATACTGGGTATAAAGTTTTGCCATCCAGGCTTGTACTTTCAGATGTGCTTCGTTTGCTTCTCTATTACGTCCGCAATGGTAATGTTTACGTGGATTTGGGAACTGCCCATCGATTCTATTGGATGTAATGGTTAAGAAAAAGGTGTAAATCACCCAAATCGACCAATGGGTTCCAGAGATATTGTCCTGCGTAAAGTATGAAGAATGCCAGCCGGCGTAAGCACATTACGCAGCAGACTCTACTTATTGTTTAGTACTTAAGGAAGCAGGAATTGCAGGACCCAGAGCGCACGGAGCACAGAGCGGACAGCAGATAACGGGATTGCAGTTTTATTGCTTATAGATTATCAGAACATTTCAAAGGGGACACAGCCACATTGGATATTAACCTATGGATTAACTACATCATCGTTATCGTTTTAATGCCATTGAAGACCAGTTTAGACCAGACAAAGACAAAGGTAAACCATGTTAGCATTGTGTAGCTACCTAGCGCCACTTGTTTTGATTTACGTTTTTGTTGATAACGTTGCGAGTTTGTATCTTTCAGTGTTGAGGTGGGCACCGTTAGATTCTGTGTCTTTACGATGATAAACGATGTGTTGGATGTGCAGCTGGGATAAGTAATAAGGGAGCTAGGAGTGATTTTCGGTGCAGTTATAGGTTAGGATTTTTCGCTCTGAGCTAATCCAGAGGCTCACTGTTAGCATTGTGGGGAGGATAACAGAGTATGATTTTTTTTTAATTTTTATTTAATCACAACAGTTGTATTTGGATGGAATGAATAGACCCTCCAGAAAAACGCGATTCTGCGATCACAGAATTTACCGCATAATCAGCAAAATGGCGCAGATTTTTAAAAGGCCGCATATTTATCAAAAGGCTGCATAATCCCCGCATTTTTCCACACAAAGTTGAGGGGGAAAAAAGTTAACTCGTCTTGACGTGACGTCATCAGCTCGCGCATCACAGAATGTAAACAACACTGTATGGATTGAACGTGTGGAGCTCACACGATAGAGAAAACACCAAGATGAAAAAATCTAATCCATCTAATTTACCGACGAACATTTCTACTAAAGACCGGGCAACAAGTGGGGGGAAACTATTCTGCACCCCGTGCAACTGTGTGTTGGAGCATAAGAGAAAATCGACGGTGATGACCCACTTTGATTCATTCACGAATGAGTGTGTGTGTGTGTGTGTGTGTCTGTGTCTGTGTCTGTGTCTGTGTGTGTGTGTGTGTGTGTGTGTGTGTGTGTGTGTGTGTGTGTGTGTGTGTGTGTGTGTGTGTGTGTGTGTGTGTGTGTGTGTGTGTGTGTGTGTGTGTGTGTGTGTGTGTGTGTGTGTGTGTGTGTGTGTGTGTGTGTGTGTGTGTGTGTGTGTGTGTGTGTGTGTGTGTGTGTGTGTGTGTGTGTGTGTGTGTGTGTGTGTGTGTGTGTGTGTGTGTGTGTGTGTGTGTGTGTGTGTGTGTACAATAAATAAACATTGAATGTGTTTAATTGAATAGTAAAGGGGTTTAACGTTAGTGGCAGGTTGTGTGTGAGAGAGAATAAATAAGACAGCCCAATATTTAAAAAAATTGTTATTCTTTTTTCCCGCATATTTTGCAACTTTCCGCGTATTTCGCAATTTCACCGCATAAAATCACATAAAAACCCCGCATGTTTAATCGCATAATCAAGGAATTTAGCCCGCATAATCAAGGATTTTTGCTCGCGTTTTTCTAGAGGGTCTAAATCAGGGGTGCCCACACTTTTTTGGCTGGTGAGCTACTTTTGAAATGACCAGCTAACCGAGGTCTACCAACCAAAAATAAAAACCCAAATTGCAAGGGTTGCTGAATAACACGTTTTATTTTTACATGGGATAACTACAATAGGGCTGCAACAAACGACAAATTTGATTATCGATTAATCTATAGATTAATGAAACGATTAATCGACTATTCGGACTACTACTGTGTGCCTTGCACAATTTCTCAAACGCTCTTATTTAGCCATCAACTTTTAGATTTAGTTTGAGGTTGTTTTAGGCATGTGGAAACTAACAATGAAGACAATAAAGATGAATACTTGATTCAAAAATACATATATTATTAAATTAACTTAACACATTGTGAACAAAATTAACATTGCTTTTTATTTGAATTAAATAAATAATATTTCACATCAAAAGAAACAACAATGTTTTAACAAATCTTATTAAATAATCTGATGACAGAACTGGAAACAGAATAGCTGAAACTTTAACAAAATAAATAACTCAGTTACCTCTAATCATTAACCCATGTTTGTATAATGTAGTTAACTCCGTGTGTTGCTGCTAGCATACATAACACCTGACGTGGAAACGTTACTCGTGGATGGGGCTACAGAGCTACTCGAAAGACAGTCGAACCCGGTGCATTCCTCCGTCTGAATGTGGTGCACTTTTGGTAAATGTTTAGACAAATTGCTCGTGTTATCGCCCTTACATGCTAAACACTTCTGGTGACGAGCATTGTCCACCTCAAGACGGGTAACATGTAACCACACCTTGGAGCGCTTCTCTCCACCATCTCCTCCGTGTGTTGCTGCATGTAGCAGATGCGTGTGTGTAAACTGCCCCGCCCCCTTGCAAACAGACGAGGGAGAGAGAGATCTCTTCTGGATTGGAAAGATAGAAAATACACCGACCATAGACGCATTTGTTTGTCTTTTTGCATGTTAGAAACGAGTTGGCGACACTAAGACTAAGAGATAATGTTTGTGTAGCAATAATACATGACCTTTCTCAACTCGCTACTCGGAGGGAAGTCGCTGTCATATGCCTTGTGAACACTCCGATAATGCCTCTCCACGTTACCTTTCTTTGGCAGAGCGACGCTTGCTTTACAAATAAGGCAAATAACCTTTGAATGTGACATCACAAAAAAAATTCTCCCTCCCATTCTGTGTGGAAGTGGTATGTCTTTAGCTTTTTGCTCGTTCCCGCACTCATTTTGTTGTTTGTCTCTCCCGGCACTTGACTGATTTTGTATCGCTTTGCATTCTGTGTTAACAGACTGGAAAGCAATAGGTCGCTTTTTCTGTCAATCAAGTCAACTCCTGAATTAAGTGGCAGGGAGGCCAAAGGAGGAGGGATCAAAACCTGTTTTGTCTATTTTAACGGAGCTGGATTTTTTAATTTATTTATGAATGACTCGCGATCTACCAGCATTGCCCCCGCGGTCGACCGGTCGACCACGGTCGACGTACTGGGCACCTCTGGTCTAAATGAATACCTATTGTGATCATTCAAAGGAATAAAATGATTTTTACAGTGAAAAAGGTCAAATGGAACTGATGGTTTCCAAATTACCTTTATTTTTCTAAACCTCTCTAAAAAGGTCAAATTTCACTTGTTTTGCATCAATCTTGATACAGGGTACTTATTATATGTTATAGTTTGGATTCCTAAAGTCTACTAACCCGTCATTCAAGGGTGGTTTTCACTATAAGTAATGGGTTTTTTTTAGGCGGACATTATAATTTACATGTTTTTACTATGTTCCATCTGAATTTAGTTTAAAAATAAAAACATCTATATTGATTCTGACACTTCTACATCCAACTCACAGATGTGACCTTGCTTTGAGAGAAAAGATTATTAATGTACCCCTTTTAGAAGTGAAGATGTAGTCTTTGCTGTGTTAGTGGCATTTTGGAACCTGAAAAACAGGCTTTAGAGGTTAACTGGTTTATAAAACATTCAATGAAAGGCCAAATTATTATAGGTGTAGGAGCTCACATTAATACACTGTCAGTGTTAATAAACTAAAAAAAGACAAGGCGATGTGCCTGCAAGACTTCACTCAGATAAACAAAACATATTACCCGTGCGCAGCAGCTAACCTGCCTGCGAGCCTTCGCTCAGGTCACATTTTCCACCCTCTTGCCACCCCATGAATATTTTTCTAGATCCGCCCCTGCTTAACGGTATACCGATACCGTCCAATCAGGTACCGGTATTGACTTAGTACCGGTTCTCGATACCCATCCCTAGTGTCCACTGTCCAATACCTTGCACAAGAGCACCACGGCAGGGCCCAGGAGGTGAACTGGGACCTCTCCAAGTACATGTAGCAGTCAACACTCCATATTTTAAGTCTCTTCGGGAACCGATGACCCTATGGCTCCCAGTCCAAGCCCCTATTGACTGAGCCACTGCCGGACACGTTGTGTACTGATGAGCCCTTTATATCTGTGTGTGTATATATATAAACGGTTCTAAACATTGTCTCCACAGGCTGAAAGCAGCCGGCCCCGACCTGCCCCCCCCAGGGACCCCAGCAGCAGATGGCCCCTCGTGGACGACCCCACCACCAGAGTGCCTCAGCTGGACGACTGTGAACGCATGGGAACTCTTTTCGGGATGCTCAACAAGGGTCTGCGGAGGATGGGCTTCAGCCAGATGTACTTTGGGGACAAGATAGTGGAGCCGGTAGTGATCGTGTTCTTCTGGCTGCTGCTCTGGTTCCTGGGGATCCAGACCCTGGGGCTGGTGGGAACTCTGTGCATCATCATCATCTACATCCAGAAGTGACGGGGGCGGAGCCTGCTGTTCGCTTGGGTTAATGCTTCCATCTGCAGGACTTTTGTCATGCGAATGGATTTGAGGGGGGTGTTTAAGTGACGGTGACTAGCAGCTTTCTGCAATCGGTTTGAAGCTTGTTCAGTGTTTCAGAGGGTCCCTTCTTCAGGATTGATTTTCCCTCAGATACAGGAGTGGTGTTTTCCCGCTGCCTCTGCTATTATTCTGTTGAAATGGCATGGAGAGCTGCAGGAATGAGTCCTAAAACCAGGATATGAGTTAGCATTTGAACACTTCCTGTTCCCTTGTCTCAAAGTTTTTTTTTAACATGTTTTTGGTTATACAGCTGAAATAAGATCTGTGGTTAACAAAAGATTTTCAATTTCCAGAAGTAACACATGTCAGTAAATACCCCACTGGTGCATGCCTGAAGCTTTTATGTGTCATAAAAACGGAGGTTGAATACTAGTTGGTAAATACGACTACTAAAAGTAATGTTGCCGAATTGGCCGCTTTTAGCTTAGCGGTGGTGACATAAAGTCACGTGACCATGATTGTCAAGGTTGTCTATTTATAGCATTAGCTAACGTTAGCTTTTAACTCTTGCAGTAATTGCAATTACGCTTCAGAAATCATAAAGTGGTGTAAATATGTGGAAATGATCCTGCTCGACACAACATGTAACATGTCATATCATAACAATGTGTTTACCATAGATCTTATTTTCAGCAATATTTGGAAATCCAATGGACAAGCCCCATTGATTTTTGTCGAGGTAGCCATTAAGATGCTAACTTCCGGGTCGGGCTACAAAAATACGTCTTCGCGGCAGCACTCTATAGATGATCTGAATATGAGAACAGGAAGACATTGTTGGAAATAGCTAGTTTTAGTTTGAATCGGAGACTAAAGAGTGAAGGACTGAAGTCGCAGCACTGAGGAAACACTGCACACATCTCTGTTTTACTTCAAAAAGATTGGAGATCTTCGCTGACATAAAGAATGTGAACGTGTTGGCTAATCGTATAACCCATCCGAAGGAAAGGTGTCTGAAAATAAATCTGACACCTTGTGAAACCTATACTGTA
Source organism: Notothenia rossii (assembly GCF_949606895.1). Taxonomy (NCBI): domain Eukaryota; kingdom Metazoa; phylum Chordata; class Actinopteri; order Perciformes; family Nototheniidae; genus Notothenia; species Notothenia rossii. Next base: position 52,553,641 of record NC_136905.1, on the reverse strand, counting down.
AAATAGGGATGGGAACGATTAATCGAATATTTGAAATTATTCAGGTATTCGAATATGAGTTATGAATATTTTTATTAAAAAAAAGGGGGTTGGGTGCCTAAGTTGATTACATATTATCAAATGGAATAATTCAATGTATACGACAGTGCCATAGCTAAATGTGTTAGGTCTAAAGGTGTGTTTTGCTCCGGTCACCGGTCCCTCACAGCGGGCAGAGCTGCAGGTGCTGGTCTCTCTCTCGCTTCCGGTTATACTTCACTCGCGTTTATGTCCAAATCCATCAGAAAACCAAGTTATGTTTTAAGCATGAAAGCTGTAGGCCTATAGCTGTCAACTGTTCAAACTGTGATCACCAGTTCAATACATTTTTACAAATTGGACTTGGTTTCTATACTTATTTGAACATGTATTTATTTATTTTTCAAAATTAATTTATTAGTTTTTTGTGAAATATAGGATATATATACTTATCGGTTAACCGTTTTTTTGGGGGGCCAATATTCAAATATACATTTGCTTTCAAATTCCCTTCCCTACTGTAAAATGTTTTCTTTGTGAAAGGGAAATACATATTGATTGCTGATTAATGAGAAAAGTATTGTTGTTCTAAAAGTGACACTTCAGGTTTCTATTCTGGGGAGCAGTTCTGGATAACTGTCTCCTTTGCTCCTTTGTATCTTGGTGCCTGCCAAATTAAATGCACTTTGGTATGATGGTGTATTGGGCCATTGTACGCTAAACAAATTATACGTAGCCAGGGAAGAAAACTAAAACCCATTCACAAGAACACCAAATATTATCTGAGATTCATAAAAAGGGTATTGATTAAGTTTTCAATGTTGACGTGACCTCAGCCAGCTTGCTGTGTATTTTTCTAATTATACTTTACAACGGTAAAGGTTTCAGCAGTAAGGAAATAACATATCAATATAAGCATCCATGTTCCATACTATCCCTCCTCATGAACATGTAGGGCTGTAACAAATGAAGTGTTAAATGAAGAGAAAATATTGTTTTGGGGAGGCTAAAGGCCATCAAATATGGATAAAAGAAGAATATTCTAGATGGATATAAACATTTTGTCCATTTGAGATATTATCTTCCTTTTTTATTTTTGAATACGTTTTCACTTTTTTTTTTCATTTTTGGACCTAGAGCTTTGGTTGTGTTTGAGTGACAGAGTTATTAGTTTGTCATGATTTATGTTGGATTGCTAACTTCCTTCCCTGGCTCTGAAATGTGTACGTGTTACTTACAATGCTCGTAATATGCAGTGCTTCAGTAACTCTCTAAAAGATTAATTTATTTCAAAGGGAGCTGACAGGAATGTGGCGTGTGTAGTGTCAAAATAAAGTGGGATAAACGAATATATTGTATTTGAAACCAAATATGTTTCAACAAAACTACACTGTACTGGCTGCAAAAAGATGCATGCAGATCCACCTTCTGATACTTTATACATCATTTCACTGATGCTTTTATCCAAAGCTAACCTACACTTTATCCTGTAGACAAGCCTACAGGAGAGATTTGGTGCTAAGAATGTCGCCAAAGGACACGTTAACATGTGGTCTGCAGGGGCTGGGAATCAAACCACTGACCCTCTGATTGGTAAATGCTTATCTCCCCTGTGAGCCGCAGTCACACTGACACAGTTTGTGCTGATAACTACACCGGAGTGTTAGGTTGACATTCACAAAATGAAATGATTCATAGAATTGCTCAATATAGCATATCAACATCAGACCTGTTATTGTTTTGGGCATTTTTGTGTAAAATCTATACATAGGGTGACACATAAACACATCTTTGTTACCAAGTCAGGTGCCTAAACAAGGCGGTTCTCGTCAGAGCTCGAGGCTGACAATATTCAGTTGCATTATATTTTACAACAGTTGGAATTATGACCTCCTTACAGAAAAATATGCAAACAGTAATAAAACGAATGTTGAAATTCATAGGATTTATAATTTCCTTCAGTTTTTTACCATGGTATCAAATTACATATCAGGAATCGGGGAATTTCACAAGTATCGATTCCTACATTTCTGGTATTGGGATTTACCTAGAAGTTACAAATGGTCTTAAGGTTCCTAACACAATGACGGAAAAATCTGAAAGCAGCCCGTCATTTTGACGGATTAGAACAAACTCAGAACAGCGCCAAAGTTTCCCCGCAGCAGGGCTCCGGTGTTATGCCGTTATGTCGTTTCCAGACCTAACTTTGCCGTACAAATCATTGAAATGTCTGGGAGTTTTTGGTTTACGCTGTGGCGTGCTCCCGCGAGGTGCAGTGGGCATGCATAACACCGGTTTTTGTACCAAATTATGCAATCCCGGCGTGAAATGCACCCCTTGTCACGAGAACGCGCATTTGAAAATGATACGTTTACACCTTAAAACGATGCTTAAAATGAAAAGTAAACGTCCAGGGTTTTTTAATGGTAATTTGCAGTCGTTTAGTGGTAGGCTAGCTCAAGTCTTGATTGATGTGTTTAGACTTTTCGCTCCGTATTTTGATGGTTGGGGTATTGCAATATACGTTGGACAGGGGGTGTGACGCTGACACATTATTTGTTGACGCAGAGGTGGCCCGAGGGGACGACATGAGCCGAGGACGTTTACTTTTCGTTTTAAGGTCTAAACGTTTCATTTAGAAATGTGCGTTCCCGTGACACGGGGCGCATTTCACGGTGGGGGCGCTAACAGTTCACCCCCCCCCCCCCCGCCGTTGACAATTCACCAGCGTGCTCTTCCCCCCCGTCAGTTGTGTACACTCCGACGGGTAATAATGGATTTTGACAGAAATGTTATGATCCTGTCCGTCAAAATGACAGACAGCAAAAAAGTCTAGCGCAACCTCTGAGCAGTAGCCTACGTACAGCATGTTGCATTACAAAGATTGTTTTGAACACAACTTCAAAATAGCATTGTGATTGTATTACTGGATTAAACTGAAAGCACGGGAACATTAATAAACTACACAACAGCAAGTATGAATAACAATAATTAAGTTGTGACTTGAGTCTTGAACCCCATTCCCCCCCTACTGTAGATATGTTTATACTTTATATTATTTACTGTAAATATTTTATTTCGATTTGGATTTGATTATATCTATTGTTTATTCAACCTTTCAAATGTTTTAATACCTGAACACACTGCTGCTCCTGTAAAGCAAGAATTTCCAAATTTGGACTGCGGTCAAGCCAGCCTCCACTTCGGAAAACAGAGTCAAGCCAGCCCGCACGTTGTATTGCGTTGCGCGAATATCCTATGCATTACGGTAGAGGCCTGGAAAAACTGCCTTCAAAATAAAAGTTGCGGAGGTCGTGCCAGCACCACCGGCTGGCCCAAATCCAAATGGGCCGCCTTCACCCGGTCCACAGAAACTCGCTCGGCCTTACCACCCAGGTCGACCACAAGGTTTTTGTCCCCGTGCTCCAAAATACGGAAAGGTCCGTTGTAAGGAGGCCGCAGAGGACCCCTGTGCGCATCATGCCATATGAAAACGTGCTCGGCCGAGCGGAGATCCGCGGGAACCCGGGACACCTGAGTACCATGTTGGGCAGTGGGAATTGGAGCAAAAGTCTCAGCGGTGTCCTGCAGGCAAACGCCGACCAGGGAACCGACGTGTTAGGGAGGAAATCCCCTGGAACTCTCAACGGCTGACCGTAGACCATCTCAGCCATGGAACACTGCAGATCTTCTGCAGATCTCCCTTGGGCGCGGTCCGCAGGCCCAGCATCTCCCAAGGCAGCTTATCGTCCCAATTTCCGTCCTTCAGGCCAGCTCTGAACGCTGCCTTCATGGAGCGATGGAAACGTTCACAGACGCCGTTGAGGGTGATAAGCGGTTGTCCTGTGAAGCTTAACCCCCAGACCACACGCCACAGCGTTCCAGAGCTCAGACGTGAACTGCGAACCCCGGTCAGAGGAAATGTCCGACGGGGTGCCAAACCGACACACCCATGTTGCAATGAAAGCCCGGGCTATGTCAGCCGCCGACGTCGACACAAGAGGAACTGCCTCCGGCCAAGGAGGTAGGAAAAACCCTGAGAGAAGGGCAATGGACCCACGAGGTCGATGTTGACGTGGTCAAACCTCCTCTCCGGCACCATGAAACGTTCCAAAGGAGCGTTCGTGTGGCGATGCACCTTAGCGCGCTGACAAGCCACGCACTCACCAGCCCATGTCCTCACGTCCTTTTTCAGTCCCCGCCAGACGAACTTCGCGGCTACCAAGCGCACCGAAGGTTTACCGCCAGGGTGAGACAGGTCGTGCACCACCTCGAAAACGGAGCGCCTCCAACTGGCGGGAACGACCGGCCGCATCAGGCCTGTGGAGACGTCGCACAAGAGAGTAACGCCTGCATCACCAAAAACCACGTCCTCCAAGCGCAGCCCCAAGCTGTCCTCCTTCAGGGCCTGTACGCCGGGGTCCGTGACCTGGTCCGTTGCAATGCGGGTATAATCCAGGCCCAACTGGACGGCCTCGATGACTACCCTGGAGAGGCAATCTGCGACCAGGTTCGCCTCGCCAGCCATGTGTTTAATGTCTGTGGTGAACTCTGAGATGTAAGACAGCTGCCGCTGTTGATGTGCAGATCAAGGCTCAGCCACTTTTGACATGGCGAACGTGAGCGGTTTGTGGTCAACAAACGCCGTATATTCACGGCCTTCCAGCAAAAAAAAGCGGAAGTGCCGCACGGCCAGCCAGAGTCCCAGGAGCTCTCGGTCAAAGGCGCTGTACCTGCGTTACCTGGGTGTCAGCTGACGGCTTAAAAAGGCGAGCGGCTGCCAAGCGCCATCCACCCACTGCTCGTGCAGCGCACCAATGGCGTAGTCCGATGCGTCTGTGGTAATGGAGATGGGAGCCGTGGCTGATGGGTGCGCCAACAGAGCCGCCTGAGCCAACGCGGTCTTTACCTCCGTAAAAGCAGACTCAGCTTCCGCCGTCCAGTCGATCGCCTTGATGGGGGTTGTACCTTTCAAAGCCTCATACAGCGGCCGCATAATGTCGGCGGCCCGGGCAATGAAACGGTGGTCGGAAGTCACCATCCCCAGGAACTCACGGAGCGACCGAGCTGTGAGTGGGCGAGGAAACACCGCAACAGCCTCAACCTTCGCCGGCAGGGGTGCTGCACCGCCCTTGGTGACGCGGTGTCCGAGGAAGTCAATGTCAAAAACCCCGAACTGGCCCTTTGCAGGATTGATTATCAACCCCTGTTGACTGAGCCTCGTGAAAAGGGCTTGGAGGTGTGACAGGTGCTCTAATACCGAAGCGCTGGCGACGAGTATGTCGTCCAGGTAAACGAACACAAACGACAGGTGGGTTGTGTCAGGTCTGGAAATTCAGCCAACAGCCTGAGAAAAAATTCCGCACCCGACAGCGAGCCCGACAGCCCGTCGTACGCTGCCTTGCCAAGCGTACACACGAGGGAGGAAAACGTCAAGGCATCAACCAAGCGTTTATTTTTAACGTCCACCAGGAGTCCGTGAGCACATAAAAAGTCTGCCCCAGCCTCCCCCAAGCCTTCTTAAATGTTGAGGGGGCGCTGAGTGTCACAGCTAGCGCCTCTGCGCCGGGCTGCTGGGTAGCCAAGAAAAAACGGTCGGCCTCTTCAGCCAATGCACGGGGCTCCGTAATGGACGTGTTGGCTAGCACCGTCTGAACCCGGGAAGGCAATTGGCGCAGGAACATCTCCATGAACAAAACCTGAGGGTCTTCCCCCCCTAGCAGATTCAGCCTTTTCTCCATCAGCTGATATGGCTCGCTGTCCCCTGGGCCTTGAATGTCAAGAATCTGGCAGGCCCTCATCCTTAGCAGATAAGCTAAATGTCTTAAGGAGAAGGGCCTTAATCGCCTCATATTTGCCATGGTGTGGGGGGTCTGCGATAAAACCCACCAACCTGGATGACGTGGAGCTTCCCATCGCTGCTACCACATGGAAATATTTCAAATCCCTGTCACGGACTTGTCAGCAGGCAAAGTGTGCCTCCACGTGTGCGAACCACGCCGCGGCGGCATGCTCCCAAAACTCCGGCAGCTTTACAAAAACATCGCGTTCAGCCATGTTCATTGAATCTTTGGAAACTTTCAAGAAAATGTCAGGGTCACCAGGGAGTCTGGAGGGCAGCATATATATTCAAGCTGCAGTCCTTGACCCACGATTCAAGAGCTTGTCATTCCTCGGTGCAGAGAAACGGGACGATGCATACACAACGGTGTGGGATCTGGCTGAGAGTTTATCTTCAGCAGAAGAAGCTATTGCTCAGAGAGAGGACAGCAGCGGCGCAGAGGAAAGTGAGCCCACACCAAAGAGGCAAAGGGAAAAGCAGCAGGACATATCAATGCTGATGGCCTTTGATGAAGATCAACAGACGGAAGAAGAGAAAAATGAAATGAAGACATACTTGGAGGGCCGAACCAATGTTGACAAGGGACCACTGATTTGGTGGAAAATGAATGAGGAACGCTATCCCAAGCTTGCCAGAGCAGCTAAGCGCATCCACTCCATCCCTTCCACATCCACGCCATCGGAGCGCATATTTTCCAAAGCCGGCTTCATTGTGAGCAAGACACGGAGCTCACTTCTCCCGGACAACACAGACAAACTCGTGTTCTCGTCTCATAATATGAGAAGACTAAGATCGGAGGGAAACCCTGAAAGTCAGGTAGTGGCGTAGCCTAATATAACACCATAGTTTTGTAGTTTATAGTTTTCGTTCTTCGTTCGTTCAACTGAAGTGTTTAAGTTAATTTTTTGCGGTATATTTATAGTTTTTGTTTGCATTCCGACCTCAGGAAAAAACTGAAAGTTTTATTTTCATGTTGAGAATACTTCTCTGTAGGCCTGTTTACTTTTGCACTGATATTTAAATATTTAAGTTGGCTTGAGCCTATATTTATTTATTCGTTTGTTTATATAATTTATATTTATTTTACATGTTTAAAAGAAACGAAAAATATAGTTTAAATTTAGTTTTTTAACAGAAGACTGTTTTTTGTTTGCTTTATAAAGTTATTGTGTTGGTTTTAAAAGTTCATAAGTTGTGTGATGTTTTTATATGGTGTGTTGTGTTGAAATAAATTAACAAAATGTTAAGACAGTCGCCTTGTTGATTTTTCCAACACATTCAGAATCATAATTTAATTACTTGCCGGTTGCGCGAAAAAGGCGGTTTGTCTCTGCGTGCGCTTTCATTCGCGCCACTGGTCGATCAGTGGTCGACCAGTGGCCTTACCTGACGACCAGTGGTCGACCAGGAAAATCTTTGGTCGGGGGCAGCCCTAGTAATTTCCCTTGTTCTGTGAATGCAACAGAGGCAAGACACCAGACCAACCAGAGAGTTGAATGGAAATAAACATCTGTCTTATTGGCTGACAGGTACCTATCCTTTGAGCTTTGACAATGTTTAAAATAAACTGTCAGTCAGACTCAGAGTTTTTGAAGATGGACATAAGAAAACATTTTCTTAAAAAAACGACAATTCTCAAGTGGTGGCTCACACAACAACCCCAAAGCCACCACTTGAGCAAGGTAAACAAGGTATGTAAATGTCAGTAAACTTCCAAGTTATGCGAACATGTAAGCAAAGCATAAATTACAACTACGTTGACGTTACTTTGAATCGCGGGGGTAAGCTAAACCGTTTGCAAGTAGCTATAGTTAGCCAGATATATTAAATAAACACTTTGTCATACAATCTAAATGTAATGTTTTTTAGCGTTACCTGGTGATTTCAAAGAAAGCTCTCTGGGAAATGTTGACTTACTGTTCGACATGAAGGTAGAAACTACCTTACAGTACACAGTTGATCCGGAGTCCTGTCAGTTAAAGTGTTTCATAGTTAGCTTAGCTAAGCATCAACCTAGCACTGAAATATATGGATGTTATGTGACAGTATTTCTGAGAAAAAGTCAGCTGAAATGGTGGCATAGTTGCCACTGCTTTACGTGTCAACAGCATGTTTGAACGTATTTGCAGCAGTAAATGTGGCTGTTTGGCCACTGACGTTGCCATAACAACACCTGAATTTAAATGTGCAACCTCTTTTTGTGACAGATTTTTGCAAGAAATTATCATTCTTCTGAATGATATTCCTAATGACAGCTAGTTTCTATGTGTGAACATTATGAGATGGACAGCCACAGAGAATAAATGAAAAACAGTTATGAAATACTATATGACAAAACAAGAATAAGAACTCCGGATTGATGATATGACAAAACAAGAATACTATAGGACAAAACAAGAATACAGTTTAAGTGATTTGTAAAATATCCATACAGAAAAATCTGTTTACAGTTCTGTTTCATATGGGTGTTGAGAGATGTATCCATAGATGTCTTAATTTTGCTCTCAAAGTGCACCAGATTGATGCTTTTAACTTCAATATTTAAAAAAAAAAAATTCCCAGGTCCACATTGTTTACATGCTTATTTATACAATATGTGTGTTTATGCTAACATCATAAGACAAAAGTTGGTTCCGTGTTGTGTGTAGTGAGAACGCACTAGAGTGGGTGGGGCCTCCAAGCCAAAGCTCGCTTAGGGCCCCCAAAAGTCTAGGGCCGGCCCTGATCAGCTCCCATCTTCACAGCAATCTGACTATTACAACTATTATTATACTATTATGTTAAGAAATCTTAATTAAATATCTGCCATAACATAAGTAACCGGCTCAAAGTAACATTAGATTACGTAGCCTACAGTCCGTGGCACTGAGTGCAGAAGTCGATGTGTCCCATTATCATTCATCATATCACATCATAATGTATCATATATTTCCTTATCTGAGTCAGCTGAGCCGTATCTGGCCGTGCAACTCTGTGTCAGATACTGTATATGCAGAAGTATTATTTTAAGCAACACATTAAATTGACGAAACACACAAGTCAAATGTAATTAAAGTCAGATCTACTCATGTCTTAGTGATATCATAAACCTGTTAATTTACACATTCAAACACTTTTTCTTTTACCTGGATAAAGTGTTTAAGTCATGGATGTTTAAAGTTTAACTTCTTCATATGTCTAATATTATATTTGACTTTTCATTCAGGAAGTATGACGCTGCGCTGTCAGTACAGAACTGAAAGCCTTTCTCTCTGTTGTGAAACATTTATTTGTACCATGTGCAAATCATACTGAAAACACGGATATTAACAAGCTTACGTAAATATATTCACAATAACAATCATATACAGCCGCTTCAATGACACATAATTGAAGGCTATAGAGAGGTGCTTCCTTGTGTCTCAGTGTGTTTTAAATACATGTTTCCCCCTCACCTCACTGTGTGTGTGTGTGTGTGTGTGTGTGTGTGTGTGTGTGTGTGTGTGTGTGTGTGTGTGTGTGTGTGTGTGTGTGTGTGTGTGTGTGTGTGTGTGTGTGTGTGTGTGTGTGTGTGTGTGTGTGTGTGTGTGTGTGTGTGTGTGTGTGTGTGTGTGTGTGTGTGTGTGTGTGTGTGTGTGTGTGTGTGTGTGTGTGTGTGTGTGTGTGTGTGTGTGTGTGTGTGTGTGTGTGTGTGTGTGTGTGTGTGTGTGTGTGTGTGTCCAGGAGCTGCAGTACCAGCAGGGCTGCTCCTCTCAGTGTGTGTCAATACGATCCATCATTCAGCTTTACGTACAGGCTCTCTTCCTATCTCTTGGCTGGTTTTGAACAAAACAGGAAAAATACAAAATAAAATGTAAAAAAAATTGAATATGACATTAGAAATCAAATATTCAAGGAAAAATAACGATAACAATTATTGTATTTTCTTTGCGAAAAAAGATGAAAATCTAAGAAAATATATTTTCCGAGATTAAAGAGAAAATAATCCGGGGAAAAAAGTGGATATTCTTTGCGATTTAAGACGTAATTTAATGAAATAATATTTGGATACTGTCTGAAACTAAAGACACAAATTCAGACCAAAGACGTACATTTACGAGAATAAAGTAGCATAGCAGAAGAAAAAAACATACCAATTATATATAAACAGAAAACTTTTAAAATAAGTTTCATACAAATCGAGCACGGCCATATAACATTACCAGCCACAATACTGATGTTTCGAAGAGTCATGAAATAAGATGTTCTAAAAGAAACACTTTGTTATATACAGTTAGCTCTTCATCACGACCACCTTCAATCTACATTTACAACATACACTTTATTTACAAAGAAGTTAACAAATGCATTTCTCAAGACACTTAAGGACAATGCAAAATAAATATAAGGTAAGATGTGAAAATAGAACACGATTCCACGAAAACTGCCTCCACCGTACTGCAGGCTTGGATCGTATCAAAGAAACCTTTTATCCGTGTGGTCAGTGCCCGTTCCCGCCCTCTGACAGGATGCGGCTGGGCTCCGTGAACCTGGCCGTGGCGATGTAGAAGAGGGCGGGGCAGGGCACCAGGGCCAACAGCGGCAGGTCCTGCTCCAACTTGTCCAATCGGGAGATAGAGATGATGCCGTACGCGTGGAGCAGCCAATGGCTGAACAGCACCACCAGACGCTTCTTCTTGGCAATCAGGTTCTTAAAGGACTGCACACAAACACACACACATTAGGTTTGCATTCATCCTGAGTGCTTTTTTTTTTACTGTTTATAACAGAGATGTGCAGGAATGAGTCCTCAAACACGGAAGTGAGTTGGTCTTAAACTTCCCATTCCCTTGTCTCGAAGACAACATTTTTTAAATTAGTGTTTGGTTATATTCCCGAAATATCACTGTGTTTTATAAAAGACAACAATGTAGCTTTTTTTTGCCCACTGAGGTAATGACTTCTAGCAACACAGTGGTGCAGGAATGAGTTCTAAAAAAGGGAAATGAGTCTGCATTTGATCACTTCCAGCACACTTTTTGTTTTAAAGGCCTTAAATTAGGTCTGTGGTTTTGCACTTCCCCTCTTAAGCCCCGAGCCTGTTTTTCAGGTCTCAGGCTCGAAAATGACATTCCCAGAACAAATGACCATATCTTCCCTTCTAAAAGGCTTAAATTAATAATCTTTGTTCTCAAAGTAATGATAAACCTGTGAGTTGGATGTAGAAAAGTCAGAATCAATATAGATGTTTTTATTTTAAAGTAAATTCAGATTTAACACAGTAAAAAAATGTAAATGATTGTGTCCGCTCAAAAAAACATTACTTACATTACTTATAGTGAAAACCACCCTTCAATGATGGGATAGTAGACTAAAAGTTTTAAGAATCCAAACTATAACATATAATAAGTACCCTGTATCAAGATTGATGCAAAACAAGTGAAATTTGACCTTTTTAGAGATATTTAGCACAAAAAAAAAAACTTCTGGGGTCATTTGGGTGGATTTGACCTATCTCTGGCCACCCTTGGTCGATTTTGATGATTGACATCTCTTTTTAACCGTTAGAGCCAATGGAATCGAGGGGAGGTTCCACATATACACACACGTTACCAAATAAGGAGTGCGAGTGACGCGTGGCCAAAACCGAAAGCTGCCATAACTTTTAAATAAAAATGGAATTATGGATTATCAATAATTTTTTCAAAGTGACAGACACATTGCATTAACCTATGGATTAACCCTCAGCAGCATTTTTATTGTTTTAATGCCATTGAACGCGACTTTTGATCAGAATAACAGCTACGGTGAGACGATCTCCCATGAATGCTCCGTAAAGCTACGTGTTGTGATGTCTGAGTTTGCTTCCCCTGTTGCGAGTTCGGATCGCTCAGTGATGATACTATACCTATATAATCTGTGGAACCTCAGCTTTAATCGGATATCTTGTATGTGCAGTTACGATAAGTAATAAAGGTATCTTTACCTTGAGTTCTGTGCCAAGTGCGTTAGCATTTTCTCACTCAGGGGTCACTTAGATGCTTCTTATGAGACTTGTGTTTTGTTTTGGTAAAAATTGTTCATATCGTCAGTTAGCTGAGTCTCTTCCCGTTAATCTAGTATAACACATTAATAGGTTTTTAAATATTAAGAAGCCCCGAGACACAGTTTCGTGAAAAAAAACCCGCAGCCAAGTTAAGAGATTTTCACGTTTCGGTGTACAACAATAAAATACATATCAGAAACCCACACAGAGCAGTGAGTGTCGTTACCTGAATCTCAGAGGCGGACATGTACACAGCCAGCGTGACCAGGGACAGCACCAGTATGATGTAGGGGAAGGCGTAGTCTGAAACACACAAACTGTCACACACAGCTCAACACACACTACTGAGTATTTGTATTTCCCTTCAGTACTCACAGAGCAGCCCTCCGCCCACCGCCTGCAACACGGTGAGGATGGGGAAGAAGTAGAGAGCAGCATAGATGCTCTTGAAGCGATCCGATTTGCCCAGTCCACATGCTATCTTCTTCACCAGCAGAGGGCGCAGCAGCATCATCAGCACCAAGCAGAAGGCGTAGTAGATCAACACTATGGTGTAGCTGAGGACCAGAAACACACAATAAACTACAGGGTACATGACAGAAAGCAACAACACAGAGTTTCTATACAATTACTGTTAGGACATAAGTCAAATCAAAGTAAATAAATATCAGATTTTATTGCTAAAAGAAAGGAATTTGCTTTGAAAAAAAGGAAAATAAGAAGCTATGGTACCATGAAATATAAATAAACAGAAAAGTAAGTCAAACAAGGCTTAAAAATATATAGTTTATCAGCATTTCAAGTGGGAGAGATGTGCAGTTTTAAAAGAGATATCTGAATAGCTGAACTTAACACGAAATACAAATGGAGTTACATATCACAGTTTAAACTCTTGAATCTGACCGCAGAGGGGCCACAGAAACCAGAGCCCAGTCCGCTCTGATTGGTTAGCTGGCTGGTCCTGCTGCCAATCACGCATGATTTGTTGGTACACTAGCCAATAGAAGCGTGAGTGTTACTTTTTTACTAATTTAAAATGTCAATAATATATTTGAATGATATATATTTATCTCTTTCAAAATAGTTATAAATAACGAAAGAAATAGGAAAAACATCAAAATAACATCCGATTTCTACGTCAGTCCCATGAGCCCAGGCACAACATTCACACTCCAAAAAGAAGGTTTACATTTGTGATTTGTTATTTATTTTATTCACTCAACTGTTTCTATTCCTTTTTGCAAGACGTTTTTTAAGAGAGTTGAATACATAAAGATGTATACACTGATGTATTTACTTTTCCAAGAACCAAATGCAGTTCAAACTATTTGTGGGTGTATATTGTGTGTGTAGGATAACCCAGTGCAGTGATCACTCACAGCGGGTACACGGCCTCCTGGGTGCAGTGCAGGGTGTTGACGTAGTCGGGGCTGGGGTTGTACAGCATGGTGTACCAGTCGGACAGCATCTGGACCCTGCAGGAGTGGATGCGAACCTGCCCCACCGGCTCTGTCACTAGCAGAGTGACCACGGCCGACACGCTGGACTCCAACATGGCTGTGATGTGCTGCAGCAGCGCGCTGGAACTGGACCACACACAGTTATCATGGACGTCTGTTTCACTTCCTTATTGTATTCAAAATGAAATGGTGAACATGCGTTTCCTGTAGTTTATATCAAATACTGAATTAGCCTTTATGAAACCAGGTTTGCTGAAAACCTGCCTGCTTGCCTGAAGGTGAATTCAATGACTGATACAGTAAGTTGCTGTGTGTGCTGCTGATCTGGCTTTACACTAAACTCCTCTAATGTGTCAAACAATGACAAACCATAGCAAAGATTTAGTTTTTTAAACTAATAATACAGACGCATCTTTTATGAAGGAACGGTACTTCTCCACAGTTTGGCTTTGAATCACTTTAATGCACAAATGATGTGCACACACAAAGATGTGAAGTCTGATTCTGAAGCTAAATGGAGTAAGCCAGAAGTCCTACTGGTTTAGTTAATTACCATAAACTGGTAGTCTTATTTAGTGTCTTGTGAGACCTTCAGTCAGGCACAGGTACAGGTCACACTGTAAATGTGCACTCACATATTCAACTAACTTCTAATTCACGTTCACCTTTTTTCCCCAAGAATAGAAGGGTCAGGGCTCGAGCTTAAGGACGTCCCGTCGTCCCGAGGCCGAAAAAAATAGTGTCAGGGAGGATAAAAAATAATTTTGGGACGAATTTGGGACGAGAGTTAAAATAAAAATACCCTGCTAACTCTACTACAAACGGCGATGACAATGAAATCGACTGCACGTTGTGTGTAGCACACAATTATTAAACCTCCTTGTCAACATAAACACACACACACACACACACACACACACACACACACACACACACACACACACACACACACACACACACACACACACACACACACACACACACACACACACACACACACACACACACACACACACGCTGTGCCCATGTGCTGTCAGCCAGTGCCCGCGAATTCCTGGCCCACAAATTCGCGGGTCTATCTACAGTAGGCTATGTACTGAGTGTGTGTATTTCGCGGGTTGAGTGATGTAAAATGACAATGGTATCCCGTGGAGGAATTCTGAAATGTTTTACCGTTACATCACAAAAACGCACAGCAGAACCAGACCCTGGAGCGCCGGCCTCTTTATTTACTTACTCCACTTCATCCCCTATGGGTAATAAGGCTGAGATGAGAACCCTCCATCGTATTTAGTCCTTAGCAATATGCTGCGCCTCTCCCCATGTATGGATGGGTACCGAGCCCCGGTATTAAACGGGCTCCGCCCGGGCCGGAATTATTAAAGACAGTGGTAACGTTAAGCTCCGACGTTATCTAGGGTGACCAAACGTCCTCTTTTGCCCGGACATGTCCTCTTTTCACGCCCTGTCCGGGTCGTCCGGGGGGGGTTTATAAATTCATGAAAATGTCCGGGTTTCGCGGACCGTTTGCATGTACTTAAATTGACTGGCGCATTGCACAGAATACTACGGTACTCTGTTGCGTGTGTGACGTAATCCCTGAGTCTGAAGCTTTGTGGGCGGCTCTACAACTACGCTGACACACAAACAGAGGAAGGGGACAGAGCGGACCGCAGCTCAGATTCACAATGCCAAAGCGCAAATATACTTTTACAGATGAATTGCAGAAGAAATTCCAAATGTACCGACCCGGTCGGAACAAATGGGAGGCGGAGTGCACCGTGTGCAAAGCTTGCACATACGTGTGTGTGTCCAATAAAGGTGCAGGCGATCTTAAAGCGCACATGGACACAAACAAACATTGGAAAGCTGTGCAAGGTGAGAGTTTGTCGGCAAAGTTGACAGACTTCTTTGTTAGACCAGGCAAAACAGAGGATGCTGTAAATGCAGCGGAGGGTGCGTTTGCATTTCACACTGTGAAACATCACAACAGCTACAGATCTATGGATTGCACAAGTGCCTTGCTAAAAAAAGCATTTCCAGACTCTGACACTGCCAAAAAATTCAGTAGTGCACGCACTAAAACCGAAGCCATTGTCAATGGTGTTATAGCGCCCCACTCGATAGATGTCGCACATGAAGCACTCAAAGAAATCCAGTACTGTGGTGTTTCTACAGACGGGAGTAACCACGGAGCAGTGAAAATATTCCCAATCATAATCCAGTACTTTGACTGGAAGAGGGGTGGCATGCAAACAAAATTAATCGAGGTTAAAGACACACCAAATGAGACAGCAGAAACCATTGCACAATATCTCATTGAAACATTGGCAAAAAACAATTTGTCTGAAAAATGCATTGCATTTACTGGCGACAATTGCAACACAAACTTTGGAGGAATCCGACGTGATGAAGGGGGAAAGAATGTATTTGAAAATTTGAAGAGGTTGCTGCAGAAGAACACTCTGATCGGTGTGGGTTGCCCAGCACACATATTGAATAATTGTGTTCATCATGGGGCAGAAACAATAGATATTGACCTTGAGAATATCATGTTCAAAATCTAGCAGTACTTCCACATTTACACTCTGCGCACTGATTGCCTGAAGGAGTACTGTGATTTTGTTGACATTGAATACAGAAGGATGCTTTCTCACAGCAAGACAAGGTGGCTGTCATTGTTCCCAGGCATTGAGAGGATGATACAGATGTTTCCAGCCTTAAAGGCATTCTTTCTGTCTCAGCAAAAACCACCCATAGTGATCAAGAAGTTTTTTGAAAACGAATTCAGTGAGATCTACCTCTGGCACATGCACTCACTCATGTCTGCGTTCCACACCCACATTCAAGACATGGAAAAGGAGAAGAACTCCATTATGGCGGTAAAGAAAATAATGAACAGCATCCACACCATTCTTCTTGAACGCAAGAGCAACAACTTCATGTCCCTTAAAGTTAAGGGACTACTGGCACAAAAGCGTAGTGATGGACTTGGTAAGGAATATGACCAGTTCTGTGCTGATGTGCAAGGCCTGTACAGTACATGTCTGGAGAAGTGGATGACTCCCATGGAAGAGTTCTCCACATTCACGTGGATGGATCTGAGTGAGCCACAAGAGTGGAATGATGTGGAGGCCTGCATCAAGTTCCTAGTAGAGAAGGGGGTGGTAATTGGTGATGTCAAGTGTTTTGACCAGGTCACCAATCTGAAGAGATTCACAGAAAGGTTCAACCGTGATGAGGAGTTCAGTGGCCTGCAGGTGCACCAGAAGTGGACCAAATATTTTGAGAAGGCCAAAAGCATTGCATGTTACTCAGAACTACTGAAGATTGCACAGTTTGTCTTTGCACTTTCCTCTCACAATGCAAATGTTGAGAGGGTTTTCTCACTGATGCAGAGCCAGTGGACCAAGGAGAGGAACCAGCTGTCTGTTGAGTCACTGAAGGGGATTCTATTTGTGCAATACAATTTGAAAGACATGTCTTGCAAAGACTTTCATGCTTATTTGTTGAGCAACCGAAACCTGCTGGGAAAGATCAGCTCCACAGCTAAATATCGATGGGCAGACAAGGAGGATGAAGAAGAAAAGCAGGATGAAGAAGATTGAAGTATGCAGCTATGCAGAGAGAGAAAGCTATGTAGCTGTGGGAGAGAAACTTTTAACTTTTAATTTTAAATTGGGACCCTAGAAAACAGTTTGAAGCTAGAAATTTGTGAAAAGTTGTCGTTTCACTGTGGTTGTTTACAATGACAGGGCCTGGAATTGTGTTTACAAACATTTAAAGTAGGCTTATATTTGGTTCATGGTGCCTTAAAATGTGTTTGGTTTGATTTAGGTAATCAAATGTTATGTTATGTTCACTAATGGCAATTATGCAAATGTGAAATCCAAAACTGCATAGTGCACTTTTAAAATAATTAGATTAGTATCTTTGTGAGGTTACTGTTTTATTGTTTACATTGACAAGATACAAAGAGATTATTTGTTAAAGCTGGATTTTCTATTTTCTACTATTTCATATATTTTGTTATTTATTTTTTGTCTAGTAAGACTTGAAAAGAGAGCTATTATTTTGTTACAGGATGATGTTTAAGTTATTCTTGTGCATTTGAGATTTGTCAGAGATAATTCTAGGCATAATAAAGCATGTTGATTGTTGAGTAACCTTGGTTTGGTGTGTCTTTGGTTATAGAGAGATATTATTGTGTTATATACAGTAAAATAATATAAATAATAATTGTATATCCATACAGAGGAGGCATACTTTAAAACAATAAGGCATCTTTGAGTAAACGTTGAGTATCATTAAGTATCTCGAGGCTGGGGGCAGCATGTCCTCTTTTTTGGAAATCAAAATATGGTCACCCTAACGTTATCTGACTTTTTATCGGTAATGGAGACATTTAAAAAATATATGTCATATGTAGTATTGCTACATAAACATTATATCGCAGTTTTAGTTTATCCAACTCCGTTTCTAATATGCAATAAGACTACAACATGCGTCTATGATGTATTTTTTAGAGCTTTCCAATCCAGACGAGATCTCTCTCTCCCGTCTGTGTGCGAGGGGGCGGGGCAGTTTGTAAAGGTCTCCTGACTGTGTTACAGACTGTCCTCCTGGTTAGTGGTTACTCTGGGTTCTGTCTTCAGGACAGAGTGTTGGATTTTTTTTGTTAATTGGATGGGACTTGATTTGATTCAATATTATTAATTTTCTCGTTTGTGTATTTGTTTAAATATATTTGGCCTTTGTCATGTGATTGACTGATTTACTCAAATAAAAAGGTTGATGAATTATCATCTAATGATTTGTAGGATGTTTTATTTATGTTAAAGGTCACTTTGAATGATTTTAACAAATGATAAGTAGTAGAAAAACTAATATTTTAAATTCGGGACGGTCCACATTAATTTTGGGACGGCTTAGATTGTATTTCGGGACGGTTCCGGGAGGATGGTGAAAAAAGTTAGTCGAGAGCCCTGAGAAGGGTGCTGTACCCATCAATGCATCGATCCTCAGGGAAAAACCTTGTGTAACGAGTCGCTGCATAGCTCATTTGGTACAGCTGTGCCGTTCGAATCAGGCCTGGGGTCCCTCTATGCGTGCAATCCCATCTATGTCCCCTTCTCAAATCTATCTCTATAATAACGGTTAAACTGGCCCAAATATAATAATAATAATAATAATAATAATAATAATAACAACAACAACAACAAAGACACTGGCGGCCCAAAAATAGGTTTGAAAAAAGAGAAAATCTTCTATAATTCCATTCTATTTGACTATAGCTTTGCATCATGGTCCTAACAATAAGGTACATGTCACAATTATGACCAGCTTGCTGTACATGATCCGTGTGTGTGTGTGTGTGTGTGTGTGTGTGTGTGTGTGTGTGTGTGTGTGTGTGTGTGTGTGTGTGTGTGTGTGTGTGTGTGTGTGTGTGTGTGTGTGTGTGTGTGTGTGTGTGTGTGTGTGTGTGTGTGTGTGTGTGTGTGTGTGTGTGTGTGTGTGTGTGTGTGTGTGTGTTCACCTCTTCTTCCCAGAGTACCACTCGATGAAGAACCAGTGCAGCACTAGAGGCAACATGGCCATGAAGCCAAGGTAGAGCCAGTCGTAGAGCTCGGGGGCCTCGGTGCAGCGCTCACACACATTCTGGAGGTTAGTCCGCTCTCCACGGGGACACACCTGCAGGACACGCAGAGACGGCATGCTCAGAAACAACAGAAGCCCTGCAAGCCCCCAACAACATTCATGCATTTCACTGTGTTGTGTGCCTGTAGGTCAGGGTGTACAAACTGTTTCCACTGAGAGCCACATATAGAGAAACATACCAAAGGCTGGGCCCCTCCCCAGAGAGGAGGTATATTTAGACCCTCCAGAAAAACGTGGGCAAAAATCCTTGATTATGCGGGCTAAATTCCTTGATTATGCGGGCTAAAATCCATGATTATGCGATTAAACATGCGGGGTTTTAATGTGATTTTATGCGGTGAAATTGCGGGAAGTTGCGAAATATGCGGAAAGTTGCGAAATATGCGGGGAAAAAGAATAACAATTTTTTTAAATATTGGGCTTAAATATTGTCTTATTTATTCTCTCTCACACACAACCTGCCACTAACGTTAAACCCCTTTACTATTCAATTAAACACATTCAATGTTTATTTATTGTAAAAGCAATTGGGCTATTTTAATCTCACACACACACCACCCCCCCCCCCCACACACACACACACACACACACACACACACACTTCTCCGCCTCATTCTGTTTTCATTTACTCGTTCGTTATCTGACCAGCTTCAATCTTGTAGGCTACTCATTTCGTTTCTTGTAGCCCTCGAAAGGGTTTTGGAGGTTGATGCTCACCGTCGATTTTCTCTTATGCTCCAACCAATATACAGTCTATGGCTCCAACACACAGTTGCACGGGGTGCAGAATAGTTTCCCCCCACTTTTTGACCGGTCTTTAGTAGAAATGTTCGTCGGTAAATGAGATGGATTAAATGTTTTCATCTTGGTGTTTTCTCTATCGTGTGAGCTCCACACGTTCACTCTATACATTGTTGTTTACATTCTGTGATGCGCGAGCTGATGACGTCACGTCAAGACGAGTTAACTTTTTTTTTTCTTAACTTTGTGTGGAAAAATGCGGGGATTATGTGGCCTTTTGATAAATATGCGGCCTTTTAAAAATCTGCGCCATTTTGCTGATTATGCGGTCAATTCTGCGATCGCAGAATCGCGTTTTTCTGGAGGGTCTATATATTGCCTCATAAATTAAGATAGAAATGAGCTAAATCAATCATATGTAGGTAAATGATGCTTGATACTTGAACTGACTTTAAGAAACAAACAGCCTCCATCATAGCTCTCCTGAGGGTTTACTTTATTTTGTTACAAAAACTGTTGGCAGCTCATCCCTTAAAACAGAGGCCTCAGATTGATTATAATGAGGGGAAATATGAAGGGTCTATTTCAAGCTCACTATATAAATAAATTATTGGGCTTTTTTTATCAACTAAGATTGACTGACTTTATCTGAAACTACGCTTATCAACACATGAATACTACTGTGTAATATATGTTTACATATATATTCAAGAAGTACAATATAAGAAAAGCACAAGTTTCATGTTTGGGCCACATTCTATTATACTTGAAAAAATTTGCTGCAGGCCAATTAAAAATGGACGATAGGCCGCAGTTGGTCCCCGGGCCGTAGTTTGGGCACCCCTGCTCAAGATGAATTGTTAGCCTGCCATATAACCACAGTGTCCAGTTCCATTACAGCTGTGGGGCCTTTGTTGCATTTCATGTGACATAAAGCCTAAATTGAAAAGTAATAATAACAATAATTCTAGATTATTTTCATTTTTTGTGGCACTTTTCTTGTACTCAAATTTAAACATTTCATCCAAAGAGGTATTTTACTTTTGTTGATTGGAATGATAGGTGCATGTGCTTAGCAAAAAAATGACATCCTGCAGAGTGCCGCTGTATCTTATATGTATGCTATGTTTATTGGCTTATTGAACTAACAAATGAATTATATATATTTAGCTAGGTCTTAGAAATGGTGAGGTGCAAGTATGTGCAGTAACACAGCATTAACATTGATCTTAAAATGTTTTTAGATATATGTCCCTCTGTCTACAGTGAAGCACCTCATCTGAGCAGACGGGACAACAACCTGAAAGCTTCACCAACATTACAACAGCACCGGCTCTGGTGCGTTGCATTCATGAATGACAACCAATGTTACCCCCCATTACCCAGCAGCAGACACACTCTAATGGTCAGTACTCACACCACACTCCCCCTCCACCGACCCATTGATCAGCATCCTGCCACAGTACAGGCCCGGGCACGTGGAACTCATGGCCACAGCTGCAAGGAAACACAAACTGCCTTTAATACAACCGTTTCCCAGCACAATCCCTCTGGTAATGTGACATTCAGAGGTGGAAGAAGTACTCAGAGCTTGTACTTGAGTAAAAGTAGAAGTACCAGAGTGTGGGAATACTTTGTTACAGTAAAAGTCCTGCATTGTAAATGTTACTCAAATAAAAGTAGAAAAGTATTCTCATCAAAATATAGTGAAAGTAGCGACAGCAAAAGTAGTCATTGTGCAGATTGGTCCATTTCAGAATAATATATATGATACGTTTTATAATGATTGATCATTAAAGTGTTCTCAAAGCTGGTAAAGGTGCAGCTAGTTTGAATGACTTTGTATACTGCAGGGTAGCTTGTGAATTTACTCCAGGTGGAACTAAAGTCTGATTTAACACTTGATTATATTTCACATCATTCATCCACATCTGTAAAGTAACTAAAGTACTTCACTAAATACATGTAGTGGAGGAAAAGTACAACGTAGCATAAATGGAAATACTCAAAATTGTACTTATGCACAGTACTTCAATAAATGTACTTAGTTACTTTACTCCACTGGTTACGTTACGGTTTCAAACCTAGTTCCAAGATAACTGTGTTAATGTAGGTGTTTAAACTGCCATGCACTTATTTATCGGTTCATTTGAATGAAGAGCTCTCATACATCTGGTGTCTGTGCAGTGTTTTTAGCCAGCATAGCTCACAGCTAGCTTAGCTAAAGGTAGTAAAACCACACTATGACGGTACGGTCAAGCTAACCTAACAAGCTAACTGTCATCAGATGAAATGGGGAAATAAACCCAAATTTAACTTACACATTGTCTCGCCGAAAATGAGTCAAAAACTGGTTTTCCGTCTCAGTGCTGTCTTATTTTCATTTAGTTGATACCCAAACCGGAAGAGGACGGAAACATCTTCTTCTTCTTTGGTGTTTTGCCTGGGTATGATGCTTTGCTGCCCCTCCTCTGGGACAAGTCCATTACTGCACCAGAGAGGCGAAGTCCGTCCCCTTCCGGGAGCCTCCATGGGACCCCAGAAGCGGAAAATTATACATTGAATTCAATGGAGAGAGAAAACGTATCTTTTGATCCCGTTTGAATTGTGCCACGAATGACACATATGATGTTTGTCAATTTAAAAGAACATTTTGCAAGTCAAAAAAATTAAAATGTGTTGTAAAACTGTGAAGTAACACATTTTTTTGTGTTAAGCCGCTCAGTGAACTACATGTCTCTGGTCCCGCACAATACGCGTCACCAACACAAAGATGACCGTCACGTTGGCACATTTCACCTCATTCTTTCAGAATGAGAATAAAAGTATAAAACGAGGTGAAAATTACTACAAGTCTGGGCACGTTGAGAGCTGTACATACACGAAAGGGGAGTTAGTCGGTTCTGTAAGAGCCAGCATGCGGAACCGGCTTTACAAGGTTTCGGTGAGTAATATGAGTGCAATGTTTAAGGTTAATGTCAGTCAATAAGGAGGAGAATGAAAAAGAAGATGATGAACCACAGACCCGGCATATAATGACTGCAGTGTGCAGGGCTTTGTTAATTTATGTTACTGTTATCAATAGCATTAGTTGACTGAGAAAACCGTCAAGAAAAAAAGTTTAGCGATGTTACGAGTCGACTAGTATAATATGCCCACGGCTGTGATTGACAACCTGGACAGCCAGTCAGAAGCTAGAATGCCAACCTAGAGAGCCAATCAGAACCTAGAACGGGTGTACTGTATACGGGTGTGTATGCTGTGGATAACATTAGTGTTCACAAGAACAAGGTACACTCCCGTGTTTTGTTTTAGTTGCTCTTCAGATTGAAGCGGCCAGTTTTATATCGACTATATGTGTGATCTCCTTTTTACATCTCGTTGTGTCATTTGAGTTTATTTGCTGTGTGTAGATTCAAGGATTTTGGTTATCTTGTCAATTTGTTTGGTTATCTAAGCACAGCTGTGTGTGACTCCCTCTGGTACACTGGTATGTTTTCCTAATGTAAAGAGCATTGATTAATTCATAAACTACACACTGAGTCTAGATCCTGACCAAATCCTTTTTTGTTGATCAAATGTTTTTCAAAAATGTAATACACATTTAAAAAAATATAATGTACAATCACAACCAATACAACACAAATTACAAAAAAATTCAGAAAAAACAAACAACAACAATCAGACAAGAGGACAAAACTATGGAAAAATAAACCCTCTCACCCCCAGATCTGGACCATCCTTATATTGCTCATTCAATCCATTATAGCATGTTAACAAACATGGTACTTACTTTATTTGTACAGATCTACATGGGAGAGGATGGCGTGATGCAGAGCGCTGTCTGTGGTTGTGCACGGGGGAAATGCCACGCTGCAGCATTGGCAATATTTGCCATGTGGCAGATCAGCTCCACAGAAGTTGAGTGCCAGTGGAGGAAGCCTGGCACTTCAAAAGTAGTCCAGCCGGTGTCTCAACTCTACCAACAGCAAGAGGAGACATACAACCCACTGGCCAGAGACATCGCCACTGAGGAAGTAGACTTGTTCAGGTCTGCACCTAGGGGCGCAGCGTGGCATGGCATGGCTTTTGTCACCTGAGCCAGAGCTGCAGCCTCAACATCAGGCCATTTTCAACGTGCCGGAGCTGGTGAAGGAGCGTGGGGGTCGGGGGCTTGAGGCAATTCTTGCCTCAATGCGACTGAGCAGAGACCAGCAAGCTGCCATCCAGACAGCCACCGTAGGACAGCGGACAAATCGTCAGTGGCAGTTACACAGGCAGGGCAGGTTGACAGCCAGCAATTTTGGTGCTGTGCTGAGGTCGGGACTTTCATCCACTCCATGCGCGTCCCTCATGAAGAGGGTGCTTGGGGGGGTACAATTTAGACGGAGTCATGGCTGTCAACTGGGGAGTTGTAAACGAGGTGTGTTTGGCCTTTTAAGTGTGACACATATGTAGTGATAAATGCTTCACCTGACCACTGTTCCTAAATAAAAAAAGTTTTCTGCATCGTCAGTCATTTTTTCCAAATAATTACCAATATTTCACAATTCTTCATGTCAACTTAAGAGCACAGCTGTATGTTGAGTGTCAGCTTTGCTTGGTTCATCTTACTGGGGGGCAGCTACATGGATGTCGGTGCAGTCCACAATCATTTTGCAGTTGAAGGCAGAATGAATTTATTATTGACTCAGAATGAAGCACAACTTCATGTAATACAATACATTGACTTTATTTGTAACTGTGTAAAAAAATAAAGCATTTATTAGCAAGCAGGACCTGCAGGAACAGAGAATGGTGATGGATGGAGCTGGGAAGAGAGAAGAATAAAGAAAACAGATCAACTTTATTATCGGATATTAAAAATTCAATTTCAAAACAAGTTGCCGCTCCTACAGTTTTCTAGTATGTAAAGATGATTTCACATGACCTATGCAAAATATCACACTCAATACATGTGTCTCTCTGGGGGGTGCATTGTGCCTTTGATGTATATAAATAATATACCAGAACCAAATACTATTACGTACAGTGGAAATCAGGTTGCCAGAGCAGGTCAGTCCAGTGGGCATGTTCCTCAGGGTCTCAGCAGTTACAGGTGAGGTAAAGAAAATAAAAGAGAAAAAGGTCAGTAACAACACTTTAAAGTAACAACACTGAATAATTATCTATTTTAATAATTTTCTCTCAGTAATCAGTCAACTACTGTCTTTCCAACCAACAGATTGACTCACCCTCACTGTCATCACAATGACACATGTCCAGAAGAATGTCATGCAAAGCTCCCTGCCTGCCTGCCTTCCTTCGACTCTCCCTGAAATGCTTCCTTAGCACCCGGTGGAGGGCGCAGTAGGCCACTCTTCAAATGTTTCACGAAATACTTACCATGATGACTACTCTTACTGTTTAACATTTTGGTGTACTTCATGTAATAAAATAATAACTTAATGGTAAGGCTACTAAAAATGACAAGGCTAAGTAATGTAATGCTAACTAACGTGCTCGCTACTCGTCGCTACTAGCTAGGTAGCTAACTTGACTACGTTCCATGCACAACATGTATATTACCTATGATATTACCTGACATGTCTGATCCAGCGACTCCTGGTCCTTTCATAAGAGGGGAAGCGATAGAACGAGCAAGTGGTATGATCACTTTTGTGATTACAACATGGTACAAAGCACACAGGCATCTTGTAAAAGTGAATTTATTGGAGCAATCTCTTATATTTATTGGAGGGAATAAATCAGTTATGAAATGTTCTTCTTCGCTTTAATTACGAGTCGCAACCACTTGGAGCATTATCGCCTGTGACATCACATGCGCGACCCAAAATGGGATTTGGGATTTGTAGTCTTTGTAGTCGCGTATTTTTCATAGTCTTATATTTCAACAGTTTTACGACAAAATGTGACTTTTTTGACATGGAAATGATTGTTTAAGATTGACAAACATCATATGTGTAGTTCGTGGCACAATTCAAACGGGATCAAAAGATAAGTTTTCTCTCTCCATTGAATTCAATGTATAATTTTTCGCTTCCGGGGTCCCATGGACCGGAAGTAGATGGGCGTGACTTCGCCTCTCTATTCATTTTTGGACCCTTTATAGTTATACAGTCAGAGCAGGTGGAAGAAGTACTAAAAGTAGCAATACTACAGTGTAGGAAGGAATACTATATTACAAGTACAATTCCTGTATTAAAAGTCCCATCATATGCTTTTCTAGTTTTTACCCGTCCCCTTATGAGTTATGAAGCTTTTTCTGCATGTAAACGGTCTGCAGAGTCAAAAACCCTCTAAAACTGTAAAACTCTAACACAGAGAAGACCTATAAAACTATTCAAATTATGTTCAAAGCCGCAAATCAACAATTACCTCATAATATCCAGGGACTTTTCACACGGAGAGAAAGCATGCACATGTTGAGAGGAAACTGCATTTTCAAAAAACCACCCGTACGAACAAATGCCAAACTTCATTGCATCTCATCAAAAGGTGTTAGTCTGTGGAATAACTGTAATGATGCACTGAAATATTGTACAAATCTATCTAAACTGAAAGTATTATTTAGGAGCCAAATCATTAATGGTTATGAACAGGACCTGTACAAT
This sequence comes from Notothenia rossii, assembly GCF_949606895.1. Taxonomy (NCBI): domain Eukaryota; kingdom Metazoa; phylum Chordata; class Actinopteri; order Perciformes; family Nototheniidae; genus Notothenia; species Notothenia rossii. The sequence goes on along the minus strand of NC_136905.1, from coordinate 52,527,304 downwards.
TCCATTTGTTGTTATTTCTTGTAATTGTACAAATAATTTCTTTCTGATTGTTTTGTCAAAAAGCAAACAAATTAACAAGACAAACATGTCGCTGATGACAATGACCTAATATTTTATTTATAAGAAAAATATATGCTAGAGGGGGTAGGACTAGAAAAGTTTTTTTTAATCTTCTTCTTGCCCCTGTTGAACATGGCGGAGACTATTTGAGAATTATTATTGTTTTTTGTTTTTTTGTTATTATTTGTTTTTTTTGTACTTTGTTATAATTATTCATTTGAGTGAAAAAGAAAAAGGGAAAAAAGAGAGTATATATATATATATATACATATATATATATTTCTGTCACTTCTGGACTGCCTCAACATAACACAGCATGTCCAGGGCCCCACCCACTCCAAAGGTCACACGCTGGATCTAGTCTGCTCCACTGGTGCCCCCCCCTCTCACCTGCAGCGCCTAGACCTGGCAGTATCAGACCACCATGCCATCATCTTCACCATCCCCATCCCCCTGCCTAGGCAGCGCCCCAGGCGCACAATCACCTTCAGAGACACCAAATCAGTGAGTGCATCAGCCCTATCAGACCTCCTCTTAACCCACATGGCCCCGGCTCTCTCCGACACTTCGCCGGACGTGTTGGTGGCCCGCTACAACACTGCCCTCTCTCTCAGCCTGGACTCTCTGGCTCCCCACAGAAGCCGGACGGTGTCTTTTCTCCGCCCGGCACCATGGTTCACCTCTGATCTTCGCACATTGAAGCAAACTGGTCGTCGACTGGAGTGGCTTTCCAGACGAACTGGCCTCACCGTCCATCGTATGGCCTTGGTGGACCATGTGAGGTCCTACAAGGAGGCTCTCTCCAAGACCAAGACCGCCTACTACTCCTCCCTCATCACCTCACAACAAAATCACCGCTAGTGAATACATTTCAGTTTTCCGCACTCTCGCGGGAATATCTCCGCAATGGAGCGAGCTTAAGTTTCAGTGCTGTCCAGCTGAGGCTCTCCGAAATTTGAGGTGAAGGGGGGCGTGCTCTGAACTGTGTTTTCTGAAGTCTATGATGATTTCTTTTGTTTTGCTAGTGTTCAGATATAGGTTGTTTGCTGAACACCACGCAGACAGCTTCAGGATCTCGTCTCTGTATGCCGACTCGTCGTCTCCCTTATATATTTGGCCGACAACAGTGGTGTCATCTGCAAATTTGATAATGGAGTTGGAGGGGTGAATGGGAGAGCAGTCGTGTGTGTAGAGTTTGTAGAGTAGAGGGCTCAGCACGCATCCCTGCGGGGAGCCAGTGCTGAGGGTGCGGGTGGAGGAGCAGTAGGGGCCTATTTTCACTGTCTGAGGACGGTCTGTGAGGAAATTATTAATCCAGGCGCATAAGATGGAGGGGAAACCTAGGCTTGACAGTTTTTCCACTAGTATGTCAGGTATGATGGTGTTAAAAGCTGAGCTAAAATTGACAAACAGCATCCTTATATAGTTGCCTGGGCCTTCTAGGTGGCTCACAGCTGTGTGAAGGACCGTGGCGATGGCATCATCCGTGGATCTGTTGGCTCTATAGGCGAACTGATGAGGGTCGAGGGAGGGTGGGAGGCTGGCTTTGATGTAGTTGGCTATCAGTCTTTCGAAACATTTCATCCCCGCCGATGTTAGGGCTATGGGCCTATAGTCGTTGAGCTCTCTGACTGGTGTCTTTTTGGGGACAGATGTTTTGCCCTTCTAGTTGGTTAGCTGTTGAAGGCCCTGCCAAACGCACCGTTCGTTGTTATGAACGAGATTCTCCTCCACTTTTCCCTTGTAGTCCTCCTTTGCAGCCTTGATGCCTCTCCTCAGATTTGCCCTTGCCAAGCTGTACTGGGCTGCGTCCCCCGACGTGAAGGCTGTGTCACGGGAACTCAGGATAGACCGCACCACTCTTGTCGTCCATGGTTTTTGGTTTGGGTAGACCCGAATGCGTTTTTCCACAGTTACAGTGTCTGTGCAGAACTTGATGTAGGATAAGACAGCCTCTGTGTGTTCCTCCAAGTCTGTCTGTTCAAATATGTCCCATGCTGTGTGTTCGAAGCAGTCTTGCAGTTGTGAGAGTGCCCTCTCGGGCCAGGTTCTGATATATTTGACCACCGGCTTGGTGTTACTTCTGAGGGGGGTGTAAGCTGGGATGAGAAGCAGTGAGAGGTGGTCAGATAGTCCTAAATGGGGGAGTGGGACCGCTCTGTAAGCATGTTTCAGGTTGGAATACAGCCGGTCCAGTGTGTTCTTTCCTTTAGTGGTACATTGTACATATTGTACAAATTTGGGAAGCACATTTTTTAGACATGCATGATTGAAGTCTCCAACTACAATATGAACTCCGTCCGGATGGGACCTCTGTTGTTTATTTATTAAGCTCTGGAGGTGGTCAAGTGCAATGCTGGCATTAGCATCAGGTGGGATATAAACAGTGTTAATTATCACCACCGTCAGCTCTCTGGGCAGGTAAAAGGGTCTGCAAATGATAGACATTACTTCCAGGTCGGGAGAGCAATGTGTATGTGTAACCCTGCTGTCCATGCACCAGTCGTTGTGGATGTAAACACACAGACCACCCCCTCGGCTCTTACCGGAAGCGCTGTTCCTGTCGTAGCGGTGGGTAGAGCGGCCTGGTAGCTGCACTGCTGCGTCCGGAATCCGCGGGTGTAGTCAGGATTCTGTGATGATCATCCCACAGCAGTCGCGTACGTTCGTGTTAGCAGCTAGTAGTACCTCCAGTTCGTCAATTTTGTGGACGATGGACCTGGCATTTGCGAGGAAGAGGCTTGGTAGTGGTGGTCGGTGCGGCCGCTTCCTTAGCAAGCAGGCCTGCACGGCAACCTCGCTTCTGCTTCCTCTCCCTCCGGCGCCTGCGTTGCTTCACAGGCCCGAAAACAATCCAGGGAGACCCGAGCGGTCTCGCTATGTTCTCCGGGATGTTGTTAGTCCGGTGGAAATCGGCTGCGATGTCAGAGCGACAACTCATCCCTATGTCAAATAAGTCCATGCGACTGTATATGTAATTTGCCTGTTCTAGGCTGTTCACAACTAACAAAAAACAAACAGTGCACAACCAAAACAGAGAGCTGTGAGCCGCAGCGTCTGAGCGCGCCGCCATACCCTTGTATTTGTATTGTTGATTTAATGTGTGAACGAGGCGATATAGAGAAGGTTAAGCTGTCATTATCAGGCTGTAATTTGTTATATAGTGTTGGAATGGGTAAGCAGGCCTATTGTTTTTGGATATTTGTGGAGTTAGGTGGTCCATGAGTGTTTTTTATTGGTTGAGTGGTCCTTGGTATGAAAAAGTTTGAGAAACACTGCGCTAGTGGATTGTCAAAGGGGGAGCCTCGTTGCGGGGAAATTATACAGATGGCTAGTCCGCCCCTGAAAATGTCTATGCAAACGTTATTATTAATAATCTTCTTTTTTTTTTTTTATTATAAAAAAAATTAATAACATTTTTTTAATACATTTTTTTAATTTGTATATTCCATTTTTATTTTGTAATCATCTCGCGGCCCCCACTTTGGGAACCCCTGAACCAAAGGACTCTCTAATACCTCATTCACACCAACGCAACTCCGGTTCAAGCTCCGTGCTAGAGCTTTTCAGGTTCAGAACCGGTTCTTTGGTTTAGCTCCGGCTCTTTTCACACTGCCCAGAGTCCGACTGGTGCCGCGTCATTGCGTCATCGTTTGCGTCATGACGTAACCGTTTGCGTGCCTGCTTCATAAAGCCAAAGCGCGCGGAAACCTCTCACAGCTCACAGCTCACACCGACAACAACAACAATGGCCGATTGTGCTCCAGCTTCCTCTGTACCTCTTCAGAAGACCAGATTCCCGGTAGGTAGCTAGTCTCTTCAGTGGACCACTGCTGCTTGTTAAGTTTCTCCATCGTTGTGTACAATCTGGATAAAACGTCGGCTTTTTGTTGTTGTTTAGGAGTTGATCCCGCCCCTGCCCCTGCCCCTGCTTCGACGTAAGCGTGACGTATGTGGTGCTTTTGCTCTGGCCGGACAATTTTTTGGTGCTCGAAATGAACCGGATTCCGGAGCTAAGAGGCTGCTCCGCTGCGGTGTGAAGAGGAAAACCTGGTGCTTTTCAAGCTCCAGCTCCGAACCGGCCCTGAAACACCGTTGGTGTGAATGAGGTATCAGTGTTATCTCAGTGGGTCTCAAATGTTTTGGTCACCATTAATGTAAACAATTATTTCTGAGGCACACGTTTATATGATCATTATAGTTATAAAAAAATAAGAGAATAAATGAAAAACAGGTATGAAATACTATATGACAGTAAAACAAGAATAAAGTTTAAAAGGGTGATTTGTAAAATATCCATAAAGAAAAAGTAAATCTGTTTACAATTCTGTTTCAAATGGGTGTTCATTTTGCTCTCAAAGTGCACCAGATTGATGCATTTAACTTCAATATTTTAAAATAAATCTTCCCGGGGAGCTTGCCCCCGGACCCCCCTATGTGAGGTCCACACACCGCCTATAAAAATAGCACTTGACCCCTGCTTACACCTATATGCTGTGAGCTGATTATCGAGCCTTCATTGTAACAGTCGCGGGTAGACTGTGTGTGTGGGGAGTGTTGCAGTAGAAAATTCCACTGTAGCGACCGGTACATTAATGGGAAACCCTAAATGTTTGAGCACCCTCTATGAAACGTCAAGCTACCCCACAGCACCCCCAAAAGAAATCTCTGGCGCTGCCACTGACCCTGACTATTTGTGTTGGGGGGGCCCGATTTTTATTTTTCTCCAAAGGGGGGGCCTGACAGAAAAAGTTTGAGAACCACTGCTATACAGAGATGCTGTATGAGAAACCAATGTGAGTTTGGAAAATTGCACAATTTAAATCTATGTTAGTATACCTCAACAATGGAAATATGATCAGTAGAAATGGCCATGACATGGGACCTTTAAAATGAAGTCTGAGTACGAAATATATCTCAAATAATGTATGCACTGTTATTTCCCCACTTAAACATAACAGTCTGCAATGAAACGGTTGTCTCCTGTGCGCTCCACTTCCTTCTTTGCGCACCGGTAACTTTCTCTCTGTTTTTTCTTTTTTTTTCATGTCCCTTTAGGGGCTCCATAGAAATGGGATAATATCCAACTTATGATTTTTCACGGCACACTGGTTGAAAATCAGTGCTCTAGAGTCTGGATATCATCGTGGTCCAGCAGGTTAAAAAGACAGATCTACAGAACACTGCTGAATACACACGATGGATGAGGATGGAGATCCTCTGTGTGTGGGCCTTCAGCTCCTGCAGAGGAACCTCCAAACTGCTGCACCCTGTACCTGCGCGTTGATGCTGAGTATACATCTTGTTCAACTGTATCTTTGGCAAACACCTTATAATGTCAGTTTACAGGGACATAGATGCACAAATCTATCACCAGTTACCATGGCAACTGCATTAATACGTCACAACATGAAGCTGTGAGCACGTTCATATAGGGGGCGTGGTTTCAGTGAGAGACTGCTGCTGAGGAGCTCGTGCAGAATCGCGTCCACACCTGGGGTTTGTGCAGCTGGCCTGCTCTGGTTTCGGGCTGTTATTCACGCAGAAATGTTGGAGTAGAAGAAGAAAGCAACAGGGTGGGGGGGCTTTTTTTGGAAAAGGAACCCGACTGGCTTTGTTCTCCTCTCCTCACAAAGGAAGATCCCAGGTGTACAGTGCGAACATGGTGCCATGAATGCCCCGCGGCTGAAGGAAAATAGCGTCTGATGGAGAGGCTGCATTGTGGTGCGTTTATGGACCGCACTGTGGTAGGAAATGAACAAAACCCGAGGTAACAGGAGAAGAAAGGAATCAACAATCCACTGCCGAATAACGATCGTTTATGCAAGTTGGGCCAGAATTCTTAAAACATTTAAATACGCTATTTTTTATCAGAATGTAATCAAATAACTTCCGGTTAAGTTATTAATGGCTTTTGCGAAGTGAGTTGATCGTTTGCTGTTGTAACACTGGCCTCTTGTATGTAGACTATAGGGTTCTAAATACTGATAAAGCCTTCATCAAATACATTGTAATGTGCTACAACATGGCAGTATCTTACACTGAATGTCTTTTATAATATTTTATACAAATGAAATAAACAAATCACAACATTTGGTCAAATTTGCCATCACAACTGGCACGTGTTATGTAAACAAATAGACCTATTTTTCCCAAAAAATTAAAAATTAAAGAAGCACAAGAGACTTCAAAAAGCACATGTGGCCTAAATGCTGATAACCCAACAATTAAATCATATCAGAATGGTATTCTAGATCAGTGGTTCTCAACTGGTCAGGCCTCGGGACCCACTTTTTCCTTTGTCAATGAATCGCGACCCAACATTTTGAACCGCTCAAATCTATTTAACAAAAACAAATCGTGCTGTAATTCTCGTTTCAGCATACAATATCCATTAAAGTGAAGAACAGTGCATATATCCCTTATATCCCTTCACAGAACTAAAGTATGCTTTTAAAAAAGGTTTAATGAGATGATGGAATCAAAGCTGAACTGTATAAAAGGCACACACTGAAAACCCAACCCCAGAAGGGGGTCTGGGGGGATTCTCCCCCAGGAGATTTTTAGAAATGCTAACATATAAACTACGCATTCTGGTACACTCTGAAAATAAAATAAATCTATTACTGCCCGACATATTAATAATATTTTATGCCATTGTTTGTTTTCCACTTTGTTCTGACAGCTGCACTTGCTGCTCCACACAGAGAGAAGAGTAAAGAGGAGATAGTTTGTGTGAATTACTTTAAATTGTGGGTAAGGGTAGATAGCTCCCATTGTTCTGTGACCTGTCAATCATCAAACCTGGGGTCAATTTTATTTTCTTCAATTTATTTTCCCTTCACTCACTCCAAACTGGTCCGCGACCCACCAGTTGAAAACCACTGTTCGAGATGATAATGTATCTGCTAAATGTGTATGCATTTTTATGATGGGCCCCTTTGGATCCAGGGTCTGGGGACTTCATGGCGTACAAGGTGCATGGCCAGTAGTGTTTGTAATAATGAAGCATCATTGTAATACTCACAGAGCAACTGCCTGTTTTCACCAGTGTTGTAAAAACATTTGTCCATAGTAAAAAAAAAGGTGCCTGTTTTTTTCTCTAGATGGATCTTTGTTTTACTGCCGTTATAAATTAATAAATCCCATAAACTGTACTATGAAGATTCAGTTGTGTGTATGTACACATGCATATTTGAATTGCCTTTTCTTTTTCTCCTGAGATAATGCTAACTGAAAACGTACAAATGGATGACGAGGAGTTATCAGCAGCTACGTTGGAATCCGTGAAAGCACCACAGAGCGGCTGTAGTGTGAAGGGATGTGTGTGAGACCACGCCGGACTTCTGTTGTGTTGTTCATGTGCTTCATCGATGGATTGGTCTGCTAGCTCGGCCCTGCTGGGGGGTGGTGGCAACAACTACACCGCTGCCCCCCCGGGTCCGCGCTTCACCCACCAGCTGAACACCGCCTCACCTGTGGTGCCAAGGTAAGTCCCTCTGTCACCACCTTCACATCTTTGCATGTGAGTGGCCCCTGAAGGCAGCAACTGGTTGGAGTAAGTTGTAGTTAGCAAGTTATCCACAATTTCCACTAATCCTTAAAAAAGGAATACTGTAGCTACAACGTCCTGCACCTGTAGCGTTCATACACCCTTACCTGGAGCTGCAGTCGCCTTAAGGTGACACAAACACTTTTTTTTATACCTGAGATGTAGAGTGGACTGAGATAAGAAAAGAAATCAGCCAACAATGTCAGTTGTGTCATAAGAAATTCCTGAAAACAACTCCCTCAGGACTTTAAACTAAAAATATCTCGAATTTTTGGCAATTTAATCCATCAGGGTATGAAAAATAAGGTAATATCAAATTCATGGCATTATTGTAAATAAAGGCAGTGTAATGATTTTTTTATTATTTCGGAAAACATAACACTCACCCTTTCTTTCTTTCATTAATTTAATGTAAGTCTTGACACAAATATCTACTATAATAGGTTAACCTTTTTTCTTTAGTACTTTAGTGTTAAGATCCATGTGTATCATAGTCCCTTGAACACGAACATTACATCACATCAAAGAGGCCCTATTATACTTTTTGGGGTTTTCCCTCTCCTGTAGTGTGTTCTATAGGTTTATGTGCATGTCAATGGTCTGCAAAGGCTGAATCCCCTGTGTTCCCTTCTCATAAATCAAACAGATGTGTAACAGCGTGGTCTGATCTGATCTGCTACATAGGAATCTGACACAGCCTGTTTTTAAAGTTCTTATTTGAATAGTTGTGCTGTCACTGACCACTGTTTCCTCTGGTTAGAGACACATTTAGCTGTTACAGCTGAATATGCCCACTGCTGTCCCCCCCCCCCAGTAGCTCTGCCGCGGTCAAATATGCCTAAACGCTCCGGTGCAGCAGCAGAAGGGAGAGGCCTCCTGTGATGTCAGTATGTACAGTTACTGCCTCTCAGCCTGGGGTTTTATACGCCCAATTCCAAACCGACCCTACACCCTCCAACTCTGGGACAAAGTGAACTCTGTTTCTTGTCACACACTCAGCTGAATGAGGCTCCTTATTTAAGGTGGAGGGTGTAAACACAGCAGCAAGTTTGTGAGGACTCCCCCCCTCTCTCTGGCAGAAGCAGGAACTGTCGTAACTTTTACATGAATGTGAAAAACATGAACTGCACTGTGTTGACCAAAAATGATGTCTAAAACTGTGACTAGGGCATTAACCGAATAGCTCAAAGAGGTTAGGGTTAGGGTAAAGAAGGTAACTCCAGCTTTATGCTCCCCTGTATCAGACTGTATCATACTGATATCATGCCTTGATACTGTTTTGTTGATGAGATTTGGAAAAACTCACATCCAATGTCTGGTAATATGCAATTTATTGGGATGTCCTTTTCACATATCTCCATTATCTCCTATGATTGTATTGTATTTTTTACTTTTTCATATTCCTGAGGTATTTCATAAAGTTCTCTGAGTAAATGTAGGACCATACTTTTTCCATACTGCAGATTGTGCAATGATTTAAGCCTCTTTCTTTCTTTCTTTTGGTCCTTAAGGGTTGTTTCCATAGTGACCAGCCTAGTTACCGCCACCACGGAGGCCACAGTGGGAAACACAGGAAACACGTCCACATTTGGCGGACAGAGAGGGGGCGAGCTGAGCGCGGTGTCGCCCCCGTCGGTGCTGAGCGCGGTGGAGAGTAACTCGGTCCTGCAGGGCGTCGCCGTGGCCACGCAGGCCCTGGTGCTGCTCTGCATCTTCCTCCTTTCCAGCCTCGGAAACTCGGCGGTGGTCATCGTCATCATCAAACACAGACAGCTCCGGACGGTGACCAACGCCTTCATCATGTCGCTGTCGCTGTCCGACTTCCTCACCGCCGTCCTGTGTCTGCCCTTCTCTTTCGTCATGCTCTTCAGTAAGGACGGTACCTGGATGTTCGGTGACGGTTTCTGCGTGGCCAATGGATTTTTCAACACCTGCTTTGGCATCACCTCGACCCTGACTATGACTTTGATTTCCTTCGACAGGTACTACGCCATCGTCAGACAGCCCCAGGCTAAAATTGGCCGCCAGAAAGCCACCCAGTTGTTGATAGCTGTGTGGCTAGCTGCGGTCATTTTCTCCCTGCCTTGGTATCTGTTGGTCCGTAACCCTCCGGAAATCCATAAGCCGGGTTTCTACCACTGTATGTATGTGTTCCACTCCGGGACCTCACGCATGGGGACTACATATAGCCTCAGCCTTATCATCGTGTGTTACTTACTGCCCTTCTCCCTCATGTGTTTTTGTCATTATAACATCTGTAAGACGGTTCGTCTCTCTGAGATCCGAGTCAGGCCTGTCACCACGTATGCGTACTTGCTACGATTTTACAGTGAGATGCGAACAGCCACCACAGTCCTCATTATGATTGTTTTCATCATTTTTTGTTGGGGTCCATACTGTTTAATGGGGTTGGTTACAGCATTGGGAGATTACACATTCAACCCTGCGATGGACACAGTGGCTATCTGGCTAGCTTGGGCAAATGGAGCCATCAACCCCCTGATCTATGCCCTGAGGAACCCCAATATATCCATGCTAATGGGGCGGAGCAGAGAGGAGGGCTATCGGACCAGAAATATCGGTTCATACCTTTCCAACCAAACGCAGAACCGCGAGGCTCGGATTAACCAAGCGGAAAGGATAAGGGACCGCTACGTGACTCGTATAGGGGTGAATAACAACAGCCGATTGTCCAGCTCGAGTCCTGCTAAAGGAGGCGAAGTGGCGATGTGGGCGTGTAAAAACCCTGCTGTGTTCTTCTGCAGGGACGCTCAGCCCGACACGGTTACACTCGCCAACTCTGACAGTGCTCCGAAGATGAAGACGGCTGACACCAGCCTGTGACATTATGAGAGAATCATTGTTTTCTCTGATCTGTATTTGCTGCTGCCACCAGTTTGTGACAAGTTAGGAAATACCTGATAGTATTTATTTGTATTCAGTACACACACTCGGAAATGTTTAGGACTCAATCCACCGTTTGATCAGATTTTGTTCCAGGAATCAAAAAGATTATTTTAGCTCTTCATGTATTACTATTATATTATGTTACACTGTGTGAAGACAAAGGTCAGGACTGTGAACACTCTATTTTGACTTATTTTATACAAGAACGTCTGGAATTCCCTCATTGATAAAGCATGGAGCGAAATGCAAAGCATTCGTGTTAAAAACATGACAAGCTTGTTATTGTGTTACAAAAGTCTTTGTGTCATTTCGTATGTAATTCAAAAGCTAGGTCTTTCACATTTGAAAGAACCACAGTGAATTTCATCCACAAATCCTGGACAGCAGGTGATACTGCAAGCCTGGTTGTTATTTGCAGTGCTGGGTTAGGGTTAGGGTAAAGGTAAGGGTAAGGGTTATCTCAGATCTCCAAAGCACCTGTCAGTATGTACAGTTACCATTCCAGGGACGTGTTCAAACCACCAACTACTGTCTCTCAAACATCTGGAAACCAGCCTCATCGTAAACCAGTTTATGCACTGTTAGAGCAGGGTTATAATGAATAGGATGGTCCAAAAAAACTTAAAGGCAAAGTTCTCAAATGTTTTCCCAAGACTGCTGTAAAGTTCTCATTCTCTTTATACATCCATGAAGTCGCGCAGAGCTACGTTGGTGTGGAAGTGGGCGTGGTTAAATCTCAACTGGGTTTAAAAAACGATAGACGCAACCAGGTCATTATGGTCATGAGGTGGTACTACTGTAGGTTATCTCCCTAACACTAACTACTTTTCAGTTGCATACATTTAACCCTAGACCCTAGGAACCATAACTCTAAGAAGTTGTATACCAGAAACTGTGAATATGAGTAGTCATATGTTTGTTTTGGACATGTTCTTATTAAATATTCAAACTCATACCTGCGGATATAATATAAAAATGACTATATTTTGTATTACCCTTGTAATGTTGACACGGGACCAGTTAGGGTGCCTCTAATCCCCCACGTCCACTAATGGGAGTACCATTTGAGTTCCGTGTTTAGGCTAGTGCTGGTTCAGAGTTGGGTCAACTTGCAAACCTCTTAAGAACCCGTTAGCTAAAGCCAGAGAGGAGCCACGTCATGACGTCAAGGGGTAAGCTGCCTTTCCTACAAATGCCTGAAAGATTTTCCTGTCAATGACGGAATGCGTCCAAGCTGTGCTCATGTTACTCTCACTCTTACAAAACAAGATTAAATTGCATTCTAGAAAAAACAGCAATCTTTGTTTTTGCCTTCAGCTATTGCTGAATCTCTTGCAAGTACGAGAACATAGATCCATCCTCTGTGAGCCACTGCTTCGCCTTTGCTGCATTCTTCTTTGTCGCTGTTAAATAAAACTTGGGGTTTGTAATTGCTGTTGTTGCTCATGTTAATCACGCCCGAGCCTTTGACCGTAACTTCTGACGCTAGCCTCTTGACAGTAGCCTCTGACGGTAGCTTTTTGACGGTAGCCTCTGATGCTAGCCTCTGACCAACCCAGTCCCACGAAATGTATCTATTGATTCGTGTTCACCAACACGATTTCCCCATTTTTTTCATGTCACACAGAACGATTTTAAAAGCAATGTAAATAATAACAAATGAGAAGGTAAAAAAGGTTTAGAAAAGAAAAAACAGATTATGGTATTCTGACTGTTGTTGGGTCAGAATCTCTGCTTCGCGCCGTTCCTCTATGAATTTGTTTTAAAAGAAGGAAAAGTCAAAGCAGCCAGGATAAGGGTTAAACAATAATCTGCTTTAATGGTGGAACATACAATACATCACAAAACAATTCAAAAGGGGCCCCCCTTCGGGTGCCCCTGCTCTGGTCCTCTCGCTGGGAGAGGTCTTAGAACCTTGGCCAGCATGAAGAAAAGAAGAGCGCAAACCAAACGAAAACACAGGCTTTCATACTAAAAACACAGGAGGAGGTGTGTGAATGCTTCCCCCAGAGGTCATCTTATTGGGAGAGACCAACACATGGCCTGTCGTACCCAATCAGCGCGACACAGCAGAAGAAACCCGGAAACAAAAAGTCTCTTTCAGTTTGATGAAAACCAGATACCTTTTCGTGTCTGGAACGAACCTGCTCTAAACAACAAGTTTCCTTTTCTTATTTCACATCTTGCAGCCAGCACACACACATCCCCTTTATGGCTCTTTGTCTCTGTGGCCATCTTCCCCCCCCTCAGGTTACCACACACCAGTTAAAAGTATGTTTTAAGATATAGTTGCTATAGTTGGCTAAATATACGTAATACATGTAAATTACTTTCATATCAATAATAACGAAGAACACATTACCTATGCTCTTAAGCAGTATAAGAGATGCTTTTCAAATAGTCAAACTTCACACAGGCCCAATATAGAGAACACACTCATTTGTCCTGCAGCCTTTCTAGCCATTTGAGCTATTGTTCACATCTTTACTTCAAATAAAAGGTTTCACATTGCATATTTCCAGCTTTCTTTACACATACTGTTATTATTAATACAAAGTAATTAACCACACACATCTATTTAAAACAAGTAGATTTTCCTGATAATTGACATGCTGAAAATCTTAAGAAGAATGTCTCCTCCCCCAGCTCTTCCAATCTACTGGAATGCAGAACTGCTCTCTGTTCATACAGAGTAATAAAACATGTTTTAGCTAACCACTGCACAAATGTTGTAGCAATTCAGTACTCACACATGAAAGAACAAAACAAAGAAATCAAACAAAACACACACCCTTATCGATTCTTAACTAATACATGCTGGACATGAACCACTAATTAACTGGATTTAGGACTTTAACTGGATTATCTGAAAATGTATCTGGGAATTCCCCTGTTAGTTGCAAGGACTATTGATAATTAACAGAGAGACCCTAGGGGCCTCTTCTTGGTATCTGCTAGGCCGAAGTCACTCAATGCAGAAATCACAAGTTTAACCCACATTCTATATAAGGTGACATTAAAATGAATATACCAGATTGAACTTTCCTGCCATAACACGTTACTTTAATACTTCAAATAATTCAAATAATACTTCAATTCCCCCTTTTGGTCTCGCCCCACGAGACCAACTCACATAAGACATTTGAAACACAACTACTGTCATTCTTTCCTACTGTGTCTGTCCCCCTTCATTAAACCTTTGGGAACAGAACACAACTTTTCATGTCAGTGAAGGAACTATCAGAGTCGTTGCCTGAGTGCCAGAAAGCAGCATCCTTGTGTGTTGTTGAATCCTCAGGGCCCCCCTCCCCCTCAAAGGAATATGCCAACAAGGGCAGCTGATAGGGAGGGGGAGATGCAGCCTTTCCTTCAAAGGTGGAACTGATTAATCTGATCAGAGAGAAGTAGACTCCTCTGCTTTCTCGTGATGTCCCCCAGACTGCTGACGGCGACTTCTGGGCCGTCTGCTGTAGGGATGTCCGCGAGGTCCTTCTCGTCCAGTCCACTGATGACAGCTTCCTAGTCGTCTGCTGTAGGGATGTCCGCGAGGTCCTTCTCCTCCAGTCCGCTGATGACAGCTTCCTAGTCGAGTCCTAGACGAGAGCCAGATCCGTCCTGAGGTCGTCCAAGGTCCTAGCCGGAGGTTTCCCCGCCGCACACTGGCTCCAGTAGTACCAGATGTCCCCCTTTCCTTCTAGGCGGACGGCATGAGATGTCTTCTGGGTCACTCAGTAGGGGCCGGAGAACCTGGGGTTGAGCCACCTAGACCTGATGACCTTCAGCCAGACGAACTCCGCTGTGTCGGCCTCCTGCTCCTAGTCCCCCTTTGGCGTCAGCAACCTGTGTGGAGAAATCTGATACCCACCCCTCAAGTCTACGCTCAGGGCTTCTGGGCCCTCAGGTGTTTGACCCACCACTGGTAGGCTGCTTGGAGCCTGTTGGTGGGGTGTCTTAAAACAACAGCTGTCTGTGAACAGGTTTTCTAAATTAGTTGCAGACCTCCTATCTGCCAGTGCCGCTTCAGAATCTTCATACTTGGCCTGTGTCAACAAAATAAACCCCAACATCTTCAGGTGAACTAAGTAACATATCTCAATAGCTCTGAATTTCTGACAAGCATCTGTGTTATTTTTAAATGAAATCCTTGAGATCCTATTTAAAATCTAAATATAATATGAACTGCTAATGTCTCTGATAAAGAAACACACTAATGTTATGGATTCAAAAACAACTAATTTCATGATACTGACAAAGTGAATGATTTCCTGGTGAGACTGCTTCTACCTGTCACTGCTTAGATATTATCAAGCTGAAAAAATGAATACAGAAATCCAACATACTGTCATCAAATGTCTTTCTATTATGAATTTAAATTAAATGTATCCCCATAATGTTACCTCAATAAAGTCTATGGCTTTTACTTCTTTACCAGGCTAGTTACAAGATGTTGTCTAAATTAAATCTCATAACATTACTATGTTTTAGCTGAACTGTAATATTTTCTTTCTACAGTTCAAACCTCAGTTACTTTAATACCTGTTGAAATATTACAAAATGGTTTCATTATCACAGGTCAAATTCTCTGGTACTCCCTTCTGGAATGACATCTCTCGCAGTAGCCCCTTGGCCACTGATTCTGCATCTGTGTTACCTGTTATAACTCAATCAATATTAGAAACATGTCAACATTCATCAAACAGTATCTTATCCCCAGATATGGAGCAGGTTAAATCTAAAACTGTCAATCCATGGTCAGATTGAACATCTGAGTTGGGGCGGCAGGTTTCTTCCAGTCCCTAAATGAAAAAATCCCACACTCCCCCTTTTTACACATGTACACAGAGACTTTGATATTTCAGCATAGGCCAGTATCCTCTGTCTACAAAAATCAGTCATATATGGAGCGCCATCATTTATCAATTCACGATTACCACTTTAAGTCAGATATCTCTAACTTGTCATCGGGAAGGCTGCTTCCCACATTTCCCGCAACTTGGTACAAAACTCACTTCATAATAGTACTACTACTACTGCAATTTATTTACACCTAAGTAGTATTAAAATGTCTAATAAATCTAATTCAGAAACTTGTGTACATAACTATTATCTTAAGTCAAAATATTACTAGGATCTGTGTAGCTCTGCATTTCATAGCTCATTATACTCATTTATCTTCAATTCTGGTCTACTTAAAAACAATGTTAAACTCTTTAGCAGTGTGTGGAACCTTGGGTGTCCGAACATGCAACCATCACCCTTTACTTTACCAAGGATTAAAAACAGTTTCCATCCTAAAGCCCTCCTATGGTAATAACTATGCCACAATGGTGAAATCAATATTGTAACAAACGAGATCACTACTTTATTCACACATGAATAAAAATCTCTTGAAGAATAATTTATTAATATGATGGAAAGATTGAAGAATATGGTTCTACACTGTGCTACTCCAAAACACCCCCTGCTTAAAGTGTAGTGCATATTTCCCTCATGTCTCCCCCTTTAACCCTCAGTGTGTTTTTAGGATGATTTTCTCATTTTACTTTAATAGTTTCCTCTTTACTGCTATTTTGAATTTACCAATAGATTAATTCATGGTTAATACCTCGTTTTATCTTTATTTATTTATCAAGTCAATTCAAGTTCTTTAAATGTGGTGTCTTCTATGTGCGTTTTGTGAATAAGTGTGTTTATGTGTAAACTCACTCATTCCCGTTCTCCTTTTCTCCTCCCCTGGTTGTCTCAAGCCGTGACCCCGACCTCCTCACTTTCCAATCGATCATGCCAACTCCTCTGATTCTGTCTTCTCTTCAGTCCATCAGCTCTTGAATCCATCCGCTGTAACTGTTTTAGGCAGCCTTTGGCCCAGTCACATCTGCAGCCCACATCATGCCACTGTTCTTGCACTGCTTTGCATTTCATCTCCTCCTGTACAGTCTCTGCTGCTTTATGGAGGGCGGATTCTGCTCTCATGTCCCCCACTCTGCTCCTGTGCCAAATCTCGTGGCTCAGCTTCATGCCCTGTCTGAGGGACTGATGAGAGTATTTCTGTATGTCAGCAAGCGGTTTGGTTCTGGATGCCTCAGGTAGAGACGGTTCAGCTCTGGTTCTCTGTCTGTTTGATGGAGAAGGAGGAGTCTCCTGTTGGGTTAGGTCTTTTGTCTGCTTGGAGGGACGGGGTCGTAGCCTTTCTAACTCAGAAGGGGAGTCCAGGTCTCGGGACGCATTATCTATAAGAAATCTAGCACACTGAGATTAAATCAATCCAACCCTTTCCACTCTGTCTCTTTCTAATCATACTATCTGTCTTAGTTGCTAAATGCCATCTAAACAACACCATTAATGTCTACTAATGATATTACAAAAACTCCCTCTAAAAATTGTTTCATCCATTGTTACATATCTACCCAGCCTGGCTCTTTCAGGAAACCATTTTTTCCTATAAATTGAAATACCTGTTTCAAGCATCACATATTTCACACACTACGAAAGAACATCTCCATACTTTCTCCAATATTTTAAATCCCACTGTTACTTAGAACAATAGTAAACCTGCAGAGCACACTAATCAGATCACAGTAATGAAATTTGACTCAAGTGTAGGCCTATGTCTACTTTCCATTATACTTATTACTTTTGGTGAATATTTATTTATATTGTCTAAATTCCTTGTCTATGATGTGCAAACAGTTAGAGTATAAAAATGTGTTTTTTTCAATGTATTTACACTCCACGGATTCTTGAGTTTACTCATCTCCTGGTGTTGTCGTTCCTAAAAATGTTAGCAAACACAAAACTCCCACTACAACATTTATAGATAAATTGATCTAGCAAAATGAACTCTTTTCTAATTCAAAATGTGACAAAAGAACAATGATTTGTCTTTCACAAGATGGTGGTCTAACAGAATGACTCTTGACCTCATGGGGTCAAATAGATTTAGCCATGAGGCGGCTGACTTTAAAATGAACTGGGACAAAGAAACCACATGCATGTGGGTACTTTATAGTTAAGACAAATACCATGAAATTCACAACGCAATGCAACGGTATCAATCAGTTCTCAAAGACTATGTTTAAATAGCAGCAAATCATTGTTTCTTATTTATTTCAATATATCTACCACTTCAAATCACACCTTGATCTGTTCTTTTTCTATGTATTTCACTCCAACTTCAGATCACTAGAGAAAAAGCAAGCAGACACCCTCCGGGCCGCTGCTGCTCTCGAGAGGAAAAAGGGGGGGGAACTCTCACAGACAAATACTGACACCCCCCTCTCTCTCCCCAGCTGTAGCTCTCAGCCTTTTTAGGAGAAGGGGGCCTTCTTTCAACAATTAACACTTCTGACTCCGTATCTATTTATCTGACTAAGGCTGTTTCATGTTCAATAATATATTCTATTTATTCACAAGAAATATATCCTCCTTACTGTCTGTCCAGCTTTTAATATGCGATATTTCTTTCAACAGAATGGGAGTTTAAACCCCAACAGACTTATAACGCAGCTCCCACCCCATGAGCGTCGGATCTGTTATTTAATTTAGTCTTAGATGCAGATTCAATACTAGCACCTTCAGCTAGCTGCCGTGCGGGACTCTACATGTATACCCGCAACCAACTCTACACTGGCTTATAACACACCTTTTGGTTCCTATGAACCTCAGATTTGTTATTCACTTTAGCCATGCATAGAGACTCGATACTCTACTTGGCTTCCCCAGCAAGTATAGCCTATGAGGACTCCCATACCTCCACTAGGCCAGGGACTCTATACCCTTCCAGCCGTTAGAGACTCAATATCCTACGCTGAAATACTTGCTGATTCACTTTTATATGTATATAACTTTCCCACCTGCCTAAAATATGTATTGCATATTCCACTGTAACAACTATGACACTGGAATATGTCTCTGACAACTCTGAAATTTAGTTTAGCCAATTACAGACCTTCGATAGAAACAGGCTCGTCTGCTCACCTTTCAATTGTAGGATCCTCGTTTTAGTTGTCAGAGATTATTCTAGGCCTCTTCTCCGGACCATTCGTCCGCTGGCTGCTGATTTTCCTCTAAAAAACCCTACTCATGACGTCACCACGTCGGCACGTCGCCACGTCATGACGTCATCACGTCGGGGTCACCATTTGTTGGGGCAGAATCTCTGCTCCGCGCCGTTCCTCTATGAGTTTGTTTTAAAAGAAGGAAAAGTCAAAGCACCAGGATAAGGGTTAAACAATCATCTGCTTTAATGGTAGAACATACAATACATCACAAAACAATTCTTCGGGTGCCCCTGCTCTGGTCCTCTTGCTGGGAGAGGTCTTACAACCTTGGCCAGCATGAAGAAAAGAAGAGCGCAAACACAAGGAAAACACAGGCTTTCATACTAAAAACACAGGAGGAGGTGTGTGAATGCTTCCCCCAGAGGTCATCTTATTGGGAGAGACCAACACATGGCCTGTCGTACCCAATCAGCGCGACACAGCAGAAGAAACCCGGAAACAAAAAGTCTCTTTCAGTTTGACGAAAACCAGATACCTTTTGGTGTCTGGAACGAACCTGCTCTAAACAACAAGTTTCCTTATCTTATTTCACATCTTGCAGCCAGCACACACACATCCCCTTTATGGCTCTTTGTCTCTGTGGCCATCTTCCCCCCCCTCAGGTTACCACACACTAGGGGTTTCACCAACTAATCGACTAGTCGACTAGTCGACTACCTTTACCACTAGTCGGCGCTGTAGGCCCTAGTCGACTAGTCGTGGAAAAAAATGGAGGTAAACTAGGTGCTGCAAAATGCTACAAAACACGTCCGACATTCTTATGTATGGCAGTACTTTAACGAAGATGTAACCAACTCCACAGTGAAGTGTCAGTTGTGTACAGCTGTACTGAAGTACAATACAAATGCATCTGCTATGCGCAACCATCTGAAGATGAAGCACCCGCTGCCGACAGCTAGCACTAGCAGTAATGCTAGCACCAGTGAGCAACGGACCGGCGTCAGCACTGAACAGAGGCAAACGAACAGCAAGAAAACACGGGTCAACAGTGATGCGGATGATGAGCTTCTTGACGCTAGCTTCTTGACGGTAGCCTCTGACGTAGGTGACTCTTGATGCTGACGCGGCAGAGTTTGGGCTAAAGTAAAACCAGTTTTCTGGGCAAAATGTTGGCGCCTCTGTTCTTAACCAGTCCTGGAACAGCCTCAGCGGAAAAGCACTTTACGGAAGTCAGGGTCATAAAGTTTAAAGTTTACAAAGGGAGGACGTCAGGGTGGATAAACAATGCCAACAACTGCTTATTGTAGATTTGAAGCTAAGAGACAACTGTGACTTATTTTAGCTTACATTCTGTTTGTTGCCCACATACTCAACTTACACATTTATTTATCTTTTGCGAAAACCAAACCAAGCTGCCATGTAGCTCCAGTGGTAAAAGCTACTGATTTAGTCAGTGACCATGATTCCTTTCAGCTGGAATATTCCGTTTTAAAGATGCGTTTGAACACCTGTAAGCAGAGCATCTAAAAAGGAGGTTGATGCAACAAAGCCAAAACTTGATCCCTGAAACATCAAATATGATTACATTATCATTTAACATTAAGGTTATGAAGAGATGCAATTTCAAATGTGAGAATTGTAATTAAACTGAAGTTGAGTTGAGGTTTGCCCAGTTCCACAACTAGTGCCCTGGAACAGCTAAATAAATAGTTTCCTGCTCAGATTTGTACGTGTCTGAGTATTTTCTAAAGCACTATATAAAGGAAATGTATTATTATGTTTTAGGTAAATGGATACAAAATTGACTACTGAGAAAGTGAGATAAAGGCAAGTTTTAGAAGCATTTTAGAGCAAACCAAAGAAATAAACATGTCTTTAGATAAGAAAGGGACTTCATCTGGCTGGAGCGGCGACAACCATCCAAAACAAGTATTGTAACTAGAAAATGCATTTGCTGCTGAAAATGCATGTGAATGCTGCAAACTGTGTACATTTGTTACTGAATCTAGCTGAAAATGCAGAAAAAGCTGAATATGTTATTAGTTGAATGGTCTCTGTAGCTGCTTTTAGCTACAAAAAACAAGTAAGTGTGTTGCTGAACTTAGCGGAGAAATGCAGAAAAGTGAAATGCAGAAAAGTGAAATGATTTTAATCAAAATTGTTACAGCTCAAATGCATTGCAATGACTTTGTTGAAAACTTCAAAGTGAAATGTTAAACTGGAAGAGTTGGAAAAATAGTGAAGAAGCTTAATATTTAAAAGAAAATGTCTTAAAAGGTATAAACAACAAAATGTATAGCCTCAATGTCCTGAAATAGCTGAATAATTTAATAGTTGAATGGTTTATAGCTGAAAGCAGGCTGAAGGAGTTAGATATGAAATGTAAGTAGTAGTGAATTAATGTGTATTAAGAAGAGAAAAGAAAGCTAAAAAGGCTTTGAAAAGCAGCAGAATATTTTAACTGCAAACTTTCTGAACTAACTTGATGGCCAGTGATCTGTCGTCATGACAACGCCATTTGATTAAACCTCATAATACGCTTAGATTTGTTGATGGCTGCATCGTTATCAAACCTGTGATGTTTTGGGCCGTTTGGAGCATTTTCACTGAAGTTATGAGAAAACCGTGTTTCATGGTGAGCATTGTGTTGCCATGGCAACGGCATTTGAAGAAATCTCAAAACTGTCCCGTAGATGTCTTCACGGCTGGACTGTTAGCACACATGTGAAGTTTGAGCACTTTTTGAGAATTTTCATAGGAGTTATAGCAATATCGTGTTTTATGGCGAGGGATGCATTGCCATGGCAACAGCTTTTGAGGAAAACTCACTATTGGCACAAAGACATGTTGAGGGCTGGACCATTAACCATTATCTGAAGTCTGGTGCTGTTTTGACCCTTTTCATAGGCATTATGACAAAATCGTGTTTTTTCGCGAGGGATGCTTTCCATGGAAACGGCATATGGTGAGATGTCAGATTTGACTGATATACAAGTGAAGATTGGGGGACGATCGGACCGTGTCAATTGGAGTTACAGCGACATCGTGTTTTATGGCGAGGGATGTGTTGCCATGGTAACACCACATTATGTAACATCAGAGCTGTTCAGGGCCACAGTGCTAACCATCGTGTGATTTTTGGTGGCGTTCTGAGCATGTCAGTTGGAGTTATGACATCGTCGTGTTCCATGACACAGGTGTTTATGTTTGAGCTAATGACGTTTTGAAACATCTGTGCTTGAGCCCACCAGATCGAAGGTTTCCATGGTGATGTGCAGTAATCAGTGAGAGGAGAGCCTTTCCATTGATCTGAATGAGAGATAAACCTCTTACATGTGAACGTTTTGTTGAAGAACCGTTGCAGATATCGGTGACATTTCAACACGTGAAGCGTCTCAGAACCCTGACGAGCAACTGAGTCTGCTTTTTATATACTTTCGGGTCAATAATGTGGCCTTTTTGACAGATTAACTAAAGGTGTGCGGCTGCAGCTGTGAGGAAAGATCAGCCTGAATTTACAATGGGCCTTAAAGAAGACATGTTGAAAGTTTTTGTCACTTCATGCATTTTGTTTAATTATTCTTTGCTTAATTTTTTTTATTTTCCAAACTAGGAGAGGTTTTCCTTCGTTTTTCATTAATAATTATGTCTCAGGAGCGTAGGGTTTGGGAATTATGGTAAGTTAAAAAATATATATGAAGGCGAATTTCAAGCTGTCCCCCACTCTAGCTGTGACATCACGCACTCTAGCCTTAACGAGCTGCGCAATACACACTAATATTAAAATCTGAAGAAGACCTCTTTACCAAGCTCCAAACTAACTTAAATATCTCAAAAAGTGTAAAGGATATAACAAATCTGAATAAGATTTTAATAGCTGAAGGTCTTGTGATCGGAATGAAGTCTCTAGCTGAAAGTATGTGTAAGGAGTAGCATTTGGCGCAAGTCGTAGGTAAAAGAGGATTTGAAGGTTTCTCCCATTGAGTTACATGTTAAAAAAAGAGTTTAAAAAACTTTTTTTGCTCAGCATTCACACTAATGATGCGTTTTAACAGCCTCTCACATTGGCCAACCCCTTATCATTTACTGTGCAGTATGCAGCTCAACAGGGGAAGGATTCAGGGGCCATGCAGCAGTAAAACTATTTTTCTCATCACTTTGGCTCGCCCCAAACATCTTAGTGTATTTATCTTACATTGTGGGTCAACAATAGAGAGATTGTCCCATTTTTTATTTTCAAATGTTACATCTTCATCACGGAAAAAAAAAAGAATGCTTTATGATTCACTTATTTCTTATGTGTTTGCAAGTTTCTGATTTAAAAGGTTTTAATAAAGACAGGTGTTGTGTAATAGAAGCTTCGAATAAAAACCAAGCGCAGTCTTATCCAAACTGAACTTACTTTATATTCATTAAACAGTTTCCAACAAGAACGGTGGAAGACATTAGTGATGGGTCGTTCTCGAACGATTCATTCTTTTTGAACGAATCTTTGAAGTGAAGGAGATGAACTGATTCCTCCCACAAAACGATTTGTTTGTTTGAGTCGCTGCCTTCCGCCAAAAGCTAAAGAGAAGCAGTTCGCGAACGACGAACTTAAAGAACTGGCGGAAACAGTTCAGAACTGGATGTTCCATCTACACAGAGTTGGACTCAGTTAGACAACTACCACAAATACAATGAAGTACTTTACTGTTGGACTCAGTACTAGTTGGACTTCTACCACAAGTAGTACTGTAACGTCCACCCGGACGTGTCGGAATGACGAGTGAAGCGTTCTCAAGTTAAAGAGGTTTATTAACAACCAACGTCTCTCATCCGTCCTTTCTCACTCTCTCTCCTCTCGCGCCAACCTCTCACTCTCCTGCACGCGCCCACCCAGACACACACACACCAAACCCTCTGCTCCCCAACCCCGCCCCTACCTGCTCTCCTCACAGAAGCCTGACACAAACAGTTAACAGAACACTTGAACAATAAATGCAGATCGCTACATTGCCCCCCCCTTACTAAGTCCCTCGCCCCGAGGGAATGCATAAAAAGTCTCTGAGGTGGCCCGGGGCTCTTCTTGGTCTCTGAGGCCGCCTTGGAGTGAACACAGGCGGCTGCGCTCGCCGGCTTGGAACATCCTGTCCCGGAACAGGGGGTGAGTTTGGGGGTGGGGGTGAATGTGGGGGGTCAGCAGGGGACACAGTCAGTGAATCGGGGGAAGTGACTGTCTGGTTTCTCCTAGACGATGCTGGGGGTCTAGGCCGCGGATGTGCATCGCCTCTGTATGGGGCCAGCCGGTCCCTGTGGAGGGCCACCCGTCTCCCTCTAGGCGGCAGCTGGACCCTATAGACCACCTCTCCCAGCTTTTCCAGCACCTCACAAGGGCCCACCCAGTGACAGTCCAACTTAGGGCACCGGCCCTTCTTTCTTCTTGGACTATACACCCACACCAGGTCCCCGGCCTTGAAGTCCCCCCCTCTAGCCCTCGTGTCATAGTTTCTTTTCTGTCTCATGCCCGCCTTCTGCAGCTGATCGCGGGCAAAGGCATGTGCTGACTCCATTCTATCCTGGAGCCTCCTGGCATATTCCGGTCCCGGAGGAACCGCTGGTGTGTCGGGGGGTCGGCCAAAAGCCATTTCTGCTGGTGTCCGCAGCTCTCGCCCCAGCATGAGCAGGGCCGGTGTGCATGAGGTGGACTCCTGCACAGCCGATCTGTAGGCCCAAAGAACAAGAGGGAGGTGCATGTCCCAATCACGCTGATGCTCCGCGGTGAGGATAGCGAGTTGTTTTCCCAGAGTCCTATTGAACCGTTCGACCAGTCCGTCACTCTGCGGGTGCAGAGGAGTAGTCCGCGTCTTTTGCATGCCCAGCCGGTCACACATAGCGGCGAACACCCTCGACTCAAAGTTTCTTCCTTGGTCGCTGTGAATGACCTCGGCCGCTCCAAATCTGGCAAACATGCCCTCCACCAGGGCACCTGCAACGGTCACCGCCTCCTGGTCTGGTATAGCATACGCCTCTGGCCATTTTGTAAAATAGTCCATGGCGGCCAGGACGTAACGGTTCCCCTTCTCTGTGCACGGGAATGGGCCCATTATGTCCACCGCCACCCTCTCCATCGGGGCCCCCACCGCTAGCTGCTGAAGCTGTGCACGTGACTGATCAGTGGGACCTTTGTACGCCGTACAAAGGTCGCAGCGGCGGCAGAAGTCCTCAACATCTCTCCTGAGCTGGCCCCAGTAACAGCTTTGGCGGAGTCGACGCAAGGTTTTGGAGACCCCAAAGTGTCCTGCCCCAGTAGTTCCATGGGAGGCCTTAAGCACTTCTTCCCTCAGCGCCCTGGGGACCACCACCTGCCACCTCTCCTCCCCCGTTGCAGGCTCTTTCCAGGCTCTCTGCAGCACTCCATCCTTCGTCCGGAGAGCCTCAAACTTTGCAACCAGTCCTTTGGTGGCAAGCGAGCACCCAGCAACTTCATTCCACAGTGGCTTTTGTCCTGACTCCACCCACCTCAGCACTGGCTGTAGGTCAGCATCCTCTTCCTGCCGCGCTCTCCATTCGGGTGAGTCGATGATCCGTGCACCTCTGCAGACCGGCTCGGCTGGTTTATGCCTGTGGTCTCGCTTCTCCTCTGCACAGAGCTCCTTTTCTTGGTCCTCTCTCTTTTCACAGTACCGACAGCCGCTGGGAGCACAGGGGCGCCGGGACAGGGCGTCAGCGTTGGTATGGCGAACCCCCGCCCTGTGCTCCACTGTGAAGACGTACGGCGCCAGTCCTTCTAGCCAGCGTGCAATCTGTCCCTCGGGCTCCTTGAAGGACATCAGCCACTGGAGGGCTGCGTGGTCAGTCCTCACTGTGAAGGACAGGCCACACAGGTAGTACCTGAAATGGCTGATTGCTCTCACAATTGCCAGCAACTCTCTGCGTGTCACACAATAGCGCCGTTCAGCTTTGTTGAAGGTTTTGCTGAAATACGCCACCACTTTTTCCCCCCCAGGCCCCACCTGGCTCAACACCGCCCCCATCCCGACGTCACTGGCGTCCGTATCCAGGACGAACGGTAGGCTGAGGTCTGGGGGAGTGAGGATGGGAGACTCCGTCAAGGCCTTCTTTAAAGAGCTGAAGGCCAGCTCACACTCTGGAGTCCAAGCAAAATCACAGTCTTTCTGTTGCAGGCGGAACAGGGGTGCAGCTATGCAAGAGAAGCCACGCACGAACCGCCTGTAGTACGACGCTAACCCAATGAAGCTCTTCAGCTCCCGCAGATTGATGGGGGCTGGCCAGTCCTTTACTGCCCGCACCTTCTCCTCCAGCGTGCTGATGCCCTCTCCTCCGACTCGGTGCCCCAGGAACTCCAACTCTCTCCTCAAGAAACAGCACTTGTCGGGGTGGAGCTTCAACCCCGCTGCTGCTATCCTCTGTAGAACCCGCCGCAGGGCTCCTAAAGCCGCCTGGAAGGAGCTACCATGGACCAGGATATCGTCCAGGTAGACCAGGCACTCCTGTCGGGGAACGTCAGCGAGCACCCTTTCCATCAGCCGCTCAAACGTGGCCGGAGCGTTGCACAGGCCGAAGGAGAGGACTCGAAACTGCCACAGCCCCCTCCCAGTGCAAAAAGCTGTCTTTGATCTGGCTTCTGGGCTGAGGGGAACTTGCCAATACCCGCTGCGCAGGTCTAAAGAGGAGAACCAGGATGAGCCAGACACCAAGTCCAAACACTCATCTATGCGGGGCAGCGGGTATGAGTCTTTCTTGGTCACACTGTTCAGCGGTCTGTAGTCCACACAAAACCTCATCTTTGAACTCTTCTTCTTATTGACCATCACAACCCCCGAGGCCCAGGGGCTGTCAGAGGGCTCAATAATGCCAGCTGACAGCATCTCATCAATAGCGCTGTCTGCTGCTGTCTGATGGGCCAGGGGAAGGCGGCGGGGGCGTGTCTTGACGGGCCGTGCGTCGCCCGTGTCGATATCGTGCTGCACCAGGTGTGTCAGGCCCACTTCCTCTTCTGTCAGAGCAAAAATGTCCTTAAACTCCCACAGCACTTGCCACAGTTCCTCCCGCTGCTCGGGTTTTAAGTCATCACAGCTGCGTTTCCACACCTCCTTCACTGCCGCCCGTCTGTCCCCCTTTAGAGCTGCAGGTTGTTGTTCCGGGGCCGGGGGCCGTACATCAACTGGAGTACGGGGTGTGGGGTTGGGGCTGGGGTTAGCATTGATGACAGGGGGCATGGCTGAAGGGGGGGGGGTTTGGGGTGGGGGAAGTGTTTCAGTCACTCTTGATGTAGGTGGGTGTGGTGTCGTGGCAAGTGTGGGGTGCACCATTTCAACTGTGGGACCCCCTGGAAAGGCCAGCGTGTTCCTCCCCAGGTCTAGCACACAGCGTGCAACCCGCAGAAAGTCAAGTCCTAATATGCAGGAGTCCTGTACTGCCGCAACCCACACCTTAACAGACACTGACAGCCCCCCCACCTGTATAACCACCACCCCTCTCCCAAGCATAGGGGCTAGCTCACCGGTTACTGTTCGCAGTTTCACCAGAGTGGGTGTCAACCGTGTCCCCGCTGGGACCACGTCCGGTCTCATCAGTGTTGCTGTGGAGCCGGTGTCAACAAGGGCCGTCCATGGGGCCCCTGCCAGGGTGACGGGGACATGGCAGAAATCCCCCGCGTGAGTCCAGCCCACCACCCTCACAGACTCTGCGATGTCGTTTGCTTCTGGGGGAAGCGGAGCCCCGCTCCCCCCTCCGTGCAGCTGGGCTCTGTCCACTGGAGACCAGGCACGATGGGACCCAACGGTGGGGGTCTGTGACGTCCCATTTACACAGACCCGGGGGCGTTTCCCTGAATATCAGCATTCATGGGGCACCTTGTGCTAATATGGCCGACCTGGCCGCACCCCCAACACACCAGAGGACCCCGACGAGGACGGTTGCTGCCCTGCGGCGATTGCAGTGCCATAGCACGGATTAGCTCAGTCAACTCAGCCGCCCATGCTGGTTTCTCTTGTCCTGGCTCCTCCTGTCTCACCGTTCTCACAACCGGGCCGCCTCCCGTGTGCGTGCTCTCTGCCGCCCCTCCTACAACCTCTCTCTCCAACGCCAGCTCCAGTGCTTCCTGCAGAGAGCGGGGATGTGCCAGTTGTG
Organism: Notothenia rossii; assembly: GCF_949606895.1. Taxonomy (NCBI): domain Eukaryota; kingdom Metazoa; phylum Chordata; class Actinopteri; order Perciformes; family Nototheniidae; genus Notothenia; species Notothenia rossii. The sequence continues at coordinate 52,499,650 of NC_136905.1, read as the reverse complement.
TCTGGACGCGCAGCTCCCTGGGGGTTATGGCCCGGATAAACTGGTCCCTAGCCAGCTCGCTCTGCACCTCAGGGGACATGTGGCTGTATGCCCTTCTCGCCAGGGTTTCAATGTCATTAGCCAATATGCGGAGCGGCTCACCCGGCTGTCTCTGTCTGCTTGACAGCTCCGAACGCAGCACCCCAGGCTGGCTGCATTGTCCAAACCGCCGCTTCAGAGCCCCAACCAAGGCCCCATAGTCAGTTCTTTCCGCCGGGCTGAGCAGTAGCAAACAGGATAAAGCTTCATCTGTAATACACAGGGCCAGCTGGAGCGCCTTATTGTCCTCAGACCAGCCCACAGCCCGTGATAACAGTTCAAATTGGGCATGGAAGGCTTCCCAGTCGGCTTTACCGTTGTATTTCGGTGTTTTAACTTGGAGCCGGGCGCCGCCATCATTGTTTACAACCGGCGCCGCGCCACTCCCGGGGGAGGTCCCTGCGCCGACGTGCCGCTTCCCGCCGGCCGAGTCGAAACCGGCAGCAGCATTTAATTCACGCCATAAATTGTCTTCTGAGTCACGCCATAAGCCATCCATCTCCTCCTTGACTTTCGGACGAGCTCCGGTCCGGTTCATCTGTGCTTCCATTATTTACCGCCGATGAAGCAGAGCTAACGTTAGCCGAGTCAGTGCTAGCTGCGGCTACCGGCGATTAGCGGATAAAACTCTGTTTTTTTTGTTGTTTTTTTTTACTTCTGACACCAATGTAACGTCCACCCGGACGTGTCGGAATGACGAGTGAAGCGTTCTCAAGTTAAAGAGGTTTATTAACAACCAACGTCTCTCATCCGTCCTTTCTCACTCTCTCTCCTCTCGCGCCAACCTCTCACTCTCCTGCACGCGCCCACCCAGACACACACACACCAAACCCTCTGCTCCCCAACCCCGCCCCTACCTGCTCTCCTCACAGAAGCCTGACACAAACAGTTAACAGAACACTTGAACAATAAATGCAGATCGCTACAGTACTATGAAGTTATTTTACTGCGTACTTTTCAGTTATTCTCTGTCAAACTCCTGTGGCAGAAAATCATTTTATCTCTCATCAAATATGGTAGAAAACATGCAGTTTGACAGAGGATTAAAACTGTAATGCATGCGTGCGTGCGTGTGTGTGTGTGTGTGTGTTACTATCAGGTGAAGGGTCAGACCCATTGGGACCTCAGCCAAAGGTAAGAATACTTATTTTGTTCTAAGTCAACACACACACACACACACACACACACACACACACACACACACACACACACACACACACACACACACACACACACACACACACACACACACACACACAGGAGCGGGACATCCTCCTCAACCTGTCTGCCATAAATGCGTCAGAGGACGGATACCTGAACCGTAGCGTCCAGCTAGCTTAGCCGCTAGCTTAGCGATAAATACACACAGCGTTGTATTCTCCTCCCCCTGTCGGCCCTAAAAGCTTCAGAGGGCGGATACCTCAGCTCCATAGCGTCCCACTAATGTGAAACACACACACAGCGTTAGCGGGACCTTCTCCTCCCCCTGTCGGCCCTAAAAGCTTCAGAGAGCGGATAGCTGGGCTCCGTAGCGTCCCACTAGCTTAGCCGCTAGCTAAAGGTAAACATAGATGGGTACATAGAATATGAATAAATCGTCACCGATGTAGAGGATATATTTTTTTATTCACTTTGAACTCGGCCAAATGGATTTTAATGCTTTGGGATTTAAGTTAGGCCACATACGTGCATGGGTTTAAAAGTATAACGTGTTAGCCTGCTGTAATACATTGTCAGTGCATGACATTAAGGATTTTGGGAGATGGCCCTGTGTGCCATCTAAGCTAATTTACAGATGGCCAGATTTACGAAATGGCACGAAGGGTTTGGGGGGCCTCCCCCTAGTAAATTTAGATTTGTGCAGGTCTTACTACAGGGTGCATTCTCTAGACTGAATTATAAGATGAACCACCACAATATTATATTGTACAATTTCAATTTTATTCTTCATTTCACTTGTTTGTTTGTTCTTGTTTGTGTTTGCTCGCTTGCATGCCATGCATAGCTATAAGAAATACTTAAGTTGTTGGTCAAGACACTTTCCATCTGATGAAGGCAAATGCCTTCCCAGATGTAAAAAAGTAGAAATAATTACATTCAGTTGTAACTGCCAAAACAAACATTATTTACACTATTATGGCCCCTGTTAAAAATGTTTGTAATCTTATCTACTGTAAGTTGGTCGAACGAATGCTTCCTCATCCGGAAGCTGACCGAGCAGACCCGAGCAGCAGTCGAGAGGAGCCGAGCGCATCCGCGAAGCACACAAAATGGCGACGTCAGAGTTCCCGTTAGCCGGCAAATCTAAATCTCTTCGGTCAAAATAATTTCCCTTTAGTGCAATACCGCTCCAGTTGTGCCACTTATGTGACAGACAAGAAGAGTATGTGACAGACAAGAATAGTCAATTCTAATGTCTACACTTAATGTGGAGAAAGAGATGTCCTGTCTGGGTTGATTGTGCGTTGATCTGTTGGTAATGCCTCGGGGTTCCGGTGGGCATGTAAACAAGTGCATAATGCTGCGCTATACTTTGTGGCCTCACCCAGTTGCATAGCGACACTTATTGTTTAGGTGTCTTTTAATAAGCAGGTAGTCATATCATAAGCTAGAACTAGCTGGATCGGATCGATATGGACATAAACACGAGTGAAGTCTAATCTGACGGGAGAGAGAGATCAGCTGCTGCTGACGAGTCGACACGCAGCTTTGCATGATCACATGCAGCGGTGAGCGGACAAAACACACACTTCAGGTTAGAATATCACACGTAGCTCTTTGAATTACCTCTCAAACTACCTAAACTAGTTATAGATATGTTTAGTTTTACTGTCGGGTCACTCATTACTGGATCCGCGAGCTGCATGATACTGGCATAATAGATTGCCCGATCGGGGGAGCAGGTGAGGCTTCATTGCCCGAGCTAAATACTAGATGGCCCCGGGCCACATTTCTCATGAGGAGACAGTTACAAATGCTAGCAGAACAAGACGACCCACCCCGTATACAGATGTTGATGACAATGATGAGTTAGTTTAAATGATATGGATGTTCGGAGATGAGATTGATCAATGAATGTCCAGCTGATGTGATTCTTTAAATTATGAAATCATGTGAAGAAGTGAGCAAAATAAAATGCTAAAATGGAGTGAATCCATTTCAATTTACTTTACACTATTCCAAGATAGTTTATTTTTATTTTTCAATTTACTTTGCCAATCCAAGATATTTTATTTTATTCTTTATTACTTTATACTATTCTAATATGGTGGATCTCATGTTGTATAAATCATTGCTATTCTAAAATGGTTTGTTTCTTTTCACTTTGTAAAAACAAGTGCCTTAACACTGAGCGTGGTATGGGAAAGGTTTCTGTGAAAGGAGGGAGGAAGACATGTTCTGATACCAAGCCATTGCTGCTATTTTGAAGAATAATATTGAATGTAAACACTAGAAGTTATACACAAGGGAAAACTTTTATGTTTGAGCACAGGCAAATCATTTATTTTGTATTTTTGTAAAGTTAAGCCTATTGAACCATTCCATTTAGATTGTATGTTTGTAATATGAGTTATGTACTGTAGCGATCTGCATTTATTGTTCAAGTGTTCTGTTAACTGTTTGTGTCAGGCTTCTGTGAGGAGAGCAGGTAGGGGCGGGGTTGGGGAGCAGAGGGTTTGGTGTGTGTGTGTGTCTGTGTGGGCGGTGCAGGTGAGGGAGAGGTTGGCGCGAGAGGAGAGAGAGTGAGAAAGGACGGATGAGAGCCGTTGGTTGTTAATAAACCTGTTTAACTTGAGAACGCTTCACTCGTCATTCCGACACGTCCGGGTGGACGTTACATTGGTGTCAGAAGTAAAAAAAACAACAAAAAAAAACAGAGTTTTATCCGCTAATCGCCGGTAGCCGCAGCTAGCACTGACTCGGCTAACGTTAGCTCTGCTTCATCGGCCGGTAAATAATGGAAGCACAGATGAACCGGACCGGAGCTCGTCCGAAAGTCAAGGAGGAAATGGATGGCTTATGGCGTGACTCAGAAGACAATTTATGGCGTGAATTAAATGCTGCTGCTGGTTTCGACTCGGCCGGCGGGAAGCGGCACGTCGGCGCAGGGACCTCCCCCGGGAGTGGCGCGGCGCCGGTTGTAAACAATGATGGCGGCGCCCGGCTCCAAGTTAAAACACCGAAATACAACGGTAAAGCCGACTGGGAAGCCTTCCATGCCCAATTTGAACTGTTATCACGGGCTGTGGGCTGGTCTGAGGACAATAAGGCGCTCCAGCTGGCCCTGTGTATTACAGATGAAGCTTTATCCTGTTTGCTACTGCTCAGCCCGGCTGAAAGAACTGACTATGGGGCCTTGGTTGGGGCTCTGAAGCGGCGGTTTGGACAATGCAGCCAGCCTGGGGTGCTGCGTTCGGAGCTGTCAAGCAGACAGAGACAGCCGGGTGAGCCGCTCCGCATATTGGCTAATGACATTGAAACCCTGGCGAGAAGGGCATACAGCCACATGTCCCCTGAGGTGCAGAGCGAGCTGGCTAGGGACCAGTTTATCCGGGCCATAACCCCCAGGGAGCTGCGCGTCCAGACACAACTGGCACATCCCCGCTCTCTGCAGGAAGCACTGGAGCTGGCGTTGGAGAGAGAGGTTGTAGGAGGGGCGGCAGAGAGCACGCACACGGGAGGCGGCCCGGTTGTGAGAACGGTGAGACAGGAGGAGCCAGGACAAGAGAAACCAGCATGGGCGGCTGAGTTGACTGAGCTAATCCGTGCTATGGCACTGCAATCGCCGCAGGGCAGCAACCGTCCTCGTCGGGGTCCTCTGGTGTGTTGGGGGTGCGGCCAGGTCGGCCATATTAGCACAAGGTGCCCCATGAATGCTGATATTCAGGGAAACGCCCCCGGGTCTGTGTAAATGGGACGTCACAGACCCCCGCCGTTGGGTCCCATCCTGCCTGGTCTCCAGTGGACAGAGCCCAGCTGCACGGAGGGGGGAGCGGGGCTCCGCTTCCCCCAGAAGCAAACGACATCGCAGAGTCTGTGAGGGTGGTGGGCTGGACTCACGCGGGGGATTTCTGCCATGTCCCCGTCACCCTGGCAGGGGCCCCATGGACGGCCCTTGTTGACACCGGCTCCACAGCGACACTGATGAGACCGGACGTGGTCCCAGCGGGGACACGGTTGACACCCACTCTGGTGAAACTGCGAACAGTAACCGGTGAGCTAGCCCCTATGCTTGGGAGAGGGGTGGTGGTTATACAGGTGGGGGGGCTGTCAGTGTCTGTTAAGGTGTGGGTTGCGGCAGTACAGGACTCCTGCATATTAGGACTTGACTTTCTGCGGGTTGCACGCTGTGTGCTAGACCTGGGGAGGAACACGCTGGCCTTTCCAGGGGGTCCCACAGTTGAAATGGTGCACCCCACACTTGCCACGACACCACACCCACCTACATCAAGAGTGACTGAAACACTTCCCCCACCCCAAACCCCCCCCCCTGCAGCCATGCCCCCTGTCATCAATGCTAACCCCAGCCCCAACCCCACACCCCGTACTCCAGTTGATGTACGGGCCCCGGAACAACAACCTGCAGCTCTAAAGGGGGACAGACGGGCGGCAGTGAAGGAGGTGTGGAAACGCAGCTGTGATGACTTAAAACCCGAGCAGCGGGAGGAACTGTGGCAAGTGCTGTGGGAGTTTAAGGACATTTTTGCTCTGACAGAAGAGGAAGTGGGCCTGACACACCTGGTGCAGCACGATATCGACACGGGCGACGCACGGCCCGTCAAGACACGCCCCCGCCGCCTTCCCCTGGCCCATCAGACAGCAGCAGACAGCGCTATTGATGAGATGCTGTCAGCTGGCATTATTGAGCCCTCTGACAGCCCCTGGGCCTCGGGGGTTGTGATGGTCAATAAGAAGAAGAGTTCAAAGATGAGGTTTTGTGTGGACTACAGACCGCTGAACAGTGTGACCAAGAAAGACTCATACCCGCTGCCCCGCATAGATGAGTGTTTGGACTTGGTGTCTGGCTCATCCTGGTTCTCCTCTTTAGACCTGCGCAGCGGGTATTGGCAAGTTCCCCTCAGCCCAGAAGCCAGACCAAAGACAGCTTTTTGCACTGGGAGGGGGCTGTGGCAGTTTCGAGTCCTCTCCTTCGGCCTGTGCAACGCTCCGGCCACGTTTGAGCGGCTGATGGAAAGGGTGCTCGCTGACGTTCCCCGACAGGAGTGCCTGGTCTACCTGGACGATATCCTGGTCCATGGTAGCTCCTTCCAGGCGGCTTTAGGAGCCCTGCGGCGGGTTCTACAGAGGATAGCAGCAGCGGGGTTGAAGCTCCACCCCGACAAGTGCTGTTTCTTGAGGAGAGAGTTGGAGTTCCTGGGGCACCGAGTCGGAGGAGAGGGCATCAGCACGCTGGAGGAGAAGGTGCGGGCAGTAAAGGACTGGCCAGCCCCCATCAATCTGCGGGAGCTGAAGAGCTTCATTGGGTTAGCGTCGTACTACAGGCGGTTCGTGCGTGGCTTCTCTTGCATAGCTGCACCCCTGTTCCGCCTGCAACAGAAAGACAGTGATTTTGCTTGGACTCCAGAGTGTGAGCTGGCCTTCAGCTCTTTAAAGAAGGCCTTGACGGAGTCTCCCATCCTCACTCCCCCAGACCTCAGCCTACCGTTCGTCCTGGATACGGACGCCAGTGACGTCGGGATGGGGGCGGTGTTGAGCCAGGTGGGGCCTGGGGGGGAAAAAGTGGTGGCGTATTTCAGCAAAACCTTCAACAAAGCTGAACGGCGCTATTGTGTGACACGCAGAGAGTTGCTGGCAATTGTGAGAGCAATCAGCCATTTCAGGTACTACCTGTGTGGCCTGTCCTTCACAGTGAGGACTGACCACGCAGCCCTCCAGTGGCTGATGTCCTTCAAGGAGCCCGAGGGACAGATTGCACGCTGGCTAGAAGGACTGGCGCCGTACGTCTTCACAGTGGAGCACAGGGCGGGGGTTCGCCATACCAACGCTGACACCCTGTCCCGGCGCCCCTGTGCTCCCAGCGGCTGTCGGTACTGTGAAAAGAGAGAGGACCAAGAAAAGGAGCTCTGTGCAGAGGAGGAGCGAGACCACAGGCATAAACCAGCCGAGCCGGTCTGCAGAGGTGCACGGATCATCGACTCACCCGAATGGAGAGCGCGGCAGGAAGAGGATGCTGACCTACAGCCAGTGCTGAGGTGGGTGGAGTCAGGACAAAAGCCACTGTGGAATGAAGTTGCTGGGTGCTCGCTTGCCACCAAAGGACTGGTTGCAAAGTTTGAGGCTCTCCGGACGAAGGATGGAGTGCTGCAGAGAGCCTGGAAAGAGCCTGCAACGGGGGAGGAGAGGTGGCAGGTGGTGGTCCCCAGGGCGCTGAGGGAAGAAGTGCTTAAGGCCTCCCATGGAACTACTGGGGCAGGACACTTTGGGGTCTCCAAAACCTTGCGTCGACTCCGCCAAAGCTGTTACTGGGGCCAGCTCAGGAGAGATGTTGAGGACTTCTGCCGCCGCTGCGACCTTTGTACGGCCTACAAAGGTCCCACTGATCAGTCACGTGCCCAGCTTCAGCAGCTAGCGGTGGGGGCCCCGATGGAGAGGGTGGCGGTGGACATAATGGGCCCATTCCCGTGCACAGAGAAGGGGAACCGTTACGTCCTGGCCGCCATGGACTATTTTACAAAATGGCCAGAGGCGTATGCTATACCAGACCAGGAGGCGGTGACCGTTGCAGGTGCCCTGGTGGAGGGCATGTTTGCCAGATTTGGAGCGGCCGAGGTCATTCACAGCGACCAAGGAAGAAACTTTGAGTCGAGGGTGTTCGCCGCTATGTGTGACCGGCTGGGCATGCAAAAGACGCGGACTACTCCTCTGCACCCGCAGAGTGACGGACTGGTCGAACGGTTCAATAGGACTCTGGGAAAACAACTCGCTATCCTCACCGCGGAGCATCAGCGTGATTGGGACATGCACCTCCCTCTTGTTCTTTGGGCCTACAGATCGGCTGTGCAGGAGTCCACCTCATGCACACCGGCCCTGCTCATGCTGGGGCGAGAGCTGCGGACACCAGCAGAAATGGCTTTTGGCCGACCCCCCGACACACCAGCGGTTCCTCCGGGACCGGAATATGCCAGGAGGCTCCAGGATAGAATGGAGTCAGCACATGCCTTTGCCCGCGATCAGCTGCAGAAGGCGGGCATGAGACAGAAAAGAAACTATGACACGAGGGCTAGAGGGGGGGACTTCAAGGCCGGGGACCTGGTGTGGGTGTATAGTCCAAGAAGAAAGAAGGGCCGGTGCCCTAAGTTGGACTGTCACTGGGTGGGCCCTTGTGAGGTGCTGGAAAAGCTGGGAGAGGTGGTCTATAGGGTCCAGCTGCCGCCTAGAGGGAGACGGGTGGCCCTCCACAGGGACCGGCTGGCCCCATACAGAGGCGATGCACATCCGCGGCCTAGACCCCCAGCATCGTCTAGGAGAAACCAGACAGTCACTTCCCCCGATTCACTGACTGTGTCCCCTGCTGACCCCCCACATTCACCCCCACCCCCAAACTCACCCCCTGTTCCGGGACAGGATGTTCCAAGCCGGCAAGCGCAGCCGCCGGTGTTCACTCCAAGGCGGCCTCAGAGACCAAGAAGAGCCCCGGGCCACCTCAGAGACTTTTTATGCATTCCCTCGGGGCGAGGGACTTAGTAAGGGGGGGGCAATGTAGCGATCTGCATTTATTGTTCAAGTGTTCTGTTAACTGTTTGTGTCAGGCTTCTGTGAGGAGAGCAGGTAGGGGCGGGGTTGGGGAGCAGAGGGTTTGGTGTGTGTGTGTGTCTGTGTGGGTGGTGCAGGTGAGGGAGAGGTTGGCGCGAGAGGAGAGAGAGTGAGAAAGGACGGATGAGAGCCGTTGGTTGTTAATAAACCTGTTTAACTTGAGAACGCTTCACTCGTCATTCCGACACGTCCGGGTGGACGTTACAGTACTATGCGAAGTTCAGATGAAGAACTCATTGATTTCAGTATTATACACACCTTTTAGGTGTGTAAGGAGGGACTGTTAGAGATTAAAATCAATGTTTTATGGCATAATGTTTTTTAAACATGCCATCAGTTAAAATGCTGATTTATACTGAAAAAAACTGAAATTCTCGTGCACAACCAGTTAAGCTTTTATTCTGAAAATCCTTCATCTCCGGTTAGCATTTAGCATGTGGCTAATATACGATTTCGTAAAGAGGTGAATTTAGTAGCGAAATGACATGGAGTGGTGCAAACCGAAACCTACTGATTTAACACTACAACTATAAATGTCGAGATACTACCATGCTGAATATTAAATGAAGGTACAGTTTATTTGAATACATTATTGTTTACAGACGAGAGTAGCATGTGGCAACATCCGGAATGACCGGAAACCAAACCAGCCGTGAAGTATTTTCTGTATTTTTTAGACTGAGTATTGATTACAGCGTTTAGAATGTGTTACATGAAAAGTGATGAAAGAGAATATGAGGAGAAAAGGCGTGTTAAGCATATATTGAATGTGAAAAGTACCAATCCTCTGTTTAAATGCAACAACGGACATTAGAGACGAGGCGAGCCGGCTGGCGGGGAGGAGCCAGCAGAGGATATATATAGCAGCACCGGACGAGGGATTTGCTCTCTTCTCTTGCTCATGAGAGCCAGATCACAGCTGTTTTCTGCCTGAACAATATTCTGTCTGTAACACTACCGCGCCTTTTTTAATTAAAGTATCCCATTTGAATCTTCTCAGAGACTCCATTTAGTCTCATTTTAAAGCTTCTTTCCTGGACGCGAGAATAACGAACATATTTAACAATAGTCAGGCACAAATTTATGAGATTTAACAATGGCCAATTATATTTTCTAAATAATATGTAGCCTATTCCCAGAGCATCATTCATGGGGCAACAAGGTGAGGTGTAAAATGTGTTTTAATATCATACATCTTACGCCAGCAAACTTCTTGTATGGACTTCGGCAGTAGTGAAGACTCACTGAACGAATTAAGAACAAAGACGAATCGTTCGCGAACGTGCAAATCACCAGAAGTCGTGAACGAATCAGTGAACGAATCTTTAAAGTGAACTGAATCAAAAGATTCGTGTCCCAGAAGGGATTTGAAATGCCCATCACTACTCGACATGCTTGTATTCAATTTTCATAACAACAGGATGGTGTCAGAGGAGGACACATACTTGCACTTCAAAATAAAAGCACTTCCTGTGAAACGTTGTACCTTTTAACTTCTATCAAGAATCAAATAAACAAATGTTTTACTGCCTTAAATAAAACAAGTTACAACAACAGGGTCTGATGTGTACATCGAAATGATTTCAGCTTTCAATACAGGCAAGCTACCTGAATATCATTTAATTTTTGGGGGGAATCAACAGCTGCGTAACATTTTTTTTTTCCTGAAAATAGTTCCAAAATATATAGTTCTTTCTCGGAAAGTATATGAAAACCAAGACCTAGAGCATACATTTTTATCTTTAGTTTAAAATGGTAAAGGAGAAAGGCACTATCAGTGTTTTCAGGGGGACAGCAGTGTGTTCAGCAGTAGCTGCTGTCCTGTGTATAAAAGCCGTTCCATCACTTCACATCCTGTTCTGAAGCTTAAAGGTCAGCGCTTTGAAGAGAGTGACTTGCAGAGATATTTAGAGACAACCCTGCAGGACAGGATATCTAAAGGCCCGGACACACCGGGCCGATTTTCAACGTTGATAGATCTGCTAAAGGCCCTCGGCAAAATAAATCACTCTGATTGGCTGTTCAGCTTAGCGAATCAGTGCATGAGAAGCGAAACGGAAGTGAAGGACCCAAACAAACGATTAAAGGGGACCTATCATGCACTGTAACTTTTATCCATGTATTTTTTCTTTTAATGTTTATTTTATTAGCTTTTCTTTTTAATGGCTAATTTTAAATGCCATTTTCTTAATGTCTTTCATTTTTTGTAAAGCACTTTGAATTGCCTTGTCTTGAAAAGTGCTACACTGTGGTGACCACGTATTGATACACTGGTTCATAATTCACACATGGAACTACAATTGGGGTTTTGTTTCCACACGGACCTGTTGTGTGTTCCTTATATATATTGTGTGCCCTCCTGGCTCTTCCTCTTGTCGTCCCGGGCTGCGACCCGACAACATGTCCTTTGCAGCTCTCTATTAAAGACAACTTTGCACCTTCGATGCACCGCCTCTGACTCCCTATCTCTCGGCACTACATTGGTGACCCTGACATATAAGTCTCGCAGAAGTTTCCGAGACGGACCCGAACACGACAAAGGAAACTCAGGTTTCTTTCTCGAAATGCCGGGGATTTTTGGAATCGTCCGTTGCTGCAACCGGCACGCGGACTGAGGCTCGGTGCACGCCTCGCAGAATGGCTGGGGACGTTGCTCGCCATTCCCGCATCGGTCTTCCAACCAACAGGGAGACGATGCACGACCCGCTGGGTAGGGATGAACCCGATTGCTACCTCCTGGGGCTGTTTTCTTCTGCTCGTGCGGCTGCACGTCCAGGCTGCGCTAGCCTTCGACGACTAGCAGCTAACCTCGTTAGCTAACGGCTACGGCTAGCGGCTACCGACGGCTGCCAGCTAGCGGCTAACGGCTAGCTGCTAACGGCTATCGACCTTTTGAGTTTTTTTTTTTTTCCCTGGTGCCTGAGAGGAGGTTCGACCATGTCTGGTCGGCCTCGTGTGGATCCTCTCACGATTTCACCTACCTTTTTTGGACCGTGGACAGTACGGCCCTTTTTGAGCTTTTTCTGGTGCCTGAGAGGAGGTTCGACCATGTCTGGTCGGCCTCGTGTGGACCCTCTCGCCGTTTCATCACCTCGACGGCGGCTTCTGACGCCACCCGCGCTCTCATCGGCGCCTGGGTGGCACGCTTCTGGACCCCGTCTCGCCTCGGCGGTTTCGGACGTCACCCATGCCTTTATTGACCCGTGGGTGGCGCGCTCCGGGACCCTGCCTGGCCTCTCCTCTTACCGCGGCTCACGGTTGGCCTCGACGGCAGCTTCGGACGGCGCTCCGTCTGGCTTCTCCCCTGTCCACGGCTCCTTCCTCCCGGGGTGACTGCTCCTGCCTTCCTGGGATTCCGCTCCGTCCTTCCGGGGGTTTCATGCCCGCCGCCGCCGTGCCTTCGCCTGCGGCCGGGCAGCGCTTTTTCCTGCTGGGTTCGCCACGACACCTACTGCAGCCCCCTTACAACGGCCCGTTCCGGCCCGCCCCCGGTGGGGGTGCCCTCGCCCTCGTTAGGGTCCCTACCCTCTCATGCGGCCTCCTTTCGTCGGCCCGTTCCATGGCCCGGTCCTCAATTGCGACCCCGCCCTCCTCGGCCCCTGTGGTGCTTCCTCCACGGACGCGAGGATTTATTTTGCCATATTTGAATTCTGGGGGGGCTTGTGTGGTGACCACGTATTGATACACTGGTTCATAATTCACACATGGAACTACAATTGGGGCTTTGTTTCCACACGGACCTGTTGTGTGTTCCTTATATATATTGTGTGCCCTCCTGGCTCTTCCTCTTGTCGTTCCGGGCTGCGACCCGACAACATGTCCTTTGCAGCTCTCTATTAAAGACAACTTTGCACCTTCGATGCACCGCCTCTGACTCCCTATCTCTCGGCACTACAACACTGTATATAAATAAACTTGCCTTGCCTATCATGCAAAATGCACTTTTGTACGTCTCTTATACATGAATATGTGTCCGCGTGTGTCAGGGAACTCACCAAGTGTCAGAAAACACAACCCTCTCTATTTTCCTCCATACCCAAATCTCTAAAAACGGGGCTGCAACGGATCTGATACAGACTGATCCAGATTTTAAATTGTTCTGACAGAAACGAGGAGCTCCGCCTCTATGGGAAACTCTCCACCTATCAGGGGAATGAGAGGTTGCCGTGGCATGGTAAATCTGAGATCTCATTTAACTGCAGCTCTCGACACAGGTTCGGGAAAGCCCCATGAGCATACTTGCCAACCTTGAGACCTCAGAAATCGGGAGCATTTCAAAACCACCGCGGGGGGGTGCTAGTGGATCGCCGGAGCTGTTAGATTAACATTAACATGGTTATTCTGTTGTTCTGAGTGCAATGCCTTGCTGTAGCACCATCCTCTTGATGGAGTATGTGTGGGCTTGACCAGGAAAGGAGTGAGCAGAGGGTCGAGTTGTCGATTCTTGTTCAGTTTTTTTGTGACTATCTAGTTGTGCATGCTACTAAAGAGACGCGCTACCATGGAAACCAAACAATGGTGTAGCTGTAATAAAGTCTGAGTGGAAGCAGTCATGTGTAAATCTGATTTTGTCAGAAATCGGGAGAAATGCGGGAGAAATATGACCCCGGGAGGAAACCGGGAGAGGGCTATGAAATCGGGAGTCTCCCGCGAAAATCGGGAGGGTTGGTTGTATGCCCATGAGCTTCTCGCTGTAGAGTGAAAATGGAACGCACATGCTATTTGTTGTTTGTTTATATCACGCAGTCTGTTCTTCTTCTCTCGGTTATCACGCAGTCTGTCTTCCGGTTGTTGCCTCTTTTGAATGGCGAATACACACTACCGCCGCCTGCTGGGAAGGAGATTTATTGCCCCATGCCGGTTTCAGTTGGATTATTTGTCACAGTTGCTCCGATCAGATCGGTCTCCTCCATTTTGTAGATTATTTACGACTTTTGAATCCACATAAACACATCGGCAAAATCCGGCTTACTTTGACTCCTCTTGTGTGTGTGTGTGTGTGTGTGTGTGTGTGTGCGAGGGGGGGCGCAACTTCCAACAGGAGTCATTTGGGGGGTCTCTTGGGAATGAAGGTTGGGAACCCCTGCTTTAGAGGACAGCAGCCTGTTTCATTCACTGTACTAAACACTCACAGAGAAGGACATCTGGGACAATGTGGCTGTTAAATCATATAGCGCTGTGTATGCAAATCCTGCCAAGTCAAAATTACTCTATTACATGCAAGACTCCAGCTTTGAATGTCAATAAATTACTAGTGTATCATCAGCCACATGCACTTACCAAAGTGTCCCCTGTGAGGTTTGTGTTGAATGTAATTATTATATATTATTATATATAAATATTTATGCACACTTTTACTGCATCTATTTAACTATTTGAAGTACTATTGGGTAGATTTGTTAGTGAACTTACAATATATTCATTTGAATTGCATTGTAGAAAAAGTATAGTTACACGTGAGTAAAGAAAGTAACCCTTAAAAGATCCGACTGATTTATAGTAACGGATCAAATACACTGTTACTGACTACACCAGGCTCTCCTCTTTCATTTTGACATTGTAATGATAGCTTGCAACATAGGAAAATTAAATATTGAACTATACATGCTTGTTGTTGTTGTGCATTGGCTCAACCACTTTTGTATTGTGGGCTGTACTGAAAAGTGTGTCCAGCAGGGAGAGCTAGCAGCATAGTAGTCTGGTTCAATGTGAATAGAAGTAGACCTGTTTTAGTTAGAGCCAGTGGTGGAATGTAACTAAGTACCAGGGGCCTCATTTATAACGCAGTGTGTAGGATTCACGTGGGAAGGTTGCTTACGTAGTAGAAATCCCAAAAATAGGTACAGAAATGTTCCAACATTTTCCGATTCATAAAACATTGCGTACCGGCGAGGAAAGTTCGTACGGCACTACCTACGCTGGTTTCCCTTTATAAATCACAATCGACTCGAAATGCGGCGCAGCTTTTGCGGGCTTCACGTAACGCCCATATTTGCCTATAAATAGTCAAAGAAACGCCGATTCATTCATTCATTCATTTTGACTGACTGCATGAAGAAGATCGCAGGAAATGACGACAGAACAGCTAAAAAAGACATCTCACATCGCGGCTGCAGTCGAATAGTCCATTTAGTAAGGAACCTTCCTAACCGAGTGAAATGACCCGGAAGTCCCTCAGTGGCAGCCATGATAAGTGCCGTTCGAATTCTCTAGATGATAGGAAAGGAGGTTTCAAACTTCCTTTATAACCTCCTTTAGCTTAGGAACCACTGGACCTCCCTCACCGAAAGGAGAGTAGAAAATGCTGCCCAACAATGCCTTGCAGCCGCAGCATTTGCCGTCACACAATATTCGGCCTTTCACGGAAACAACCGATTATGAACGAGAAATGATATCATGAAAGTTACGGTGCTTATTAAGCATTTTAAAACGTATGTGGTAAATTGCCAAAGTGCTTTGTTTTGAACGTTCATCAGTATTATAATCAAAAAGAGAAATATGAACGTTAGTTTTTACTGAAATTATCAAATAAAGTCAACATTTCACAGTCTTTACTGAGCTGTGTGGGGTTTGTTCAACTTTTAAAAGATGTTTGAATGGTGATATACACAGTGATAGATGTTAAGGACTAACGTTTATAATAAATACATTTGTATTTATTTTAATATCTTTTCATACAATCATACGTATTGGGATCATTTGTATTAATGTGGACCGGAGGGAGAGGGTGACGAGCATAAGTTTCACTTTCCTTTTTTATTTCAATTCCAACTTTGGTCATGAAGAATATGTTTCTCTGTTGTCCACGTTCATAAAGCCTAAAGCAACAGCATCAGAGCATGGTGCAGAGTCTCTAGGTGAGTTCACAGTAGTCCCTCGTTCTTATTATACATCCATGTTGTAGTCCGCTGTATAGAAAACTGTAGTTTCCATAGTTTCCCCACAGCAACAGACGCATCATAAACACTTCGGATAGTGAAAGTGCAGACTGATTCTCTAAAGTACCGCAGTCTCTTCTCCTAAGTCCTTTTGAATTCTCCTATCCACTATCCCTTAACCCCGTGACGTTTCACTCAGAGGTCAAGGAATAGATGATAGGGTTAGACGTTAGGAGCTGATTTTTCGATTACCCGACCGCAACCCATGTCAGATTTTGGTTATTTTGGGGAGGTCGAGATAAATCATATTGTTTGGTGGATGCAGTTTGAAGCAGAGTAGCAGCATGGAGTTCGGATCGTCACCAAAATAAATAGAGGTTAATGATAAAAAGAATACACATAGCCTTCCTCAGGCAGTGTGTTTGTACCGGGGACAGGAGACCCCCCCTTGATGAGAAACTGTAAGAAATGATCGGGGAATCCCTCCGGAGTGGAGTCATGATGACTGGATCTGAATTATTTGTTTGTATTTGTTGGTTTGTGTTCCAGCTGTGGATCAGCAACTATACTGTATATCCATAATCGACCAGTTAAAGGAAATACAACTAATGTGTTGTGTTATATTAGCTGTACAATTGACCACATATGGTGTTCTTAGTTTCCATACCTCCTGTCTTTTAAGAGCGACTTATCAAGTCTTGGCAAACGTGATTAAACATGATAGTATATAAAACCATGTTCGTATCGACAACCTATAGAAATGCAACACGGCCTCAGTTTAAAGTAATTCTGTCCTCCTGTTTACCGCATAATTTATGAGAAAACATTTCATAACATTAACACAACATATTCGAGGTGGTTTTAAATAACATATCCGTTATTTCTCCAAGTTATGTGTTTGTCTGCACTGAGGAGTCGCTAACAGGCGTTTGTTTAATCATTTTAAGATTGGCTTTAATCAATGTTTGAAAATGAATTCTTCATATATGATAAATGAGAGGTAACATTTTATTTACGGTATTACTTCCACATATTTATCTCCATTCTTCCTTCTGCCAACGGTGTAGCAGTTTCTCGTCTCTCCCGTTTTTGTGCTTAGTGCGTACGCATTGGTTAGAGTTTGTGTGCAGGACCGCACATTTTCCCGTCAAGTTAGTTTTTTATAAATCGCAAACATTGCGTAGAAACTGGCGCACGCCATTTTTTGAGCGTATATCCCTTTATAAATGAGGCCCCTGACCTGGGAGAAGTACTCGACCTTGTACTTGAGTAAAAGTAGAAGTACCAGAGTGTAGGAATACACTATTACAAGTAAAAGTCCTGCATTCAAAATGGTACTCAAGTAAAAGTACAAAAGTATTGGCATCAAAATGTAGTTAAAGTATAAAAAGTAGTCATTGTGCAGATTGGTCCATTTCAGAATAATATATATGATGTTTTATAATTATTGATCATTAAAGTGTTATCAAAGCTGGTAAAGGTGCAGCTAGTTATGTCACATGTCTGAAAAGCCCAGGATGTCCTCTGTGGAGTACAATTGGACTTAATGCTGTGGTATGTATAACCTTATAGTTATGGACCAAAACCAAATGTCCTCCATAGAGGGCAAAAATGAATGAGTGGGTCTCAGGAGATATGTGATGACTTTCAAAGAGAAAAGCAAGCACACTCTGAACAAAGTATTATTTTCTTTTTTTTTTTAAAACGTTTTTCAGATTTCATATCGCTTAAACACCATTATGCTATGGGCTCAGAACAGTCTCATAATACACACATGCACACAGAAGGATTCACACTTGAATTTAGGGATCCACACTTGTGTTTTTCAATGCACACACAAATGTGTTCCGTTTCATATACATGTAAATAAAATCCAAATACAGAAGAAAAATATTACATATGTATTTTTGATCCACACATATTTGTTTTTCGTTTAAAACCTCTGCACCTGCAAACAAAAACCGCTTTCTGTGCATGGATTGCTGTGCATTCGTGTGTGGGTTTTTTAGACTCCCCTGACGGTCAGCCGATTCGTACTTGTAATGTTTTCTATGTAGGCCTATAGCCAATCAGATGTCTCCTTCATTCTAAGCCAATCACATGAGCGCGCCCCCATGAGGGTAGATTTCTTGCGTTCATGACGTAGCGCTTCATGTACACATTTTGCGCTGTCCGGAGCTGACAGGTCCATGGAGCCTGTCTGCAGGCGCTAATCTCAGGACACCTCCACTCTCAGTACATTGCCACTTTCCGAACAGGAAATGCACGCAAATACAAGCTTTCATATTATTAAGGCACAGCGCCACTTTCCATGGGTGCTAGACAGTGAACTGTCAATGGGGGGAGCCTCGCTGCGGGGAAACGGTGGACCTCTGTCGCCTGTCAAAGCAACTTCAGATGGCCAGTCCGCCCCTGCCGGTACCGAGGTGGGTCGATCGGAGTGGCCCGACCGGCCCGCTTCGGTCAACACACTCATAATCGTCCAGGAGCGACGCTTGGTCAGGGTCCCGTGGCATGCAGTTGTGACGCTCCTAGGCTCCTTCAGCTTCATAAAGGGACGCAAATAGCTTTCAACTGATTGCAATGTATTCCCATCTGCGGCGGGATTTGACGCTCATGGAAGCACGGCATTTGTTTGTGTCGGCTGCCCTTAAAGGCAATGTGAGCGTCCATTCCCATTAGATACTGTAACAGAGAATTGTACACCCGGAAGTAAGTATTCCCCTTACTGTCGATTGATTTTACAGTGATATCTGCATTACTCATAGACTAAAAAACACCAGATTATCCTGCTTAATTACCCAACATTGATTGGTTTAAATTGTGTTTAATGCTTTTGTATTTTTACCCTTCGATTCGGAGAAACAAATATTTTTTCGGAGTAAAGGATGGCAGAAGACACTACACTACCAAGAATCCCCAGCTATCGTTTAGGACTACACCATGTGCTCTGTTTGACAAGCCCCGTGATTAGTTCTCAAGCTCTGTGATTGGTTGACCTCCAACTGCATTCCATTCATTCCAATGGCTGGCGTCTATGTCACGTGATCTTCAAATTTCTCTCTGCAGAAAAAAAAAACATGGCCGAACTTCGTTTTATTCTCGGTGGAAAATGCCTATTTTAAAGTTAGTTTGGCCATTAAAATGCGTTTTGATCTATGGTTTTGATGTCATTTGATGCGAGAAATATGAGTCGTTATTTCAGATTATATGTGCAGCGGATGTACATGATCTTTAGTTTGCTAGTTATTACGAAGATTACTTCAGGAAATTGTGTCCATGCAACGTTTTCATTATTACCAAGGTGGTTGCTAGGGACGCTGCTATCGATATTATTTCTGTTATGTTGTGTAACTGTTTAATGCTGTTATCTTTATTGCTACACCCTTCCCCGTCAATGTATAGTGTTGGTCCACAGCGCAAACGTATTAGTTTAACAAAATCTGCATCTAAAATTGTGGCATAGATACGTTATTTTCCCCTGTGCAATTCTCCATTTACTCAACAATAACACATAATTATCCTTGTGTTTATTTATTTGTTTGATTAATAAACACAAGTTGGAGTCCGTCAGGACCAAGGGTCGGAGCAGCTTTAGAGAATATTACACCCGGAAGTAAGTATTCTCTCCGCTTCGCTTGACAAACCCCGTGATAGTCCTCAAGCTCTGTGATTGGAGAGTGTGCTCCGAGGGTTACGCCGAGCGTCGAACAGCACTTGAAATGGGATGGAACCACAGCAGACTGTCCAAAACTGGATTTGAACGGGTCCACCCCGTCCCCCCCTGCCCCACCCCGTCCCCAGAACTACACATGCTGGCTATTGTGTTTCGCAACATGTTCTCTATCTATGGCACGTCTCTACTGGGAGTTGTACTTTTAAAAGACGTTTTCGTATTTCCCATTATAATAAGTTGCCAGTATTAAACTGTGTACATCCCTGGAGGTTTAGGGGATAGGAAAAACTCAAATGTAAAACAGATAATTAATAAATGGTTGAAAATAGCTTGTGCCCATAATGGGCAGCATTAATATATATACCCACATGACAGCTAAGGTCAGAAGAGCTGTATTTAACAGCTGGTCTTATGTCTGTGACCCCTCCTGTTGTTAATTGATAAGCCTGAAACATGCACTTGTCAAGGTTCAGAGGCACATTTTGCAAATATGGCAGTAGCCATCGATCATCTTAAGATAAGATATACTTTATTGATCCCAAGTTGGAAACATTTGCGTTACATCAGCATGTGTAACAGTTGTAAATATGCAGTGGTGTTTATTTGTAAATCATTTAGTATAATCACACAAATTCTGTGTTTTATATTGAATAATTCTGTGTTCTTTATTTATTGATTGTTCAATACCTGACAAGACCGGAGATGAAATATCTATATACATCTTATAAGAGTATAATACATATAATATCAGTTAAAATAAGTGCTTCAACATAGTTAACATTGCTGGAGGTATGCACAAATATTGATAGTTGTCTTGTAATGCACTATTCAGGAACCTGCAACCCAAGCTTTTCATTCATTGCATAACTACACCGTTTGTGTATGATATGTCAATAAACCTTAGAAAACCTTGAAATCTTGAAAGGGATGTGCAAAATAGTCAATAGACAGTCTTTAATTAACTATTAGTAGAGAATAACGAGTAATGAATATACTTTTTAGGGATCCTATTAATATCTAATAATAAAAATAATGAAATTCAAAAACATGCTTTAACCACCAGGTGTCCCTTTCTATCAGCTGTGCACCTTTATGGTGTAAATACAGCCTATCTACCAATTGGATAATATATAAAAGTCAGCCGAATTAGTGTTGATACTGCAAAGAGACGTATTGTGTGAAAAAAAATGTAAGATGTTGTTTAATTGCTGATATATTTATGATCCAAGTCACGTTTTCAGTGTTGGGGGCAGTTCCTCATGTTTGTCTAGAAGTCTTCTCATCAGGGCTCTATAAATAGAGAACTACGGCAGATATGTAATACTTAATGCAGCTGAACCGTGTATTACAATGCCGTTATGTGATGACTTTCAAAGAGAAAAGCAAGCACACTCGGAATCAAGTATTATTTAATTTTTTTTAAATGTTTTCGGTCTGTTTCCGGTATTTGTTTATGACGATGTGATGTGAGATGTGAGACTGGAATTGCACAGGGGAAAATAACGTATCTATGCCACAATTTTAGATGTGGATTTTGTTAAACTAATATGTTTGTGCTGTAGACCAACACTATACATTGACGGGGAAGGGGGTAGCAATAAAGATAACACCATTAAACAGTTACACAACATAACAGAAATAATATCGATATCAGCGTCCCTAGCAACCACCTTGGTAACAATTAAAACGTTGTATGGACACAATTTCCTGAAGTAATCTTCGTAATAACTAGCAAAGTAAAGATCATGTATATCCACTGCACACATAATCTGAAATAACAACTCATATTTCTCGCATCAAATGACATCAAAACCATAGATCAAAACGCATTTTAATGGCCAAACTAACTTTAAAATAGGCATTTTCCACCGAGAATAAAACGAAGTTCGGCCATGTTTTTTTTTTCTGCAGGGAGAAATTTGAAGATCACGTGACATAGACGCCAGCCATTGGAATGAATGGAATGCAGTTGGAGGTCAACCAATCACAGAGCTTGAGAACTAATCACGGGGCTTGTCAAACAGAGCACATGGTGTAGTCCTAAACGATAGCTGGGGATTCTTGGTAGTGTAGTGTCTTCTGCCATCCTTTACTCCGAAAAAATATTTGTTTCTCCGAATCGAAGGGGAAAAATACAAAAGCATTGCACACAATTTAAACCAATCAATGTTGTGCAATTAACAAGGATAATCTGGTGTTTTTTAGTCTATGAGTAGTGCAGATATCACTGTAAAATCAATCGACAGTAAGGGGAATACTTACTTCCGGGTGTACAATTATCTGTTATCCAATGGGAATGGAGGCTCACATTGCCTTTAAGTGCAGCCGACACAAACGAATGCCGTGCTTCCATGAGCGTCAAATCCCGCCGCAGATGGGAATACATTGCAATCAGTTGAAAGCTATTTGCGTCCCTTTATGAAGCTGAAGGAGCCTAGGAGCGTCACAACTGCACGCCACGGGACCCTGACCAAGCGTCGCTCCTGGACGATTATGGAGTGAGAGTGTGTTAGAAACGGAACACATTTGTGTGTGCATTGAAAAACACAAGTGTGGATCCGGAAATACAAGTGTGAATCCTTCTGTGTTCATGTGTGTATTATGAGACTGTTCTGAGTCCATATTATCCCAACGTGCATTGCGGCTAAACAATCCAATCAACGAGCTAAAACCATAGCTGAGGATCTTGGGTAATAAGTTCAGTGGGTGTGTATCTGTTTCCGGTTATTTTATTTTGAAATTCAGTTCCCGACGGACGCCAAAAAAAGCCAGAGATTATAGAATTAAACAAATAAATTAAAACGAGGATAATTGTGTGTTATTGTTGAGTAAATAACACTGTGTTATTTAGAAAATAATAACAAATTAGAAGGAAAAAATAATTTAAAAAATACAGATTTCAGTATTCTGAGGCTCTGAGACCCATTTATTTTCTTCACGGACGGCAAAAAAAGTCCGACATTATACGATTTAAAATAAAAACAATAATCGTGACTTGATATTGAGTAAGAACATGTTTTTATGAACCACACAGCTTCCGGTCTTCCAAGAGCCGAACGGACAAAAAGACGTGCTGCAGGCACGAAACATACTACGAATAGAAATACATTGCTTTTAAAATCGTTCTGTGTGACACGAAAAAAAGGGGGAAATTGTGTTAGTGAACACGAATGAATAGATTAAATGTTGTGACTATAACACGAAATGCCCTGAGACTGGGTTGCACACACACACACACACACACACACACACACACACACACACACACACACACACACACACACACACACACACACACACACACACACACACACACGCACACACACACACACACACACACACACACACAAATACATGACTTGTAGCTATAGGGAATTAATTGTAAAGCTTGGAAATTACCATCGAGCACGTCCGGTTCCGTCGTCAACTTTTATTTTTGACATGTGTTTTAGTTAGATGTCTGAAATAAGGTCTATGGTTAACACAAGCTTACTAAATTGTCACGTCTATTCTATGACAAAGAATACATCAGTAAATACCCCATTGGTAAATGTATGGAGCTTCATTGTGTCATAAAAATGTGGGTTGCTAACAAGTGGCTAAATGAGGCTACTTATTGTTTTAAGTAAAATTAGCCACCTTTAGCTTAGCGGTGGTGTTGCTCATCAATGTGACTGTGATGCAGTTCCGTCATAGCTTCATAACGTTAGCTTTTCTCTTCTGTATTTACACTTCAAAAATCATAAAGGGGTGCTAATATGTGGACATTATCCTGCTGAACAATATATGTAAAATAAACATGTGTTTGCCATTCTTTGCAATCCAATGAAAAATCCCATAGATTTTTGTTCAGGAATTCCTATGCTAACTTCCAGGTCCGTCTACAGGAATACATCATCACTGCACCACTGTATTGTGCCTTGTTTAAAGCGTGGACTTCTGAGAAGTGCTTACAGAATAAACATCTTCCTCAGTTCAGTTCTATCATGCCCAAAAGTGAAAATGATATATGTTGTATAACTAGGGCTGTCAAACGATTAAACATTTTTAATCAGATTAATCACAGCTTAAAAATAAATTAATCATGATTAATCACCATTCGAACTATGTCCAAAATATGCCATTTCTTGATGTATATTTTTGTGGGAATGGAAAGATAAATGAAAGAAGGCGGATATACCCATTTCACATACAGTAGGCCTATGTATGTTTATTATAACATTTTTCTGTGTGTCAAAATGAAAGACAGCCCACACACCTATCAATCATCAAACCGTGGGGTCTTAATTCATTACGTGTTGATTTCTATCAATGGGGGAGTACTTCAGGAAAGTCAACGGGGGGGGCTAGTGGAGTACTTCGTGACCACTGTGAACGTTGTGATCAGCTGTTTTAGCGCAGTTCTCCAGTGAAGGGAGGGAGTCTCCCTCCGCAGCCGGTTGGCTTAGTTTTGGCACAATTCCGTCGTACAGACCGACGTTAACAGCAGCCCTGCCTGTGCACACGGAGACCGACTGTGTCGTCCGGTGATCTAACCGCCTTCTGGAAAAGCTTCACAAGTACGTCGGTACGCAAATGCGCTTTGTGATACAAGTGACGGTACGCATTTCAGATTACGCACATGACCTGCTGCTTACCAGTTATGTGCACCCCTGTACTACAACAAAATGATTCTCCGTCGGACTTCCTGCAACAACACCACGCCGTTATCTTGATTCTGATTGGCCAGAAGACATTGTCAAAGATGTTCTATTGAGAAGACGATCACTACGTGACAAAAGTTTTCAAAACCGTTTCTGGTCTTCGGTATTTCCAGACAAGTGGCTACTGAAATCATCTTACTGCCCAGTCTGTGCAATTCTAGGCGCGAGTTGGCGGACTTTATTTTGCTTACTTTAACATCATTTTTCATGGTGGGGATAAGCCATTTCTTGGTATGGGTGTAGCCTATCCCAGCCATACCCTGGCGCTGCCACTGGTGGGATGTATGGGGCGGGCCATTCTGCACATGCGTTAAATGCGTTAAATATTTTTAACGCAATTAATTCCAAAAATTAATTACCGCCGTTAACGCGATAATTTTGACAGCATAAATTATAACATTTGATGGTCGCAGCTGGTCCTATGTCCAACTACTTTAAATCGTTGGATAGTTTAATCTATGAGAGGGACAAACGTAGCTAGAGACAAAATCAGATCTTTCATCAGCCCTTCCCTGTCCACATATTTCAAAGTCTATCGATACTGCAGATTTGGCAAACAGTTGGAACAGGAATAACAGAACCACTAGTGCTCTTATTTTATTCATGTTTTTTTTGGGGGGGGGGGGGGGGGCACAAGAACCATATTGGAGAGAAAAACGTAATTGGAATAAATATTAAAAACCTGCAGTGTGGGGTTGTTTCCCACCTGTCTGACTGCATAGAGTGTTAGGTAATGTAAGGTCATATGGTTTCCTCTCTGGCCCATACACCATCCTCCTGCAGCAGACAGCTCAGGTGTTACTAACAACACTGAGGCTCTGTTCTGATGCTGCAGTGAAAGTGAGCAGCATGCCGATCCCAGGAACATGAAACCAAAACAGCCACATGGAATTCAGACGTCATTCATGTTAATCTTTACATCTGGGATTCAAAAGTCAAAAGACATAGGGTTAAGACAAGATAGGTATGTACTTCTTCCTACTCCTATTTCAGATATTTAGTATGTATTTGGTTTGTTTAGGTCTACATTTCATCAAGAGTTTGCTCTTTGTTCATTTTTCATTTTGTGAGTGTGGTATCCCCTTTTTGTAAGGAATAACTGTAATATGACAATGGTGAAGAAACACTTCTCACAATATATTTCATATATAAAAATACATTTTATATTTTATACTTAAATAATTGGGAGTCAGGATCATTCAGAGGTTAATGTGAATATTTGCACATTTTCTATCCATTGTCAGTTATCGTGTTATTATTTTTATTGTCTTTGCTAACCCTGCCCCAGCAAAATGTAATGTAAAAAATCAAAATGACCTCCTCATAGGCTCTTCTGCTCTGCGTGGCATGAATTCCTTGGTCTGTTCCCAGTGAAGTACAGTATATACAGATCTGTCTGAATTAGCTTTGTCTCTTATAAAGAGGCATCAATATTTTATAGAGAAAGAGCAAAAGTTATTTGTAAATAATCTTTCATTGCATTTATGGCCAAAATGATGAAAACAAACTCAAAGAAATAAGTAAATAGTTTCAAGTTTAACCCCTTACAATTATTGAGTTTGTTACAGAATTGGTGTAAAAAGTGTTACATTTGGACATTTTTATTTTTAAGGAAAGTTTCTGAAACCCTTTGAAAAGTCTTTATTCTCTGACGGTCAGGCCTTTACTCGTCACTTCCAGTGTGTTGGTTAAATGTACAGTCATATGAGGGCAGGCTGCTGCAATAACAATGCTAATGCTAATGAGGCAGTTCACATAAAATCCTTTTTCCGAATGTCGTCACTAAACATGATGAGACGCTGCACAGATTGACAAAGACCGTCACGCCTCTCTCCCACACACACACACACACACACACACACACACACACACACACACACACACACACACACACACACACACACACACACACACACACACACACACACACACACACACACACACACACACACACACCAGTGGGTGAGGTCGGGGTGTGACAGCCTCCTTCAGGAATGCAGTAGTGTGTGTTTTGAACTCTCCATACTCTCTACCGGCTGATCTGTCAGTTTTTCTGAATGTCCTGACAGACACACACTGACACCTCTCATTGATTCAGAATGGAAACAGCGGTCACACAGGTAAGGAGAATCCGAAGATTTATGTAGAGGAAGAGGAACCATAGGCAAATTAGACCATGTATTAAAAATAATTATCGTCTGTAATTTGTAACATCTTTGTCCCATTTTAATACTCTACAATACAGCTCACAATTTACATTTGAATAGATAACTAATCAAGTAACCGTACAAAAGTAACTGGGTCCAAACACATACTTAAAAATTGTGATAAAAGAGCCCAAAGTGACAACTATAGAAGAGGAAGCAGAAACTCTTTATATTTGAGAAGTATAAAGCATGTTTATTTTTTATGTGAACATCATTCACATGAACTTTAAAGTTGCTCTTATAGTCAAATTCCTATATATTCTCTGGGCTAAATTCTTAATTTATAATGTAACTAAAGCCAAAAAGTATATATTTTGTTTAAATTATATACTTTGATTGAACTCTTAAATATATATCTAAACAAAATAATAAATTACTCAAGGAAGTACAAGTACCTACAAATTCTACTTGAGTAAATGTGATGTCATTTTACATTTCAACTCTGTTTTTAATGTAAATACAGAGGAAGAAATGTTAGACTGTAGGGAACAAGGTAATACCATTGGGCATTCTATTGGAAAGGAGAAATACATGATTCTGCTGAATCTATGAAGTAATAATACTATAACATTTCATAGACTGTATGATTTAATTGTATGCGACATGGTAGCTTCTATTCAAACAGCTGTAGTGAGGAGGTACCAACATGTAATGTGGTTTTTACATGATTATGAACCATTTAAATCAGTTATTTGCAGGTTTCATAGTTTCAAAATTGTGCTGAGATATTTTGGGCACCTTTGGTGCTATTCATAATCTTAAGATTAAGAGCGCACAACCAAAAAGTGTTTGTGCGAGAGTGTTGAGAAAAGAACAGTCACAGGTTCTTGACTAAAATAATGGTGACTGTACCTCTGACCTATAACATTTAACATTATTTGGGACATTATTAGAACGACCTGATCAAAGTGATGGTCCCTTACACTCACGTCTTCCTGCATCAAATACTCACTGTTTAAGTAACATTTGCTGAATTCTACAATGACCAGCTGCTTTTGAGTCTTTTAAAAGAAATGAACCACATATTGATGATTTATTTTGAAGATTGATATTTTCAGTAGGAACCACTGGGCATTGAGGAGCCACAGACAGAACAGGGAAGTCAGAAAGTATTGACAAAAAGATCTGAAACATTGTTGGTTTGGGTCTTTTCATGCGATACATTGACAATAGGACAAATTAGGAAATCGGCCAGCCTTATACTGTAAGAGTGAAGTCCACACAACTGGCTACTAATGGAAATGTGTCATCAGGAGAGAGAAGAGACGCTACAGGAGCTTAGCTGCCTCATCAACAACACACATTGTTGTTAGGAAAAAACACCCTCCAGCAAATATTTACTGACGGAATTGTTTTGGAGTGAGAGTTAATCCCTGCTGTCTGTGGCTGGCACTGACCTCTGATCTGTGTGGAAGAGAAAACACATTCCTCTCAGGGGTCGATTGGATTGATTAAAGCCTGCACACTCTGAGCATCATGGTGAATTATATCCCTGTCATCAATCCATACACAAGTATACACACACAGCTCTGATCATAGTAAGAGTCCTGCAGCAAACAATCACATGCTCATACTCAAACACATTTTTGTAACTGAGGCCAGAACACCAACAGTGCATATGATCAAATATAAACAACACATGCATGGACATCAGCTATATCAGTGAGAGTCAAAGTGCTTGTGTTTATTTGTGTATGTAGTCTTTGTGATGCTATGAGTGCAGGTGACGGTATTTTCCACCTTTATGTTATGATTTCAGGGGATCAATGCATTTATATAGCGCTTTTCCAGTCTATACGGCCCCTCAAAGCACTTTCACATATCACGGATACCTACTAAATATACCAACAACTTGACCCATATTGATTTAAAGATTGTCAGTTCCACTGCGTACCAACGGCTGAAACTACGGCGACAGCAGTGTAACTTAAGATGAAGGCAGCAGGTTTTCTGTAACTGTCCAAGTCTGTTCACGTTTTCTTTTTCATTAACCGGTCTTTAAACACTGCCGGACACCGTGGTTGCGGTCAAATCATCTGAAAATCAGCTCCTATCGTCTTTTACTAATCACTATTCCTTGAACTCTGAAACGTCACTTGGTTAAAGTGGATAGGAGAATTCAAAAGGACTTTGGAAAAGACGACCGGGCTTCAAGAGAATCCGACTGCACTGACACTATCAGATGTATTTATGACGTCAGCAAATGTAATTAATGTGCGTCTGCTGTGGGGAAACTACAGTTTTCTTTACAGCGGATTACTGGAAGACCTCCAGAGAATTTGCACCGTTTAAGGAATACAAATGTATTTATTACATGTTCGGCCTTCACATCAATTACTACAGGGCAGCAATTGAGTCTATTATTCGTTATGGCATCACAACATGGTTTGGTAACTTGTCAGTTAAATCTAAATCACAACTCAAGAGCTTGATAAAAAGGGCTGGAAAAATAATTGGCATGCTTCCACCATCCTCTCTTCAGGAGATATTTGAGGAGATGGTGAGAAAGCAAGGCCGTAAAATCACATGCGACCCCAAACACATCCTGTATAGAGAGTTTGAGTCGCTGCCCTCGGGCAGAAGGTATAGATTACCAAGCTATAGATTGAACAGGTATACGTTTTCCTTTGTTCCGCTGTCAATCAAGCGGCTGAACAGTCAGAAACAATTGACCTTTCGCAAAGCCACGCCCCCCCTTGGTTACTGTTGCTAGTCCGACAAGCTGAGAGCCAGATGTGTTAAACAAAGCCATAATGGAGGGTCTCCGTAACGTCGGAGTCGCCTTAACAGACTCATTTTGGAGCAATAACGCAGCAATATCCTCCAGGTCCCGACAAAAGGGGCTACAATACGCTATGGAGGGTTATATCCACAGTATAAACATTAGAAAAGAGGGAGGCACAACATCAATAGAGGCACTTGCATACAGGTCGCAGTGCAAGAGTGAAAAACCACATGAGCTGTATGTCAAATTCGACGGAATTATTATTATTATTTTGGAATAAAAAGATACAATCACAAGAGGCATTAAATGTTGTAGTTTGTCTAAAGTTAACTACCGTTTCCTTGGTGGCTTTCTGCATCCACCTTGTTGTTCCTTTGTGGGGGTCGGGGTGCCCACTTGTGCAGCAGGATTAGGGAAGTCGGCAGTAGGCTTTCCATTAACAAAATGCTACAAAGATAATATAAATGAATGATTCCCTGTTGGCTTTCTTGTTTGTACTTTGACCACAGGTAGACTAATAACGGAGCTCAGCTGTTCAGACATTATTATGCATCAAGTGATATACATGGTCAAAACGACCGAGAAGCACACAGCTTACAGCTGTAGTCGTGTGACTTTAGCTAACGTTAGTTAGTGAAATTAGTTAATTAAATTAGTTAGTTAATTTGTGAATGTAATCTTTGCTAGCTAACTAGCTACGTTAGCACGTATTTACCTTGGAGCAAACTTATTTGTGTTTGTTGATATTCGCCATATTCAGCTTTGCATGGGGCCTGCCGCATTTCTTTATCCACTGGCGGCATCTCTCCTCTCGGGTTTTGGGTTTAAGAAACGGGTAAAATATCACCCCCCCCCCCCCCCCCCCCCCCCCCCCTCTAAGCTTATGGGATATCTGCTATCCGATTTCCAAAGACCATAAGCACAACGCTTCACCATTTTCGCAATGAATTTGAACGCTAAGCTTGTCGGACTTCCACAGGGAGCCGCGCACGTGATCGAATATGATTGGACAACGGGCATTTAGGGGCGTGGCTTTGCGAAAGGTCAATTGTGATTATGCTGTGTTAGGAGTTGTTGGGAGGTGCAATGTTTACAGTGTAGTTTGTGCAATCGAGAAGGTTAAATAGGGGAAGTGCATTATGTGTAAATAGGTATGGACACAATAGGGATATGTGCAATTTGACGGACACTATGCATAGGTGCAATAGGGAAAGTGCAATATTGATTTGTATAGGAATGCAGTAGGGAAGGTGCAATATTTGATTTATGTATAAATACAATAGGGAAAAGTGCAATATTTGATTATGGATGAATGCAATAGGGAAAGTGCAATTTGATTATGTATGTGCAATAGGGATATTTGCAATAGGGAAAGTGCTGTACCTGTATGTTTCTTGTTTCTTTCTTTGCCATGTGATATGTGATCTCTGTTCTGTATATATGACTGATTGACCTGAATGTGTTATGTGTACTATCTCGATGCCCAAGACAAATTTCTCCTAAGGGAGACAATAAAGCTCTATCTTATCATACTGTGTATATCACCATTCAAACATGTTTTAATAGTGAAACACCACACAGCTCAGTAAACTCTGTGAAATGTTGACTTTATTTTATCAATTCATTAAAAACGTTAATAAAAAACTTTAATATTTCTCCTTTTGATCCTTATAGTGTTGAACGTTCAAAGCAAAGCGGTGAAACCGTGCCGCGCTACACTTATTGCACCGCATACGCGCATAGGTGCACCGCATTTTCGACTCAGTTGAGGCCCCCTCCGCGAGGTGAGGCCCCACCCATCGGCCTGTAGGGAGGGACGGCCCTGCTAAAGGAGGTTAAAAAGGAAGTTTCAAAGCTCCTTTCCTATCTAGAGAATTCTAACGGCTCTTATCATGGCTGCCATTGAGGGACTTCCGGGTAATTTTACTCTGAAGTGTTTTTCGACTGCAACCCTACTAACTTCCTGTATGTCTTCTTCTGCTGATTTCTCTGACGTCCGGCGCTTTTTCTTTTAACCTCTTTCCTTCGCTTGTTCTCTTTTTCTTGTCTTTACTGGGGACAGTTTAGCCATAATAAATCCAAAGTTATGTGCTCTCCAAAAATAGAATTAAATATTTAAAAAGTATTCCATGTAGTTTACTGATCAATAAAGCTAATGTTTGCTGTCCACAGCTGATGTTAAATTGTTCCATTTATAAGAAGATGGGACTATCTATATGGAGTCTGGTCTTATAGACAGGGGCTAAAACGGCACAAAGTCCCTTGATCCTCCTCAGCAACGGTCTGTTCTCCTTAGCAGAAGTCTGTTAGCGAGAATAAATAACCTCTGGAACGTCAACATTGACCAATTAGACCCGAGTATTTAACTAAGCTGTGTCATAAATCATAACTATTGAGAATACCCACTTGAAACCACACATCACTGCAGTGTATTTCCTCATAACTTAAAAAAGGAATTTCTTGTTACTTTGTACCATCAGCACTCGCTCTATGACGATTCGAAGTAGTGTTGCTGTGATTCCCATCTACATTGAAACTGTTGTTTACGCTCCTACATACCAAAGTGCTGTTCCTATCATAAGACTAGCCTTATATAAATGATCAGACACTGATAGAGGAGCACTTGGCCACACCTCATGACTCAGCTGGGTGAAAAACAAGTCTTCCGGTCAATCCCACCCAGGTGATTGTGTGTGTTGTTTGTGTGGGTGATCATGTTTGTGTTGATGGATAGACGATATGTGTCAATGCATGTTTATCCCAATTTTATGTGTGATGTTTCCGAGTTGAAAGTATACAACAGCGTGCATGATAACTCTGTGGTAATAATGCATGGATATTAGTTATCGGTTTTTACATTACTTGACATTTAGCTGAAAAAGGGATGAGTACCAAACCATAGACCAGGGTTGTCCAAACTACGGCCCAGGGGCCAACTGCGGCCTAGGGTCCATTTTAAATTGACCCGCAGCAACTTTTGAAAGTATAATGTAATACGGCCTACACGTGAAACTTGTGTTTGTCTTTCATTGCACTCTTAAATGTATATTTAAAATATATTCCACAGTATTCATTGTTGTGTTTATGTTAATAAGCTCACCTTTTCTTTTACATTCAGTCATTAAAGTCTTAGTTAAAAAAGCCCAATAGACTTCCGGTTGGGCATGACGGAGTAGAGACGTGCGTAGTTCTGCTCCCGCAAACTTTTGTGCTGTAACTTTTCTGAAGCCCATAACTTTTCTTTAACTTACATTCAAGTGAACATTAATATTATTCCGCTCACAACGCCACCATAGTATGCCGCCCAAATCGGCGAAAAGCAACAAAAAATAAAAAACCGCCGGGACCGATAGCCCCGAGCTAGCTAGCAACGATCTCAACATGGCGGACATGGCTAGCCTCCTTGAAGACCACCGTAGAGCTCTCTCTGCCGACTTTAAGTCTGCCATCTCAACTCTTGAAGCCAAACTAGACCGAATCCAAGCGACTGTGTCAGACCACGGGCAGATAATTGCTTCACTCGAGTCCAATGCTAACTTGCAGGACGAACGCATGTTAGCCCTGGAGGCTACTTGTGCTACGCTAACGGACAGCAATGCTAAACTGGTGGCCAAGGTCACTGATCTCGAGTCCCGCAGCCGGCGCAACAATATAAGAATTGTCGGTTTGCCAGAATCCATTGAGGGCCCTCATCCCTCGACATTCTTCCCAAAGCTGCTGATGGAGGTCCTTGGTGAGGTCGTCCTTGATTCGCCGCTGGAGTGCGACAGGGCCCACCGCTCACTCACCGACAAGCCCAAGCCGGGACAGAGGCCACGGCCGGTCATCATCCGCGTCCACAGGTACCAGCAGAAGGAAAATATTATCCGTGAAGCCCGGGCCAGGAGAGGCAAGCTACAATACCAAGGTACGCCCATCGCCACGAGGACTACGCCCCCGAAGTGATGGAACAGCGCTACAAATACCGAGAGGTGATGGCGGAGCTTTACAACCTAGGGCTCAAGCCAGCCCTGCTGTTCCCTGCGAGGCTTTCCATCGTATCGAAGGAGGGAGGTAAGAAGAGATTCTCCTCGGTGGCAGAGGCTAAATGCTACATAGCATCCATTCGTCCTGACGCTGAATCAGTCTCACGCGTCTGATGGGACGTTTAGTAAGAGACTATTATTACTTTTTTTTGTATTCTGCTTTCATGGACACTTTTTGTACATGCACTTTGGCCGCTCTGGTATTTGCAATGATAGTTTGAGCCTAGTGCTGATATTGCAATGAACATGAATGTACCTGCTACTGTTTACACTAGATGGGACCCAGGTACTTGGACTGTTCTGAATGCTGTTTGAACTGATTCCTTCTATGGGTTTTAACCCTTAAAGTGCATTCTATTTTGTTTTACTTGATCTCTGGGCCTTATTTTATTTATGTATGTTACTTGAGATCTATGTCAGTGCCTTATTGCCCCCTGCTATGCTTATATTGGTAGGCTGTTTACCTATCTATGGATGTTAGTATAATTGCTATTTTATGCATATATATATATATACACTTGAGTTTTTTGTTTTTTTGTTTGTTCACTTGATACTCTTCCGTGTTACAATGGGCTTCCCGCTTTTAGTATAGAGAACGGGACCCCGGAAGATAAGTTCTGCTGTTGAGCTTTGAGCTATAGCGCTCAGTCAGGGTTTGTATTTGCGATGCTCCGGGTATGGTCACATTTGGGTTTATGGGTTGTGTTTTGTTTATGGTTTGTCTATTTTTGCCTTCGCTTGTTTTTTTTGTACTGTTTTTTCCCCTTCCCCGGTCTTCTTCTTCCCCCCCACCACTCCTCTCCCCTCAGTCCTCGGGAAGCACAACGTTTTCAGACCACCTTCATTAGACTCCCCATATGACTAACAGTATGACGACTGCTGGCAGAAGTGTGCGCCTGATCTCCTGGAACACCAGAGGAATGAACAAAGCTATTAAAATTGGTAAGGTCTTGACTCGATTGCAACATCTTAAAGGGGACATTATATTTTTACAAGAAACACACCTTAAAACGTCTGACACCCTTCGCATCAAGCGGGCGTGGATGGGACATTACTTCCACTCAAGATTTTCTAGTAAAGCCAGAGGTGCTGCCATTATTATTCACAAGAGTGTGATGTTCGTACCAACAAATACTATTCTCGACAATAATGGCCGCTACGTCATAGTTTCAGGTGTCTTGCAGGGCATGCCTGTAATTTTGGTTTCTCTTTACGCACCCAACTGGGATGATGACCAATTCTTTATGAACCTTTTTGCTAAAATCCCGAACGCAGACAATCACCGCATAATCGTGGGTGGAGATTTTAACTTGATTCAAGATGTGCATCTCGACAGGTCATCCCTTAAACTTGGCACTCTCTCAAAATCCGCCAATGTAGTCTCAAATTATGCAGCACAATTAGGAATCTCAGACCCTTGGAGATTTAAAAACCCTCAAAGTAAAGCTTTCTCTTTTTTCTCACACGTCCACCACACATTTTCGCGAATAGATTTTTTTCTGCTTGATGACAGCTTGCTACACCTTGCCAGCGCGTGTCAATACCATCCTATAGCCACCTCAGATCACGCCCCTGTATCAATTGACATCCACTTCCCTCTTAGTGTTACTCCCGCTAAGTTGTAGAGGTTCAGTTCCCACCTGCTGTCAGATGACAAGTTTAAGGACTTTGTTAACTCTCAGATTCGTTTATATATCGAAATTAATGACACTGCTGACGTAAGTTGTGGAACAGTGTGGGAGGCTCTCAAAGCCTATGTTCGTGGGCAGGTTATATCGTATGTTTCCAAACTAAGAAAGGATGAAAGGGTTCGGCTGTCGGCAATTTTGGAAGAACTTCTCCGAATTGATGAAACGTATTCCTTCTCCCCCTCACCAACCTTATATAAAGAACGCATATTATTACATTTGGAACATGACCTTTTAATGATGAGCGTAGTGGAGAGAAAACTGAGGCAAACTAAGCAGCGCTTTTTTGAACAGGGGGACAAGGCTGGGAGGCTTCTGGCTCAACAGGCTCGGGCAGTTAACGCTTCCAGATTAATCCCCAAAGTAAAGTCGCCCGAAGGCAATTTAGTCTCTGACCCGATTGAAATAAACAAGTCTTTCTTTGAATTTTATAATAATTTGTACATTTCTGAATGCCCCACAATTGGCACAATAAACCCAAATCCTCTTGACTCCTTAACTTTCCCCCAAATTGACATAGTTAACGCAGGCGGAATGGGGGACCCCATTTCCACTTTAGAGATACAGGAAGCCATCAAATCTATGCAAAATGGGAAATCCCCTGGTCCGGACGGCTTCACAGTCGAATTCTACAAGGCATATTCGTCTCTTTTGGCCCCAATTCTAGCAAGGATGTATAATGATTCCCTTAAAGAAGGCAGATTACCTCAAACCCTGTCCATGGCATCCATCTCTCTACTATTGAAGAAGGATAAAGATCCTACTCTCTGTGGCAGCTACAGACCAATTTCTCTCCTAAATGTTGATTGTAAAATACTGGCTAAGATTTTGTCCCTCCGCCTCCAACTCGTGATACCTTCTATAGTTCCGCTTGACCAAACAGGCTTTATGATAGGGAGACACTCTTTCTTCAACACCAGGAGGCTACTTAATGTTATTTTCTCGCCCCCGTCCAATGTCCCCGAAGTCATAGTTTCACTCGATGCGGAAAAAGCTTTTGATAGGGTGGAGTGGAGCTACTTGTTCTTCATTTTAGAAAAATTTGGCTTTGACTCAAAATGTATTTCTTGGATTAAGCTTTTATATGCCTCACCTTCTGCATCGGTAAACACAAATGGCATTCAATCGTCTGCTTTCCCTCTCCAACGTGGGACACGCCAGGGCTGCCCGCTTTCTCCCCTATTGTTTAATTTAGCCATCGAGCCTCTAGCTATATGGCTCAAAGGCCATAATGGGTTTGAGGGCATCACTCGTCATGGTATAGTTCACAAACTTTCCCTTTACGCGGATGACCTTCTCCTATACGTCTCCAATCCTGTGTCCTCTCTCCCTCCTATATTGTCAATCCTTGAGCAGTTTGGTCGTTTATCAGGCTACGAATTAAATCTCCAAAAGAGCGAACTATTTTTTGTAAACCAATTGGCGAAGACACTCCCCCCAACCGCTTTTCCCTTTAATATTGCATCAGATGGCTTCAGATACTTGGGGGTGTCCATCACCAGCTCCTTTAAAGATCTGTTTCCCAAAAATGTTCAACCACTCTTAGCTAAATGCAAATTGGATCTATCTAGGTGGTCTTCCCTTCCCTTATCCCTTGTTGGCCGTGTCAATCTTATTAAAATGGTAATTCTGCTGAAATTCTTATATCTCTTCCAGCATATCCCAATTTACATCAATAAATCTTTTTTCACCAGTCTTGACAGTCAACTAAATGCGTTCATTTGGGATGATAAACCCGCCCGTCTTAAAAAATCAATTCTTCAGCTCCCCAAGTCGGAGGGTGGCTTGGCACTCCCGAACTTCCGTCACTACTACTGGGCCTCTAATATTAACCGACTCCTTTACTGGATTGGCCCCAAGACTCCTAACTCCAGCCCACCATGGGTTCACATGGAGATCTCCTCCTCCTCTAGCTCCTTACACTCTGTGATTTGCTCCCAACTTCCCGTAATGACGCACAAAATCTCAGTCAACCCAATTGTTACCAGTACTATTAAGATTTGGCTTCAATTCAGAAGGCAACATGGCTTACACAGAGCCTCAATCCTAGCTCCAATACTAAATAATCACTCATTCTCCCCATCCTGCTCGGACCCCACCTTCCGTATGTGGGCTGGTAACGGGCTTGTCACAATCAGTAATCTTTACAAGGATGGGGTTTTCTCTGACTTTGCATCCTTGTCAGCCAAATATCACCTGCCAAATAGTCATCTTTTCCGCTTCTTCCAAATTAGACATTTTGCTCAAAAGCAATTTCCCCATTTTCCCAACCGCCCCCCTGAGTCAGGAATTGACCAGTTTCTAACCCTTGATTGTGACCAAAAAAGGCTGGTATCTACTATTTATGGAAAACTTGCCTCGTTTGACCTAGCCTCTACTACATCTGTAAAAGAGTCCTGGGAGGGTGAGTTGGGTGTAGACATATCTGACAGTAAGTGGGGGAACATTCTTTGTTTGGTGCAAACCTCATCTATCTGTGCTAGGCACGGTCTAATGCAGTGTAAGGTGCTCCACAGGGCTCACTTTACCAATGCTAAACTAGCCAAAATATTTCCTCTTAGAAGCGATGCCTGTAACAGATGCAAGCAATCTCCTGCCAATCACACGCATATGTTTTGGTCATGCCCCAGCCTGAATGCATTCTGGTCTAGTATTTTCAAAACCCTTGAACAGGCCCTTAACACACCCATACCCCTTAACCCTCTAACTGCCTTGTTCGGCATCCCCCCAACACAGAACATGCCCACCACGACCCAGCGGGTCATCGCCTTCACAACCCTGCTGGCCAGGCGTTCCATTCTTCTGAAGTGGAAGCACGTTTCCCCGCCCACACATGACAGGTGGATACAGGAACTATTACAGTGTATTAATCTCGAAAAGATACGATTTTCACTTCAAGGATCCCTGACACTCTTTCATAAGACCTGGACTCCCTTACTACTGCTAATCAATGACCTGACAATCAACCCTGATGAGTTGTGAATGAACCCGGTGGGGGGGGGGGGGGAAGAGACCTTCACTTCCCCCTTTCCTTATCTCCCTAATATATCGACCATTGCTTTGTTTGTCTTCTCTGTTTCCTCATGTAATTTGCAGTACCATTATTTCCCTGGTATTTATTTTTACTGACTAATAACATGAAGAAGCATCTGTATTTTTATGTAGTTTTCAGTTATTGGTCTTCGTATTTCATGTCATTTTTATCCCCTTTTATTTTTTGTTATTGTTATTTTTTTTATGTTGGTGTTTTGTAACTTTTTGATTGATGTCTTGTTTATAATGTGATCATAGCCCATAGGGGTGAGGGTGAGCGAGGGTGGGGGGGTGGGGTAACTATTTAGTCTTCCTACAGACCATCTTCTCTACGTGTGTACCTAATGTATTGCAACTGTGATGTCTGTCAAAAAGCCAATAAAAAGATTTTGAAAAAAAAAAAAGAAAAGCCCAATAATTTATTTTCATAAAAAGTTTGAAATATCCCCTTTCTATTTCTCCTAATCTCACATGGCCACATGCACAGTCAAACAAGTTTGGTTTGCTGTAATTATTCACCCTGTCCTTTGGGTCATTAGGAGATCCCAACCCAACATGCCTCCAATGGAATGACAAACAGTCCTCACTTGTCCTCCAACAGGTTTAACGCTACTCATTGGACTTCTAGGTCTAGTTGTATGGAATACGTTGTAGAAGAGCATCCTGTATACATCTATTGTATATCTGTAAGTCTATGTCATGTGGTCATTTAGTATATTGCTTCATGTTCTGAGAAATAGAGGACACATTGGCACATTACAAATAGTCCCTGTGTTGGCATAAAGTATAATAATTGAAATTGAAGTTAAGAAAAGGTTTTCTCCACCTGTATCATGTCTGTTTTTAATTTCTGTAGTTGTTTTCAAGCCTGTTTTGATTGTTTCACCTAGCCTTATTACACTGAACAAAAATATAAATGCAACGCTTTTGTTTTTGCTCCCATTTTTCATGAGATGAACTCAAAGATCTAAAACATTTTCTATATACACAAAATAACAATTTCTCTCAAATATTGTTCACAAATCTGAAAACATCTGTGATAGTGAGCACTTCTCCTTTGCCGAGATAATCCATCCCGCCTCACAGGTGTGGCATATCAAGATGCTGATTAGACAGCATGATTATTGCACAGGTGTGCCTTAGGCTAGCCACAATAAAAGGCCACTCTGAAACGTGCAGTTTTGCTTTATTGGGGGGGTCTGGGGGGGTCCGAAAACCCTAGGGTTAAACCCTAACCCTAGCCCTAACCCTAACATGTCACCCATTGAGCATGTTTGGGATGCTCTGGATCGGCGTATACGACAGCGTGTTCCAGTTCCTGCCAATATCCAGCAACTTCGCACAGCCCCAGGGTCTGGGGGGGGTCCGAAAACCAGTCAGTATCTGGTGTGAGCCCCATTTGCCTCACGCAGTGCAACACATCTCCTTCGCATAGAGTTGATCAGGTGGTTGATTGTGGCCTGTGGAATGTTGGTGCACTCCTCTTCAATGGCTGTGCGAAGTTGCTGGATATTGGCAGGAACTGGAACACACCTGTGAGGTGGGATGGATTATCTCGGCAAAGGAGAAGTGCTCACTATCACAGATTTTTTCAGATTTGTGAACAATATTTAAGAGAAATGGTTATTTTGTGTATATAGAAAACGTTTTAGATCTTTGAGTTCATCTCATGAAAAATGGGAGCAAAAACAAAAGTGTTGCATTTATATTTTTGTTCAGTGTAGTTCCACCTGTTGGTTTTTGTTAAGTCAGAGTCCTTTTTGTAGTAGATCGCCAAGTTATGTTGTGACTGGACAAAGCCTTTAAATAAAGAATATCTGTGATCTGCAGTTAGATCCTTGCTCCGCTTTCTGTGAAAGATCTTTCAAAAGACAGGAGCAGATACTCTCAACAGAAACTGTCTTTATTTAAAGGCTTGGTCCAGAGGAGGCAAGTCAAATAGAACCCAACAGAGCAGAACCTCTCGATGTATGACAAACAAGAATCTGACTAAGACTTCACAACAAATAGGAGGTCAGGTGGTTCCAGGGCAAATGGGGGACAGGTGAAACTGGACCAGGACAGAAAATCAATGCTCAGTGGCACATGAAGCAAGTATGGCCTCTTATGCACGAACACCCCGGATCTTCCCTGGTTTATTCTTGCAAGCTTCCACATCCTTGGCGCCAATACAGCATGTGTTTTCATTAATCCCTGTCTACTGTTGCTTCTCATAAGACAAACCTCATGAAAATAGAAGTTGCTGCAAAATGCACCAGGATCAATAACATTGATTTATATTTATTGTCTTGTTTTTGACTCAATAGTTGTAACCATGGCGTCCCGGAGGAAGCAGCCCCAGGGACGTGGCATATCCTCTATATTTTCTTGCTGCTTTAAAGGTAGTGAACAACCAGAGATCACCTACTGTCATGACAACCCCAACAATGCTACTGTACTGGAGCCCACCCTGCCAATGCCCCCCCTTCCAGAGCTGGACTCTCTATTCACTGAGCTGGTGGTGAGTCAACGCTCCCAACACTGGGTGTTCTACTCTATGTGCATTCAAACATTGATCATTCATCCATCTCTCCTTTCTCCTGTCCCAGGATGAACTGGACCTCACAGCTGAAAACAGAGCCGCCATGTTTTCTTTGCCAGCAGAGAAAAAATGGCAGATCTACTGTGGCAAGAAGCTGGTAAGAAATGATTACTACCCATCAATCAATCAGTATTGGAAATGATGGGTATCGTGAGCCTTTAGCAGCTGCTTTCACTTAGTAGATGTTAAAGTTGCTCATCCTTACATTTACAAATCCCATCCTGGAAGTTTCATGTTCACATATTAATTGTAATTCTGTCAATTTTGGAGCAGCTGCAGCTTCCCATTTTCTATTCTTTTGATACAAGGGCTTATGAGCAACATAACACATGGATTTTACAGTACTATATGTAAGCATATCCGTGTGTGTGTGTGTGTGTGTGTGTGTGTGTGTGTGTGTGTGTGTGTGTGTGTGTGTGTGTGTGTGTGTGTGTGTGTGTGTGTGTGTGTGTGTGTGTGTGTGTGTGTGTGTGGTTGCAGGAGGCAGAGGAGAACGCCTCAACCAGATGGCCAGAGTATTATATTGACCAGCTCAGGTCCCTGGCTGCTGTGAGTTACACTCCCCTCTGTTTATCCATGACACAGGTAGAGAGCTTTGATTGAATACCACTCTTAACAAAATGTATAAAAAAACATTAAAAATATTCATTCAAAAGTTTATTTAAAAATATTTTCCACCAAGGCCGATGCCTGCTGTGAACCAACCAGAACGGCTTTATGGCTAGGCTCACTGGTCCATGTAATACGAGAGTAACTTCTTATCATACAATCCTTCATTTACTATGCCTTGAAGTCAAACATCGTCTATTAAAGCAGAAACCATATACATTCAAATACAATAAATATGCATCAGGCGATGTTAATGACAACAACAGTCAGTGGATTAGCTAGTGGCAGTTAGCTTGAGGAGACAGTATGCGTAACGATGGTGGGACACAAGCACCACAACACTTCCATCACTGAAACATATTAAGGCTGGTTTGCCTTCGCTAACTGTACGGAGGCTCAGTCACTGGTACATTTTTATATACAAAAGCCAAAGCCATGTTCGGGAAACTTCCATCCTACATCTGCTCCCTGATCTCACGGCGAATTGTAAGTAGCTACTGCCTGAGATCGGTCTCCCTTGAAAAAGAGATCAATGATCTCAATGGGATACACCTGGATAAATAAAGTTTTGAAATGAAATTAGCATACTTTTAACAAAGTCACTCTGGAAAAGAGTATAAAGTAGGAGAAGTAGTTTTTGCAATTCATTCTGGCTTTGTAAATAGAGAGTACGTCTTCAACGGGTATACACTGTGACGTCATTGGGCTCCTCTTGGGCTCTGGCCGGTTTAAAAAGCAAACTGGTTCTTAAAGGTGGGGTAAGTTTGAGAAACCAGCTCGAGTGCTCTAGAATTTGAAAATAGCCCCTCCTCCAACACACACGAACGCGCACATGACCAATGAGGGCACGAGATCAGTTTGTGCACAGATGGAAGGCTGACAGGCAGGTAGGCCATCCAGTTATTTTAGCCGGGCCGGCTAAAATGATTGGTCGTGCTTTTTACAGTACTACGGCTTCCACAGATGAACTTTTTTTATGGATTTATTGTCAAAGCATTTAATATATTCATTGCTATCGGGATGTTAAGAGCATTCCATGGAATACAACAAAAAGTGTATCTCGAGCCAGTTTCTCAAACTTACCGACCCCACCTTTAAGTGGTTCCCAAGTTGAACCAACTTTTAACCAAACTAGCCCCAGCATGGAACTAGAACAGAACTCAATTCAGTGGAAAAGGGGGACAAGTCCAGACTCATCCAGTCCTCTAACCTGATACAGCTTTACCAGAAGTGTCTCCATGATAGAGAGCTTTCTTTCTTATTTAAAGCTATCAGTAACAAGCGATGTCCCCTGTCAGGCACATGCTGTTTTTTTCAGGAAATGATTGCTGAGGTCCGGACGTCTGTGACCTCATATCATGCTACTGCCATCAGTATTGAACAGTATATTTAGCCCCATACATGCATTTGTCAGGTGTACAGTATCTCTTCATGAGCCTGCTTAACCCTTTAACTACCAGAACCAAGAAAGCATCTATGGAAAAATTATTTGTTTGCATTTTTTTATCAAATGGGACACAAATAACCACAAACAATTTTCTTTTTTTGACTGACCGCACAGTTTTGTGTTTATGAGCCTCTACCAACTGGTCGAGCTGGCCTTTTATGGTAAAAGTGCATTTTCAATAATAATCATACAGTACAGTATTTGTATGCATCAAACTCAAATAAAACACAAACTCAAATACATTTTTTCTTTTGTGGAAAATGAGCAATATATACAACCAGATACTCATAAAAGATAATCAATTATAATTGAAAAAAAAAAAGTAATGTTAAGTGTTTTTCATAATAAAAAAATAATCGCTCATCTTGGCCTAACAAGAAACCACTGGCCTAACAGCAAATGTCTATATCCTGTGTTGGCCTAACTTGCTCATCTGTGTGCAACTTTGGGCTGAATGCCATGCATGAAAAGTGCTATATAAATGATTATCACTCTTTCACTCTGAGACTCATAAGGCAGTACTAGATTTAGTAATATTACCATGAATATAGTTATTTATTTAACATATTTTTACTGGAAAACATCTCTGAAACTCTGTAAAAGTCATATTGCTAGCTTATCATAAAAGGCCAATTTGACCGATTGATTGGGCATATTTAAAAAAAAAAAATTACACCCTTGTTAAAACTTTTTTTGTGCATCAAGTTATCTAATTATGTTCACTCAGTGCTCTGACACTAAAATATGTCAAAAAGGATATGGTTACCTTACAAAAGTTGACCAAAAAGAGTGATTTCTTCAGCAGTGATTTTTAGCATGCCAACTTTCTCAGTGGAAGCTAGCTGAAGGGCTTTCTGTTCGAACCACAGTGACATCTAGAGGTTGTATTGTGCATAACATGTCAAACAAATGGTAGAGCTGGTTGAATCAGATGGAGTTAAACTTTTGAATTTTCTTTCAACAAGATATCAAGACACAAAATGTGCTCTACCAAATGGCGGTGCTGGCTGTTAAAGGGTTTTCTGATACTAGATTACTTTCTGAAGTACAACATGTCTTGCATAAAATCTGTACCATGGATGTATAAGCGACAATCTGCACAGATTTTGCCTTTTTTTGTACCACTGAACTATCAGTTAATTTGGTGGTAAGTCAAAACAAGTTCTGAAAAGTTGTAAGGCATTTTTTTGTTCAACACTTCCCTTACCAGAGGAAGACTCTGCTGTCACTGGAGGATGAGGAAGAACAGGGAAAACATAAAATCGCTGATGGTCTGAAGACGGCACTGAGGACACAGCCAATGAGGTACAAATCCAGCCCAAGTTATCCTAGAAAATGAACATGTCCTTAGTTTTTGTTACATTTTCTCACGTACTGCAGTGATATGTAGAATAACCCTAACAAGGCCATTCTGATTAATCTCCACCAGGTTCGTGACGCGGTTCATTGAGT
The DNA here is from genome assembly GCF_949606895.1 of Notothenia rossii. Lineage (NCBI taxonomy): Eukaryota > Metazoa > Chordata > Actinopteri > Perciformes > Nototheniidae > Notothenia > Notothenia rossii. The sequence goes on along the minus strand of NC_136905.1, from coordinate 52,455,773 downwards.
TGGACGGCCTGTCTTGTATCCTGAATTTCCTCAAGTCGATGGACTATGAGACCACTAACTCTCAGATCCACACCTCACTGATCGGCTGCATCAAAGCTCTGATGAACAACTCTCAGGGCAGGGCTCATGTGCTCGGTCACTGTGAGAGCATCAACATCATCGCACAGAGTCTCACCACTGAAAGCATCAAAACCAAGGTACATGCAATGCACTCAATATCCCATATTGACAAAGTTAGAAGAAGTTGACATACTTTATTAATCCCACAGTGAGAAATTACATTTTCACAGTGTTGTTACATCAAACAGTACATCACACCTGAGAATACACTAATGTAAAAACTAGGGCTGTCAACCTGTTAAGCCCGAGAGACCCCGGTACTGGGGGCCTCCTGCAACATCTTGCAGGAAACAATGTCTGAGGGCATGTTCATTTAATAAACTATGAATGTTTTATATCCATGTAACGGAAAGAAACTCATCTAACTGATCATTTTAATTTTTTTTCCAAAAAAAACCCCACAATGCTAACGCTGAGCCTCTGAATTAGCAACGAGCGAAAAATGCTAACAGATGACTGCACCGAAATTCACTCACAAAACCTTATTATTTATCTTTGGTGCACATCTCAACCCATCGTTTCACCTCGTGAGGGGACACAGAATCGAGGGGTACCCTCACTATCACTCAATTATACGAACTCTCGGAGATAATAACAAGAACACACATCAAAACATATGGAGCTAGGTAGCTAGAAACGCTAACATGGCTCACCTCTGTTGTAGTCTGGTCAAAAGTGGTCTTCAATGGCATTAAAACGATAAAAACGATGCTGAAGTTAATCCATAGGTTAATCCAATGTGTCTGTGTCCCTTGGAAATGATTTCTGATAATCCATGAGCAATAAACCTGCTTATCGGTTTTGAGATGTCAGACATAGAGACAGCTTCACTCTGGAGCAAAACTGCGTGCGCGAAGCCCCCACCTTTTTGTTTTACTATGTTCAATCTGAATTTTCTTTAAAATAAAAAACATCTATATTGATTCTGACCTTTCTACATCCAACTCACAGGTTTATCATTACTTTGAGAAAAAAGATTATTAATTTAACCCTTTTAGAAGGGGAGATATCATTTGTTCTGGGAATGTCATTTTCGAGCCTGAGACCTGAAAAACAGGCTCAGGGTTAAACTGGTTAAAATAGTTAATCGCGATTAATCGCAAATTAATCGCACATTTTGTATCTGTTCTAAATGCACCTTAAAGGAATATTTTTCAAGTTTTTAATACTCTTATCAACATATGAGCGGACAAATATGCTTTATATAAATGTTTGTTTATTATCATTGGAACAATGACAAATATTCTCCTGAATATTTTCGATACAACCACCTGGAACCTCTCTCTCTCTCTCTTAGACTCTCTCCCAACCCTGTGTACTTCTTTGCACTGAGCCAGTTGCTCAAACAGACAAGCCTGTATACAGTCAAAGCATGAGACTGAAGTTCCCAATGTGGGTCAAAATAATGCGCTCCGATGTGCAGTCGACACGTTGGATGCGATCCGAATTATCTCGTGCAGTCCCTCGTCCTCCACAATGTTAATTTTCCTGCAAGCTGCAGCCACCGCCACCCATTTAGCTATCGCTGTTGAAAGCTTGCTGCTCGTAGAAGTGTCCAGGAGTCTCCCGGCAAACTTTCAAGTGTGGTCGGCCGCAAGCGAGCGGCAGGAGCAGCCCCTGTCAGCATGCGCTGTGTGCTTGGCTTGCTGTTTAAAACACCTTTTTTTGTATCCATATCTCTCCTCCCACCATCCAATTAACAACAACAACAACGTCAAGCCTTTGGGCTCTGAAACTACGGGGCGGGCCGAGGACACATGGACACATGCGTTAATCGCACCTAAAAAGAATTAGTGGCGTTAAAAAAAAATTGCATTAACGCGTTAACTTGACAACCCTAGTAAAAACGTGTGTCTTATTGAAAGGTGTCAGAACGAAGAGGCTGCCATGGTTAGAAGTAATAGGCGTTTTGGCAGTCTGCATGAACTACATTGGCTCTCCAGTTGCCAGTCCACACTGTAATTTTGTATGGTCCATGGGGGACTTGGACCAGTAACCATTATTTGACCTAGCCAAGTCCCTATTGACTGAGCTTCTATGGCTCTTAAACTTCAGATTACATGCTTCCCATTTCTCAAGGACACCTTTTATATAAAGTCTAAGAGTCGACAATACACCTAAGGAAGGAATCATGAATGATTGTTATAACATGTTATGCTAGATCATGCTTTTATCCAAAGACACTTACAGTAAATACACTTCTATACTGTTGACATCTAGATCTTTGATTGAAACCATGTCATGAGTCTCAGGACTTCAGACCTTCCAACAGGAAAATGAACAGATGAACAGCAAAGACAACACTGTGTTCTCATACAATGTTGGCCCTTTAAAATAATCATTCTGTAGTTAGTCATCATAACATTCTTTCTCCTTCTAATTTAATAGTTCCTGTTTGCTCTCTCTCCCTAGGTTGCGGTGTTAGAGATCCTTGGTGCAGTATGTTTGGTGCCAGGAGGCCATAAGAAAGTTCTAGAAGCCATGCTGCACTACCAGAAATTTGCCTCGGAGAGAACACGCTTTCAGGTCTGCTTTTGCTTTGTTTGTGTGTTTCATTTAATCTTCTGCAAGGGAATATGTTGGTGTGGAAAGAACAGATTCTGATTTATTTACGGGATGAGCCATTATGCAAGTTGGTTGCCTTATTTGGATCTGTTATAAAAGAGAAACACAAAGAAACATTACATTAGATTAAGGATTCATCCTAGGGACCCTAACAATAATAATAGTACATCAGATTGTGACAGAAAGTGAGGCCACATCCAGAGTTACCAAAAGTATGTTTTATGCAACTTGAATATCTTCTGCTCTGTGTGCAGACCTTGCTGAATGACTTAGATAGATCCACAGGCCGCTACAGAGATGAAGTGAACCTGAAGACGGCCATCATGTCCTTCATCAACGCTGTGCTCAGTCAGGGAGCAGGAGAGGTGAACAACCATCCACAAGTCTTTATTCTGCTGAGATCTAGACAGAACTAGAAAGTACTGTGTCTTTGAGTGATGTGTGTATCGTATGTGTCTCAATCAACATCTTCCCTTCCTCCACAAATGTTGTGTTTTCAGACCAGTCTGGAGTTCCGCATCCACTTGCGTTATGAGTTCCTGATGTTGGGCATTCAGCCGATCATTGACAAACTGCACTCCAATGACAACGCCATCCTGAACAGGTACATGAGGCACTCTTGAAGATGCCAGCATTTTAAAACATCAATACTGTATTGTAAAATTAACAAATACGTGAGAGGTCAGGGGAATATATTGGTACTTTGACAAACTTTGTTCCATTCCATTCTGTTTATGTTGTTTCCAGACATTTAGACTTCTTTGAGATGTTGCGGAATGAAGACGAGCTTCTGATGTCCAAACAGTTTGATGCTGTAAGTCATTTTAGACTGTCCAAATGTCTTTTTAGATTACTTAATGTAGCGCCGAAATCCTTGCTCTTGCTGTGGGGATAAAAAGACATAACACATTTCAGTTTTTAAACACTAAACACCATCTGTTATCATAATAGGAATTTAATTGAACATGTATTTTGCATTGCATTTATTTTTATGTCAAATAAATGTCAAAACATAGATTTGATATATGTTATAAAGAAACTGTGTTTTTCCTCAGGTCCATATAGAAACTAAAAGTGCCAGCCAGATGTTTGAGGTGATCAAGAGACATCTGAGCCACACTGAAGCGTACCCTCACCTGCTGTCTGCACTGCAGCACTGTCTCATGATGCCCTGTAAGACTGCCTGGCCACTTGTCCACAACTTACTAGTTTACCTTCCTTTTTAAATCACCATGAATCTGACGGTTTTCCCCTCTGTCTGCAGACAAGCAGAGCAGCACCACGCTCCAGTACTGGGTGCTGTTGGATCGGATAGTCCAGCAGCTGGTTCTGCAGACGGACAAAGGAGAAAACCCAGATTTCGCTCCACTGGAGGACTTCAACGTGAGAAACATTGTAAGCATGTAAGTTTCAGAGGGCTCTTCATTTGGGGTAGAAGCCTAGTGTGGTTTCAGGGATGAGTCATTGAACCCGGTAATGAGTTCGCATTATAGCATTTACGGTTCTCTCATCTGGAAGTCAATGGTTTTTTGAACATGTTTTTATTAGTTGCCTGAAATAAGGTCTGTGGTTAATACAAGTTTTAGAGATGTTCATGTATTGAACTAGGATATGACATATTTCAGTAAATACCTCACTGGTGAATGTCTGAATGTGTAAAGTGACTCAAAGAGACAACTAAACGTCATCACGCCCAACACGAGTCCGCCTTTAGCTTAGTGGTGGTGATGCACAGCCATGCTACTGTATTAAGTTTATAACCAAACGTTAGCTTTTTACTTATGGCATTGAATGCGCTTAGTAAATCATAAAAGTGGTGTTAATATGTGGAGATTGTCTTGTTGAGCGAAACAAGTGATTATCATAAAAGTGTTTTTCCCACCTATTTTCCTCAAGATTCCAAGATCCAGTCGTTAATTGTCAATGAGGTTACGTGTGTATGTTTGTCTATAGGCTCATCAAAGAGAGTGAGGTCAAACAATGGAAAGAACAAGCTGATAAAATGAGAAAAGGTAAACACACACACACACACACACACACACACACACACACACACACACACACACACACACACACACACACACACACACACACACACACACACACTCACTCACACAGTTTACAGAATGATCACAGACTGTATGTTCCCACACTCCCTTCCCTCCAGAGCATCAGAACCTTCAGCAGCGCTTTGAAAAGAGAGAGCGGGAGGTTGAGGCCAAGAATAAGGAGAAAGACGACATGATGGTGATGCTGAACAAGCTGAAAGACAAACTGGAGCGGGAGAGCAACGAGCACAAGCAAGCTCGACAACAAGTGGGAGACCTGTCTGCCCGGCTGCAGCAGCTCAGCTCTGTACGTGCACCCTGCTGCGATAAACGTGGTCTATTTGTGTTTATTGCTGTCAATAAATGTATAATCTATGATTATGGCATCTGTTCATAATGAATTCTCTTGTTAGACCTCCAGTGTGCCAGGAGGACCCCCCGTGGCCGATGCTGGTTCAGTTCCTCCTGCTCCTGTCCCGGCCCTGCCTGTTGCTCCACCTCCCCCCCCTCCACCTCCTCCTCCAGGAGGCCCACCAGGTTTTGGCATGGCTCCATTTGCCCCACCTCCTCCACCAGGAGCTCCACTAGGAACAGCCCAGAGGAAGAACATTCCTCGGCCATCCAACCCCCTGAAGTCCTTCAACTGGAGCAAACTGCCTGAGGTACTGCTGTTGCTATGGAGAGAGAGGGACTAACATAGTATTGGGTTTGGGATGTGTCCCAAATGTTCACTCATCAACTACAACTAATAGAAGTTCTATACAGAGGACTATCATTTGAGTTATGTGCACATTTAAAGAAAACACAATGGACACTAGGTATTGTACGTTACCGAAATCATTCAAATAAATTGGGCAACAACTCATGTATTCTGGGTCTCAGTCACGCTGCTCTCCTTGCGTTTGTCATAATTCCTCCTATACATTAAAAAAGCACCCCAACATTGCAGACTCAATTCATAGTGGACTATGTGCTTAGCATGAACTGATTTCAGCCTGGGTCTTTTCATGAAATTTGCCGACAGTAAGAAAAATATATGACATCCGACTGAGTGATGCCAATCAGCTTGTAGTCTCTGTAGGGGGTCAACAGCTGTGAAATGCTGCAGAAATCTCTACAGTGAGTTGTTAACTGGACTTTGAGTTAGGAGTATGATAAACTTGCATATTTGCTGTTGTTTCAGAGCCAGATAGAAGGAACCATATGGAAAGAGATGGATGATCTCAAGGTGTTTAAAGTTCTGGATCTAGAAGAGTTCCAGAAGACCTTCTCAGCCTACCAGAAACCTCAAGTATTACATGTAATGTATCACACTCAGTTTCTCTTTTGCCTTTTATTTTATGTGCATTAGGTATTTGTGTCATTAGCATATCAATCCTCCTATTCATAGATTTAGTTTCATTGTGTGACAGATATTGACACTACTCAGGTTGATTGCATGTGTTTGAAATGGAGAATACAGACACACTGAAAACAAACTTTTACTCGGAAGAAGACTTTTTTTGTATTCTAACCACTATTCTGTATTAGCAGAAGGATCATGAGGAGGACCAGTCCTTTGTGAGGAAAGTGAAGGAGCTGTCAGTAATTGACGGTCGACGAGCTCAGAACTGTAACATTCTGCTCTTACGGTCAGTGCATGTTCCATATGAATACGTTTGATCCAAAAAAATGTGCATGTTGAAAAGCTGTTATATAAATGTATGTTACAGACTGAAGCTGACCAATGAGGAGATCCGACATGCTGTCCTGTCCATGGACGAACAGGAAGACCTACCTAAAGACATGCTGGAGCAGGTGACCCATTACCACATCTTCTGAGTCACCTCCAGCCCAAGTATTGCTCCCAAAGCAGATTTCAAATGGTTATAATGACCACGGTAACAAGATGTTTAGAATCAGGATGCTGTTTCATTAAAGCATAAAAAAGGTTTTCCTTTGGAGGACTTTTATATTGATCCATATAAAAATGACCAATATAAAGAAGCAATGTGATTTTATACGGGGCAGATATGGCACAGGGGGTAAACACATGTCTACCAATCAGAGGGCCACCAGTCCCTGCAGTCAGGTGTCCTTGGGCAATAGATTTACTCCTGTATGTGTATGGATTTCAACTGGATTTCCAGCCACTATGATGCAGATTTCTAATTGTAACATTCCTATTTATTTACAGCTCAAACGTGGATCACAAATAAAACATAAATTAAATTAAATTAAATGCGCATTTAACTGTGTGTGTGTGTGTGTGTGTGTGTGTGTGTGTGTGTGTGTGTGTGTGTGTGTGTGTGTGTGTGTGTGTGTGTGTGTGTGTGTGTGTGTGTGTGTGTGTGTGTGTGTGTGTGTGTGTGTGTGTGTGTGTGTGTGTGTGTGTGTGTGTGTGTGTGTGTGAAGCTCCTGAAGTTCGTCCCTGAGAAGTGTGACATTGAGCTGTTGGAAGAACACAAGCATGAGCTGGATCGTATGGCCAAAGCAGACCGCTTCCTGTATGACATGAGCAGGTAAAACACACACACACACACACACACACACACACACACACACACACACACACACACACACACACACACACACACACACACACAAACACACAAGCCTGTATTTGTCAGTTAACTAAAGCATGACGGTGACAGACAGACTGTACACTTTGAGGATCCTGTCTGGAGGAAAAGCAGGTTGAAAGAGAGAGTAGTTACCTCAAGTAACAGTGTTATTAAGCTGCCAGTGTAAAATAAAACTGTCCCGAGTTGGTAAAAATTGTTAAGCACTATCTAAAATGCTTCACTTGTTCAAATAACTGAAGAAAAGCCACAGGAGCACCCTGTTCTGCTGCTTCCCCTCTGATGCTTACCAGGAAGTCTGCTGTTAAAAGTCATCACAAATGACTGTCACTTGGTTATGATTATCACAACCTGCAGTCGGTCGTCAGCTTTATGGAGCCAGGCAGAACAACTAAAGGCCAAAGATAGGCCCGCATCCTGTGTCACATGAGAGATTTTCTGGCTTTTCACATTGAACATTTTAACGGAAAACGACATCTTTATTCACAGAAGCAGGGTTAAGGCCGCTGATATGTGGTTCCCTTCTCAGTCCTAACTTATCTTGGTCTCTTACCCTTTGTCCCAACCAAAGCTTTTGTCATCGGCCTCGCTTTAAAAATAGCACAAAACGATATCCTCATCATCAGTACCCTCGGCAAGAAAGTGCTTCTTGCTTTAACCTATGTTCTTATAATCACACTTTTCTATGTGTCTGTATTAAAAAGAAAAGAGCGACATCATGTGGCCAAACAGCAAAACAACATAACCAGCTATTCCAGGCAGTGAATACAAATGTATACACACCTCGTAGGCTCGAGCAGCCAAAATAAAACATTTAGAGAAAAACATTAGAGGGCATTGTGTGACTATCTGTTGACAATTTGACATGTTCACACACAAACAACAAAATAGTTGTAGTTGGGTGGCTGTTGGGTCATCGGAGTCCACTCACAGTTTGGCTGTTTGATTCTGTCCTCTCCTAGCATCAACCACTATCAACAGAGACTGCAGTCCCTCTACTTCAAGAAGAAGTTTGCTGAAAGAGTGGCTGAGATCAAACCTAAAATCAAAGGTATTCCTTTCTGTCCAAAACTCAGTGAATTCATGGGTGCTGTTCTGTTCAGTTTGTTGTGTCCTGCTGAAGATATTATAAGATGTTAAAATACATGTTGACATTGTGTTCCAGCTCTGAGCATTGCGTCCCAGGAGGTGGTGAAGAGCGGGGCGCTGCTTCAGCTCCTGGAGGTGGTGCTGGCCTTTGGAAACTACATGAACAAAGGACAACGAGGAAACGCCTGGGGATTCAAAGTGTCCAGTCTCAACAAGATAGCCGACACCAAGTCCAGCATTGACAAGTACGGCTCATTTTCTGTTGACTTAATCCTTTTTCTGAGAAGAAATGTAGATGTTTGTTCGATTCGCTTTTCTTCTAGAACTCAATGAGAAGTGATAAATGTTTGATTGTTAAATGTACGGTGTGTGTTGTGTGTTTGCAGAAACGTCACTCTTCTTCACTACATGGTCACTGTGCTGGAGAGGAAATACCCGAAGGTGGCAGCTTTCAGTGAAGAGCTTCAGACTGTGCCAGAAGCTGCGAAGGTCAAGTAAGAACAAACACAAACACAAAGACACTGTAGAAGTGATTGTCCTGAACCTCACTGCTAAAACAAGACTTTGTGGAGACTGTTGTTCCCCAATAAATAGGTCCTGAAATCCACCTAAAACCACAAATGGGAAGAAAAAATGAAGGAATTGTATTTTGTGTAATGCACCTAAAATGACTGTCTTGTGTCTCTCTATGACCTGTCTCTCCAGCATGACAGAGTTGGAGAAGGACATTGGCAAGCTGAGATCTGGCCTGAAAAATGTTGAGGCGGTGAGTGAATGATTACGAAGCTGTTCAGTTATTTTCTTAGTATGTTCAACACCTAACACCCTGTAAATCCATTTGACAAAAAGACTCATGGAGGATACATGTGGAATATATTGACATATTGAATTCTCTGTGTGTGTGTGTGTGTGTGTGTGTGTGTGTGTGTGTGTGTGTGTGTGTGTGTGTGTGTGTGTGTGTGTGTGTGTGTGTGTGTGTGTGTGTGTGTGTGTGTGTGTGTGTGTGTGTGTGTGTGTGTGTGTGTGTGTGTGTCCAGGAGCTGCAGTACCAGCAGGGCCGCTCCCCTCAGGGTCCTCAGGACAGGTTTATCCCTATGGTCAGTCAGTTCATCACTGTGGCCTCCTTCGGCTTCTCTGACGTGGAGGACTCACTCAGTGAGGCCAAACAAGTGGTGAGTCAAGGGGGATACTGTCATTCACATGTTTAACCCACAAACATAATCTTAACACAAAGGAGTCTAATGCTGTAGTTAGGGTTAGCAGAAACAGAAAATCTGTATGTGAGTCTGAAGCAATGCTATCCAACAACATTCATAACCCACTGCTGCCAGTCTGTATGCTACGCTAGGCTAACGTTGTCCTGACTCAAGCTCTGTAATTAACACACATACTGTCTCTCGATTCGGATACTTTCCTCAGTACACTTCCATGTCTTAAACTGGGTGGTGTTAAATATGTTCTTTATTCTCGCGTCCAGGAGAGAAGCTTTAAAATGAGACTAAATTGAGTCTCTGAAACGATTAAAATGGGATACTTTAATTAAAAAAGGCGCGGTATTGTTACAGACAGAATATTGTTCCGGCAAAAAACAGCTGTGATCTGGCTCTCCTGAGCAAGAAGAGAAGGGCGAATCCCCCGTTCGGTGCCATTATATATCCTCTGCCGGCTCCTCCCCGCCAGCCGGATCGCCTCGCTTCTAATGTCCGTTGTTGCATTTAAACAGAGGATTGGTACTTTTCACCTTCAACATATGCTTAACACGCCTTTTCTCCTCATATTCTCTTTCATCACTTTTCATGTAACACATTCTAAATGCTGTAATCACTAAAACATACAGAAAATGCTTCACGGCTGGTTTGGTTTCCGGTCATTCCGGATGTTGTCACATGCTACTCTCGTCTGTAAACAATAGTGTATTCAAATAAACTGAACTTTCATTTAATATTCAGCATGGTAGTATCTCGACATCTATAGTTGTAGTGTTAAATCAGTAGGTTTCGGTTTTCACCACACCACGTCATTTCGCTACTCAATTCACCTCTTTAGGAAATCGTATATTAGCCACATGCTAAATGCTAACCGTAGATGAAGGATTTTCAGAATAAAAGCTTAACTGCTTGTGCACAAGAATTTCTGGTTTTTCAGTATAAAAGAGCGTTTAAACTGACGGTATGTTTAAGCTACATTATACCATAAAAAAATTGATTTTAATTTCTAACAGTGGTCTTGTCTTAAATCCAACAAAGGTGTTATGCCCTCACTGGAAGTGACGATCGCTGCTGTTAGCTAGCTAGCTATAGCAATTATGATTCGCAGTACCAAATCCTTTCAGACTGCTCAATTAACACTATACAATTAACAGCAGCTTCTTTTTGACACCAGTTACAGTATAGCAGAACTAAAATATTTAAAAATAAATACACATATCTAACTTTTATTTGCATAGTGCTATGTTCACCAAAGCAACAGCAATAGTGTGTAAGTGTCCACGTTCCACTGTGGACCATTGTGAAAGCCCTATCTGGATGCATTTTGACATACTTTGGAAGCAGCAAATGTAAGCGCAGAAGTACATGATTTGAGACACGTTTTTTCTCAAATTGTTGTGCTATTCGATTAAAATGTGTCGATTGTTTGCCTTTTAAGATAAACCTTCATAGTACATAATTATCTGTCCTCAACTGACTGACAGATAAACAATGTTACACTCACACAGTTTCACATTATATTGTGTGTATTATATACACACAAGTTGGACATTAAAAAGGCAAGATATCTGAAAAATCTGCCTGTTGATGAAAAACAGAAGCTAAATGAAACCATAAATACAATTACCAATTACACAACTATTACATTTTCAAATTGGTATTTATTATATAACCTATTTGTACTTACTAAATCATGGTAATGTCCCGTCAACTTATGAACACAGAAACAGAGCATTTCTAAATCATTGAATAATGCAGAATACAAAAAAAGTGAAGCCAACGTTTACAGGAGCTCAATATGTTCGACTCGTCAAAATGTATCATGTCTCTTGTTGCAGTTTGGAAAGGCGCTGATACGTTTTGGAGAAGACACGTCCAACATGCAGCCTGATCAGTTCTTTGGGATGTTCAACACTTTCCTCACAGCTTACTCAGAGGCCCAGCAGGACAACGAGAACATGGCGAGACGCAAGGAGGAGGAGGAGAGACGGGAACTCTTGGAGGCACAGGTTAGAGGACATGATCATACAAGAGAGATGTACTTTATTTTAACAGGATAGCTAATGTATGTTACAACGTGTCAGGTACATAGTAATACATTCATAAGTTTTGTTCCGTGCATTAAACATATAACATACTTGACACTAACTTCTGAGAGATAACATAATAGACGTTGCCTACACACTTTCCCTGTTTCCATACACTGATTCAGACGAGATGGGGAAGTATTATAGTATATAGATCCTGCAAAAAACTTAAATTACTAAGAACTTGTACTAGTACGACACTGTAAAAATACTCTGTGTAAAGTGTCAAAGTCCTGCATTTAAAATGTTTCTTTAGAAAAAGTGAGTAAACATTCGTAGCCAAATGTAGTTAAATTACTTTACTAGTGTCAAAGCAGAGAAATCTAAAATTTAAAATTGTTAAAAATAAATGAAACAATGAGTGACATTTATATAAAGGCCAATTAATGTTCTCCCAACCTTTCAAAAAGCTGTAAAATAAATATTATATAATATATAATAAAAACAAATCCTCATATATGGTCAACTGTTTTTTTACGCAAAACTCTTGATTTGTAAACTAACTAAAGCTGTAAGAGGAATGCAGTAAAGTAAAACGTACATTATTTAATTGAATTGGAGTAGTATAAAGAGTCAGTAGTGATACAGTATCATCCTCTCCTGTCTTGATCTGTCTGTTCCTGCAGCTGAAGAAAGACAGGGAGCAGAAGGGCAGGAAGGCCAGAGCCAACGCAGAAGAGGAGAGCGGTGAGTTCGATGACCTGGTGGCCGCTCTGCGCTCTGGAGAAGTGTTCGATCGGGATATGTCCACAATGAACCGCAGGAAGCAGCGGACACAGAACGTGTTGGAGAGCAGCCGGGAGAGAGTAGTGACAAGACTAAACCAGTGACCAACTTCATCTTTAAAGCTGTCAGGAAGTACACAAACATACTGAAACACTGCTGCCTATGGAACATAATCAATGTATGTTAATGTAGGCTTTTTAGAATAGTATTGGGCTACTTTGACCAATTTCCAGAATCAGGAGTCCTTTATTCCTCCTAAAGTGGGGACATGTACAATGTTAGGGCAAAGGCGACAATGCAAAGGCAAACATATACTTACATATTAAACAAAAAAGCAAGCACATGTTAATAAAATCATATCAATAAGAACACATCCATGTTAAAAACATTGTATCAGAATTATAAAAAAGTTATTCAACACATAAACAAGATGAGGTAGCTACGAGTAAAAGCATTAATAAATTGTAAAAAGTGTATATTGCACATGGCACAGTTATCTCTAAATTGTGAGTGTTTTTATGTTATATTAATAAGAGAAAGAGAATAGTAAGATATTGAAGTTGTATTATACCCCTTGTATATTTTCCCAAGTTTGCACACATCTGCGTTATTTGTGAATTAGAATTGGGAGGGATGAAACCCTCTTTAATGGTCACACATGCAGAGCACACAGCACACACAGTGAAATGTGTTCTCTGCTTTTAACCCATCCTAGTACCAGGAGTCTAGTACTAGGAGCAGTGGGTAGCTATTGCACAGCGCCCAGGGAGCAATGGTAATGGGGGGTGGTGGGAAGGGGGGAGGGGAGTGTCCGGTGCCTTGCTGAAGGGCACCACGGCAGGGCAGGAGGTGAACTGGGACCTCTCCAAGTAGAAGTCCACACTCCATATTTAGGTCTGGTCAGGGACTTGAACCGGTGACCCTTCGGCTCTCAGTCCGAGCCCCTACTGACTGAGCCACTGCCGGAGTTTCATTAGTAATGTACATTAATCTGTTCTCAATATAAGATTTTAAACTATTATCATTTAAGTGTTTTTTGTCAGCTGTTACACACTACTCCATCATTTCTTTTAAACAACACTTTGTAAAAATGTATACAACTATATCCTGCAATAGCTGCATTTAATAAGTTGATGTTTTGATTTTTATTTACCATCATTTTGTTTTTGGGGTGGTTTGCATTCCCTATAAATAATAATAATGATAATAAATTATATTTTCATAGCGCTTTCTGGGACTCAAAGTCTTTTTTACAATATAAGGGAGGGTGGGTACAAACAAATAAGGACAAACAAAGACGATACAATAATTAGAGTTATTCTCGAACCAGGGATCAGTATTATCTGTTGATACGGGTACATGTACAGTACAATAGTAAGTGATATATGGGTGAGATAAAAATGTTAAAGGTGTATTTTTTATAAAATGACAGTCCTTTAACAAGGCTAAAGCTTGTCTATATACAAAACTGGCATTATGTCATGAACAATACCTGCTGATTCAATAAAAACGTGAAGACGGATACAAAATGTGTTGTCGTTGTTGAGTCATTCATCCTGTTAGATGGGAGCAGACTGAAAGGGGGGGGGGGACCAAACAACCTCATTAATGATTGGAAATGCAAAGATTCAGCCAAGGAAACAAAAAAGTATCAGACATGACTCCAAAACTAGGGTTTGCTTTAAAGATCCCCTATTATACTCTCTTTCAACAATATATTATGGGTCTCAGATAAATACAAAACATATCTCTTTAGTGTTTGGCTCCAAATACCAAACAGATCATTGCAGCATCCCACAATCCCCTCTGTTTCAGCCCTGTTTCAAAAGTGCTGATTCTCTGTCTGTTACTTTAGATGAAAATAAGGAGCCACTCCCCACGCCCCTCTGAGAGATATTTGGTTAAAAAGAACACAATAGCCGCATTTTTTTTTTCACACCAAGTACTTTGCCGTACTTAGTGGCCAGCACTTAGTACCCCCATGGAACTAAGTACAGATTGCGTACATACCTATATATACAGTCTATGGTTCACACCGGAATAAGTTCCCTGAGGGAAGAATTAGGCAAATGAAGCCGCTGACGTTACTTCTTCTTCTTCTGCTTTGGGTTTACTGGCAGGCCGCAAACAACTTCGCGGCGTATACTGTCACCCGAAGTCCCCAGCCGGAAGTCCCCGGAGTTGGGGACTGTCTTCAGTAGAACGCCGACACCTCTTCATCACTCCACCGCTCCCATGTTTTCTTTTGTGTTGCCATAAGTTAGACTCTCTCCGTTGGTGCGCGGGGCTAATGCTAATAATGCTAATGCCATCAAATACAATGGCGGCTTCACAAAACTTTTCAGAGTTTTACGGGGCGTAGTTTGCAATTCGAAATTGGTACTTTTTTCTCCCCAGGATAGTACCACCTCTCTAGCAGGCACTAAAAATGGGGGTAAAAGTTCTCGGAACTAAGTTCTCATTTTGGTGTGAACGGGGGGGGGGTTTACCTTGGTTGGTTATTGGCTAATGGTTACACAAGCCAAAACATATTATGACATCACAAAGTGGCGATAATCAGCTCATTTTCAGACAGCTTTTTATATAAATGGATCAGGACAAAAAGTGAGCGAATCTTTTGTCCTGAAACTTTCAGAATCTCTTTACACATTTTTATGTATAAAAGACATGAAAAAGTGGATTTTGCATAAGAGGTGACCTTTAAAAAAAATGTATTATCAACATTCTAATCCCAACACATGTTACATTGCATTTCAGAAAGATATCATAATTAAATTGGAATATTGTCAGACTTATATTATAATTTAGTCAGAATATTGTAAGATGTATGTCATAATATTGTAATAATATCTTCAGAATTGTATACCTAGGTCAAAAATATGTAAATGGATGTACTTATATAGCGCTTTATCCAGTCTTTAAGACCCCTCAAAGCGCTTTACATACTACATGTCATTCACCCATTCACACCCATTCATACAGAGCAGTGTACCTTACTCTAGGACCTAACATTCACACACATTCACACACCGTTGGCCATGCCATCGGGAGCAACTCAGGGTTAAGTATCTTGCCCAAGGATACATCGACATGTTGACTGCATAGGCTGGGATCGAACCCACAACCTTCTGGTTGAAAGACGACCACACTCCCTCACAGCCACAGTCACCCTAAAAAAAATATAATAAAAATATGTTCAGACTTATGTCATAATGGTGTAAGACGGTTGTAAGATTTATGTCATAATGATACTTTGGCAGAACAGAACAAAGCATGGAGGTGAAAGCTGATCTCTTTTTATTTAAATGGGAGAGTCCAATACAAATATTCAGTCACTTACACCGATTAATTATTGTGAAGAATCATTTTGATTTAAATATTGATGAATTCATTGTGATTCTACTTTTGTTTTGCAGGATAAGAACACATGTAGTTGCTTTTCAAACATAGCAAAATGGCAAGGAAATGTT
The DNA here is from genome assembly GCF_949606895.1 of Notothenia rossii. Classification (NCBI taxonomy): domain Eukaryota; kingdom Metazoa; phylum Chordata; class Actinopteri; order Perciformes; family Nototheniidae; genus Notothenia; species Notothenia rossii. The sequence continues at coordinate 52,439,899 of NC_136905.1, read as the reverse complement.
AATTTAAATCGACACTTTTAAACATCATGGAAAGGTGTGGATATTTGAGAAGGTGTGTATATTGCAATATTATAACCTAAAAACGACCTAAAAACGACAGTTAAATGTTACTTGTAAAGCCCCTCCACTCGCTTACCATGACTTTTCAACACAGACCCCCCCCCCCCCCACACACACACACACATAACAAATCCTATTTTAAAGTCTGTTTGCTGCAAAATAATGCCATTAATGCTAATGCAATAAGAAAAACTCAACAACGGTTAATAATCACAACGGGGTCCAGTAGGGCCTGGCTCATTTCGTGGCATCTGCAGGCAGTGGCAAGTACTTCCGGTATCTGTCACAGAGGCCGCTACTCCGTGGTATCTGTGGCAAGTATATGCCACAGATGTGGTATCTGTGGCAAGTATATGCCACAACCATGCCACAACTTCCCGTGGCAAGTATATGCCACAATTTATATATGCCACAACTTGCCATGGCAAGTATATGCCACAACTTGCCGTGGCAAGTAAATGCCACAAGTTAAGAGTTAAGAGAAGGTTTACAGTAGCTGCCACTCGCCTTCCGTGGCAAATGCTGATATTTAAACCCGTATTTATCGCGTAAAATGTCGCTGTTTTGGCATGACTTTATCGGACTGATCTGTACACAAGACTGATGATCTGTTACTGATGGTCCGAATCTCTATTTTTCAAAAAGATTAAACATTATATGTTCTATAGATTTTACTTGGAGAACGTGGTTTGTTAAAATAAATAAACGTGCTATTTTTATGATAATACTCAAGATATATTATTATAAAACATCATCCTTAAAATTATTTTTTAAAATGTATTTTTAAATGTTCTAAATTTGAAAAAACTAGATAAAAATAAACTAAAGTTAAAATCTTGTTTTTCATGCCCCAAGAGCAATAAAAACACCTGGTAAAAAAATCCTGAGTGAGGCTTTCATAATTCATGCATGAAAGGGTTAAGAAAGACAAACATATGTTTCTATTGGTTTTAGTAAGATGGTTTATTATAGTGTATTCTTACATATTCAGTAGGCTATATTGTTTATTCTTTAGATACTCTGTAGATAAATATCTACTAATAATGTGTAAATTATTTCCTGTTTCTTTTTATTATTATTATTTTATGTTTCCTATCCCTTATCACTGCTGTAACTCAAAGATTTCAACATTTTAGATAAATAAAGTAAATACAACGTATCATATCAAAATCTGTTTACGTTAATTAGCAACACAATGATTTGATATTTGCATGCATGACATATAACCTTTTTACTGATGCACAAAAAAAGTTTTAACAAGGGTGTAATTATATTACATTGTAACCCTTTTTCCTCAACATATTAAATCAACTTTATACGGTTAAATGAGGATTGCTTGGAGTATCATGCTTAAGAGAACATTCTTCATGTTTATTTAAGTATTTATCATTCTCATGGTGCTGCCCTAAGTCTGTAGCCAAGTCTAATAACACCATTATACACGTTGCTGTGTCAATACAGATATTTATTTTTTAATTATTTGTCTTTACTAGTAACAATACACCTGGTTATCGTAGCAAGCAGTGGAAACTCCCCTCAAGAAGCGACAATTGCCAAGGGCTTGCGTTGCAACGCTCACTTGCCAATATTTCTTTTTTTATTACAATATAGGCCTATGTTTAGCCTACTATCATAGATATAGCACGTTTGTTTATTTTAGCAAACAACGTAGGCTATTCCAAGTAAAATTGAATATAAATGATAATTTATTATCTTTTTGAAAAATAGAGATCGCACATCAGTCCTGTGTACAGATCAGTCCGATAAAGTCATGCCTAAACAGCGACATTTTACACGATAAATACGAGTTTAAATATCAGCATTTGCCACCGAAGGCGAGTGGCAGCTACTGTAAAACTTCTCTTAACTCTGGCATCTTGTGGCAACTCCCGTTCAGCATGCGCAAATGCCACGGCAAGTTGTGGCATATGCTTGCCACGGCAAGTTGTGGCATATGCTTGCCACGGCAAGTTGTGGCATATACTTGCCACGGCAAGTTGTGGCATCTGTGGCATATACTTGCCACAGATGCCACAGAGTAGTGGCCTCTGTGGGAGATGCCACAAATGCCAAGGCACATGCCACGGCGAGTAATGGCAACACTCATTGTGTTCTAGTATGATAAATAAAATAATATTGTACCTTGAAAATCAATGCATTCGTTCATTTGACACGTTGGTGGTTTTAGGTAGGCTATACAGCGACCCCTGGCGGTTATAGTGTGAAGTAAAAGTAGAAGTAGCCAACCTAAATGTTGGAATACTCTGTTACAAGTAAAAGTCATGCATTAAAATGTTACTCAAGTAAAAGCGCAAAATGATTAGCATAACAATATACTTAAAGTGCATAATACATGTTTTCATTATAATGATTGATGAAGGAGCACTTTGAGGAACTCCTGAACCCGACAACTCCGCCCTCTATGTTAGAGGCAGAGCTGGAGTATGACGGGGGATCGACACCAATCTCCCGGGGGGAGGTCACTGAGGTCGTCAAACAACTTCACAGTGGCAAAGCCCCGGGGGTGGATGAGATCCGCCCAGAAATGCTGAAGGCTCTGGGTGTTGAGGGACTGTCATGGTTGACACGTCTCATCAACGTTGCGTGGAAGTCGGAAACAGTACCGAAGGAGTGGCAGACCGGGGTAGTGGTTCCCCTTTTCAAAAAGGGGGATCAGAGGGTGTGTGCCAATTACAGAGGCATCACACTACTCAGCCTCCCCGAGAAAGTTTACTCTAAGGTACTCGAAAGGAGGGTCAGGCCGATTGTCGAACCTCAGATTGAGGAGGAACAATGCGGATTCCGTCCTGGTCGTGGAATGACGGATCAGCTTTTTACTCTCGCAAGGATCCTGGAGGGGGCCTGGGAGTACGCTCATCCAGTCTACATGTGTTTTGTAGACTTGGAGAAGGCGTATGACCGGGTTCCCAGGGAGTCACTGTGGGAGGTGCTGCGGGAGTACGGGGTGAGGGGGTCTCTACTCAGGGCCATCCAATCTCTGTACTCCCAAAGCGAGAGCTGTGTCCGGGTCCTCGGCAGTAAGTCGGACCCATTTCAGGTGAGGGTTGGCCTCCGCCAGGGCTGCGCTTTGTCACCAATCCTGTTTGTAATATACATGGATCGGATTTCGAGGCGTAGTCGTGGGGGAGGGGGTCTGCAGTTCGGTGGACTAAGGATTGCACCACTGCTTTTTGCAGATGATGTGGTTCTGATGGCTTCATCGGTCTGCGACCTTCAGCACTCACTGGATCGGTTCGCAACCGAGTGTGAAGCGGCTGGGATGAGGATCAGCACCTCCAAATCTGAGGCCATGGTTCTCAGCAGGAAACCGATGGACTGTCCACTCCAAGTAGGACATGAGTCCTTACCCCAAGTGAAGGAGTTCAAGTATCTAGGGGTCTTGTTCTCGAGTGAGGGAACAATGGAGCGTGAGATGGGTCGGAGAATCGGAGCAGCGGGAGCGGTACTGCAGTCTCTTTACCGCACCGTTGTGACGAAAAGGGAGCTGAGCCAGAAGGCAAAGCTCTCTGTCTACCGGGCCATTTTCGTTCCTACCCTCACCTATGGTCATGAAGGATGGGTCATGACCGAAAGAACGAGATCGCGGGTACAAGCGGCCGAGATGGGTTTTCTCCGCAGGGTGGCTGGTGTCTCCCTTAGGGATAAGGTGAGAAGTTTGGTCATCCGGGAGGGACTCGGAGTTGAACCGCTCCTCCTTCGCGTCGAAAGGAGCCAGTTGAGGTGGTTTGGGCACCTAGTTAGGATGCCACCTGGGCGCCTCCCTAGGGAGGTGTTCCAGGCACGTCCAGCTGGGAAGAGACCAAGGGGTAGACCTAGAACCAGATGGAGGGATTATATCTCTTCTCTGGCCTGGGAGCGCCTTGGGATCCCCCAGTCAGAGCTGGTTGATGTGGCCAGGGAAAAGAAAGTTTGGGGCTCTCTGCTGGAACTGCTACCTCCGCGACCCGACCACGGATAAGCGGGAGAAGATGGATGGATGGATGGATGGATGGATGATTGATCATGAAAGTGTTCTCAAAGCTGGTAAAGGTGCAGCTAGTTTTAATGACTTTGTATACTGTAGTAGGGTATCTTGTGAATTTACTCCAGGAGTAACTATAAAGTCTGATTTAAGACTTGATTATATGTATCATCATTAATCAGAATCTGTAGTAAGTAACTAAAGGTAGCGTATTAAATAAATGTAGGGGAGTAGGCTACAATTACACAATTTACCTCTGAATTGTAGTGGGGTAAGTAGCCTACTACGTAACATACCATTTACATACTCAACTAAAGTACAAGTAGGCTATTTCTAAATCACAAATACAGTACTTGAGTATACAAGTTAGCCTATTTCCCACCTCTGGTCAACAATGTCAACTTACTAATAATATATCTTGAGTATTATCATAAAAATAGCACGTTTATTTATTTTAACAAACCACGTTCTCCAAGTAAAATCTATAGAACATGTAATGTTTAATCTTTTTGAAAAATATGATCGGACCATCAGTAACAGATCATCAGTCTTGTGTACAGATCAGTCCGATAAAGTCATGCCAAAACAGCGACATTTAAATATCAGCATTTGCCACGGAAGGCGAGTGGCAGCTAACGTAAACCTTCTCTTAACTCTTAACTTCTGGCATTTACTTGCCACAGCAAGTTGTGGCATATACTTGCCACAGCAAGTTGTGCCATATATAAGTTGTGGCATATACTTGCCACGGCAAGTTGTGGCATGGTTGTGGCATACACTTGCCACGGCAAGTTGTGGGATCTGTGGCATATACTTTCCACAGATACCACGGAGTAGCGGCCTCTGTGGCAGATGCCGGAAGTACTTGCCACTGCCCGCAGATGCCACGAAATGTGCTTGCTGTCTCTCACGGGGTCTGTGCCAGTGTAAGAAGCCAAGTGTGTGTGTGTGTGTGTGTGTGTGTGTGTGTGTGTGTGTGTGTGTGTGTGTGTGTGTGTGTGTGTGTGTGTGTGTGTGTGTGTGTGTGTGTGTGTGTGTGTGTGTGTGTGTGTGTGTGTGTGTGTGTGTGTGTGTGTGTAATATTAGCTATGGAAACATTGTTTTGTCGCCCCTTGTGGAGGCTCTCGTGCTCGCAGAAACAAAACAAAGCTGCATTCAAGAGCCCGCCCCAGCAGGGCGGCTGGATGAGAAGACTTCTAGCTCGTAATAAAACGAATATCTTTGCATCATATATCACAGGCTTGAGGAGACATCCGTTCGGTAGCCTTAAATCGGTCCAGTCACGGTGTACAGGGTGAGAAATGCTCCCCATTGTTCCGTTTTCCCCCCTCTGTGCGGGGACGTTACCCAGCGCCACAGATGTTTCATTAGGCAACAGTGCTGCGCGAGCTGCTGGTGCCCACTTCCTGAATTCACAGCAACAGGAGCCCACAAACATTGCAGCGAATCGTTTTTCTGTCGATAAGTAGCAGAGAAGCTCCGGTCGGAACCCCAGCACCGTTGGCTCGGTTTGAGGGGTGTCGCCGCTCCGCTGCCATGGTGGAGACTCCAGCCGGCTGTCTGTTTGAAGACATCCAGTATGAAGACATCCAAGTTGAAACGGTAAACTCACTGAGCTACAGCAGAGGGCATTAACGTTAGTTGGCTCTGCGGTGCCGAGGGGAAATGTCCCGGTACTAGCAGCTACAATAAAACAGCGTAGGCTACTGTTTGTGTTCAACACTTGGGTAACAGACAGGCAGGCAGACATGCTACTTTAACGGACTGAGCTTTAACGTGAAATACAGAGACAGGCGAACACACTTGTGAGCAGACCTATAACCATGACAGAATCCGCCTTTAAACCCCGCAAAACCGTTTTAACAAGCAGAGCAAGGCCTCAGCTCAGCCTCCAGTGCAACAGAACAGTCGAGATATGTGTTCTGGATAAACTCAGTGTAGACTTCTTTAAGTGCAGCAGAGAAAAGGGAAAGCTTAAAGGGAAGAAACGTGAGAGCAGTTAACCCTTGCATCTTGCTCACATGTTGGACACTTATGTTATGCTCGGTTCAAGTTAACATGGTATAGTTTATGGGCTTTAAAAGGAAACCCTAACCTATATTGTCTTTACCTCATTTCCTAGCGATATAGATTATATATCTGATCAACACTTGCAAATACTTGCAAAAAAACAGGCTTATTGCCTAGTAGGTCAACACATACGAGGATTAGTCCTTTGTTTATGATGCAAACATAAACACAGTCAAATAAGATGTATTGTAAGAAAATGGCCAACCAAATACAATTATTATAAAAAAAGATTTAAAGAAATCTATTATAACGTTAAAATAAAGCAATATTTACATGAAATATAGATTTATGTACAATTTAAACACAATAAAATATGTGTGACAACGTCATCATTTATGTAAAACGATGAGACCACATTCATGCTTATCTAGGAACAAATATAAATGAAACATTTTTTTAATAATGATCATTTTGCCACTTGGTTTTCAACTTTATCTCACTATCATCAGGAACATACGGGTGAAACGTGAATGGATACACACACAGAAAACTTGTATCTAACAGTCTTTGGCTATGAAATACACCTCTTTAAGAATCATTTAGCATGTTTATCCTTTTTATTTTATTTTACATATTTACTCAATTAAATGAAAAAAAATCCTTATCCTTAGGAACACTGGTCAATTTGACCTAACCACACAAGGTTTAAACCCCTTCTTCTGATGTGGTGTAAAAAGTACTCAGGATCTTGTATCAGTATATCAGTATGTAGTGTCTCTACTTTAAAGAGTCCTCTCCTGCTGATGTTCAGGTGTATATCAGCATGTAGTGTCTCTACTTTAAAATGTCCTCTGCTGCGGATGTTCAGGGGCCGTATTCACAAAGGATTTTAGGGCTACTAGTAGCTCCTAACTGGCGAATTTAGGAGAAACTCCTAAGCATAATGGGCGTGTCAGTCTTAAATTTAGGACTCCTAATTGTATTCACTAAGAGCAATTCACAAAGTATTTTAGGCCTAAAAGTAGCACCTAAGTCCGGGAGAGCTTAAAAGTCCTCGAGAGGACTCCTAACTCAGTAAGACCTATTCACAAAGAATCTGAAAATGGCTGAGAGACGAAATGTTTGAGACAATGGAAGACTGTGAATTGATCAAGAGATATAGGCTAAATCGTGAGGGTATCAAACTTGTTGTGGAATTAGTGCGGGATGCAATAACATCCCCGACTAACAGGAATAACCCGATTAGTCCGGAAATAAAATGTTTGGCAACACTACGATATTTAGCAACAGGGAAAATGCAACTTTGCAATGCCGACGATTTAGGAATATCGCAACCATGAGTCAGCCGTGCCATAAACCAAACCATCAACGCGCTCTCTAGACCACATATCATCCAACAGTTTATCCGGTTTCCTTTGGACAATCAACAACTACACAGAATCAAAGCCAACTTCATGGCAATTGCAGGTATGCCCGGTGTGGTCGGTGCTATTGACGGGACGCACATAAAAATAATTGCGCCATCAAAAGATGAGGACGTGTTCGTCAATAGAAAGAAAGTACATTCCATCAACACGCAGATTGTTTTCATTCATCATGATAGGGGGACTTGAACGGCGGTATGGGCTGTTATTGAAAGTGTTTAAGTGCTGGAAATATGCTCATTGGATAATAGTTTGCAGGGTGCTTTTGATTGCCTCCTCGATTTAATGCAATTTACGTATTTTTATTGTTTGCTCTCTCTCTTTAACGTGCATATACAACGTCATTATCGTGGTTTGCACAAACTTGTCATCATGCGTGTATTCTGCTAACTGCACTGTCCATAACTATTTGATAGGAATACATTTCTAGCCTAGGCTATTTCCTTGTTTTTCGGTGATTTAGTGGGCTCGTTTGTGGGATGTTGCGGATGAGTTTCACCGAGACCGCCTACTCTGAACAACCAATCACCGTACTGACCGCTTCTAAACTCATGCACGAGAATCAACGTAATCCATAGCAACGGCGCGTCAGTATGAGTAGGTCTCAGCGACTTTGTGAATAACTTTTAAGAAAAAACTCCTATGTAAAATGTTTTAGCGCGAGTTAGGAGCACTCCTAGCGGTAAGATAAAATGCTTTGTGAATACGGCCCCAGGTGTATATCAGTATGTAGTGTCTCTACTTTAAAGAGTCCTCTCCTGCTGATGTTCAGGTGTATATCAGTATGTAGTGTCTCTACTTTAAAGAGTCCTCTCCTGCTGATGTTCAGGTGTATATCAGTATGTAGTGTCTCTACTGGGACATGTCTCCATGCTTTAATGTTCAAAAAGCTCTTTATTTTTCTCATTCTGCCTCATTCCACCCTCTGTCTGAAACCAGAGCCCATGCTGCTCCGATTGGTTAGCTGGCCTGCTCTGTTGTGATTGGTCAACCGCTTAGAGATGTTCCGCCCCAATTACTTAAAATGTGTTGGAGCGCTAGCCAATAGAAGCAAAAGTGTTACATAGTGATGACATTATGTCACAGAAGTAAACAAAGGAGTCCATTGGAGGGAACACAGGGATTTTAGTCTTTGCAGACCATATACAGTTGCAAGAAAAAGTATTTGAACCCTTTGGAATTAGTTGGTCATAAAATGGAGGAAGCCACTGCTGTCCAGAAAAAACATTGCTGCACGTTTGAAGTTTGCAAAAGAGCACCTGGATGTTCCACAACACTACTGGCAAAATATTCTGTGGACAGATGAAACCAAAGTTGCGTTGTTTGGAAGGAACACACAACACTATGTGTGGAGAAAAAAAGGCACAGCACACCAACATCCAAACCTCATCCCAACTGTGAAGTATGGTGGAGGGAGCATCATGGTTTGGGGCTGCGTTGCTGCCTCAGGGCCTGGACAGATTGCCATCATCGACGGAAAAATGAATTCTCAAGTTTATCAAGACATTTTGCTGGAGAACTTAAGGCCATCTGTCCACCAATTGAAGCTCAACAGAAGATGGGTGATGCAACAGGACAATGACCCAAAGCACAGAAGTAAATCAACAACAGAATGGCTTCAACAGAAGAAAATACGCCTTCTGGAGTGGCCCAGTCAGAGTCCTGACCTCAACCCAATTGAGATGCTGTGGCATGACCTCAAGAGAGCGATTCACACGAGAAGAATATTGCTGAACTGAAACATTTTTGTAAAGAGGAATAGTCCAAAATTCCTCCTGACCGTTGTGCAGGTCTGATATGCAACTATAGGAAACGTTTGGTTGAGGTTATTGCTGCCAAAGGAGGGTCAACCAGTTATTAAATCCAAGAGTTCACATACTTTTTCCACCCTGCACTGTGAATGTTTACATGGTGTGTTCAATAAAAACATATAATTGTTTGTGTGGTTTTAGCTTAAGCAGACTGTGTTTGTCTATTGTTGTGACTTAGATGAAGATCAGAACACATTTTATGACCAATTTATGCAGAAATCCAGGTAGTTCCAAAGGGTTCACATACTTTTTCTTGCAACTGTACATGCACACAAACCTATAGAACACATACTCATGTACTCCACTTGTGCCCTGAGTTCCTGTTTCTTAAGTAAAAGTACAGATAATATCGGCTTAATATGCTAAATTATCAAAAGTACTATTTGTGCAAAATGGCTCTCATAAAAGTGTTGCATTATCTTATTCAGTTTGTATAATTGGAAAATGCAAGTTTGTCTATATGGAGCAACGTCGTTTAAAGACATAATTGTATTAATGTAAAAAGTATCTACATGAGTCAAATAAATGTAGTGGACTACAGTGTGTACAATATTATAAAGTAGCAGTAATGGAAATACTCAAGTAAAGTATAAGTACCCCCAAAATATACTTGAGTTCAATACCTGTGCATTGTATCCTGGGTAATATATTGTCATGTCTTTCTTCTTTTCAGGCTGTTGGCAGAGGGACATTTGGAGTGGTCTTCAAGGCCATCTGGAAAGGACAGGATGTGGCAATAAAGACCATAGAGAGTGAAAATGAGAGGAACGCTTTCCTGGTTGAGGTACGGATCCCACTGTTACAACAACACCCCACACTGTTACAGCAACACCCCACACTGTTACAACAACACCCCACACTGTTACAGCAACACCCCACACTGTTACAGCAACACCCCACACTGTTACAGCAACACCCCACACTGTTACAACAACACCCCACACTGTTACAGCAACACCCCACACTGTTACAGCAACACCCCACACTGTTACAGCAACACCCCACACTGTTACAACAACACCCCACACTGTTACAGCAACACCCCACACTGTTACAGCAACACCCCACACTGTTAAAACAACACCCCACACTGTTACAACAACACCCCACACTGTTACAGCAACACCCCACACTGTTACAGCAACACCCCACACTGTTACAACAACACCCCACACTGTTACAGCAACACCCCACACTGTTACAGCAACACCCCACACTGTTACAGCAACACCCCACACTGTTACAACAACACCCCACACTGTTACAGCAACACCCCACACTGTTACAGCAACACCCCACACTGTTAAAACAACACCCCACACTGTTACAACAACACCCCACACTGTTACAGCAACACCCCACACTGTTAAAACAACACCCCACACTGTTACAACAACACCCCACACTGTTACAGCAACACCCCACACTGTTAAAACAACACCCCACACTGTTACAACAACACCCCACACTGTTACAGCAACACCCCACACTGTTACAGCAACACCCCACACTGTTACAGCAACACCCCACACTGTTACAGCAACACCCCACACTGTTAAAACAACACCCCACACTGTTACAACAACACCCCACACTGTTACAGCAACACCCCACACTGTTACAACAACACCCCACACTGTTACAACAACACCCCACACTGTTACAGCAACACCCCACACTGTTACAGCAACACCCCACACTGTTACAGCAACACCCCACACTGTTACAACAGCACCCCACACTGTTACAGCAACACCCCACACTGTTAAAACAACACCCCACACTGTTACAACAACACCCCACACTGTTACAACAACACCCCACACTGTTACAACAACACCCCACACTGTTACAGCAACACCCCACACTGTTACAGCAACACCCCACACTGTTACAGCAACACCCCACACTGTTACAACAGCACCCCACACTGTTACAGCAACACCCCACACTGTTACAGCAACACCCCACACTGTTACAGCAACACCCCACACTGTTACAGCAACACCCCACACTGTTACAACAGCACCCCACAATGTTACAGCAACACCCCACACTGTTACAACAACACCCCACCAGGGCTCGAGCTTAAGGACGTCCCGTCGTCCCGGGGCCGAAAAAAATAGTGTCAGGGAGGATAAAAAATTATTTTGGGACGAATTTGGGACGAGAGTTAAAATAAAAATACCCTGCTAACTCTACTACAAACGGCGATGAAAATGAAATCGACTGCACGTTGTGTGTAGCACACAATTATTAAACCTCCTTGTCAACATAAACACACAAAACATTTAGCAACCTGCGAAACACACACACACACACACACACACTCACACACACACGCAGGCAGACAGACAGACAGACACACACACACACACACACACACACACACACACACACACATACATACGTAAGCTGTGCCCATGTGCTGTCAGACAGCCGCACAGCTGGCTGTGCCCGCGAATTCCTGGCCCGCAAATTCGCGGGTCTATCTACAGTAGGCTATGTACTGAGTGTGTGTATTTCGCGGGTTGAGTGATGTAAAATGACAATGGTATCCCGTGGAGGAATTCTGAAATGTTTTACCGTTACATCACAAAAACGCACAGCAGAACCAGACCCTGGAGCGCCGGCCTCTTTATTTACTTACTCCACTTCATCCCCTATGGGTAATAAGGCTGAGATGAGAACCCTCCATCGTATTTAGTCCTTAGCAATATGCTGCGCCTCTCCCCATGTATGGATGGGTACCGAGCCCCGGTATTAAACGGGCTCCGCCCGGCCCGGAATTATTAAAGACAGTGGTAACGTTAAGCTCCGACGCTGACTTTTTATCGGTAGGCCTACTGGAGACATTTAAAAAATATATGTCATATGTAGTATTGCTACATAAACATTATATCGCAGTTTTAGTTTATCCAACTCCGTTTCTAATATGCAATAAGACTACAACATGCGTCTATGATGTATTTTCGAGCTTTCCAATCCAGACGCGATCTCTCTCTCCCGTCTGTGTGCGAGGGGGCGGGGCAGTTTGTAAAGGTCTCCTGACTGTGTTACAGACTGTCATCCTGGTTAGTGGTTACTCTGGGTTCTGTCTTCAGGACAGAGTGTTGGATTTGTTTTGATAATTGGATGGGACTTGATTTGATTCAATATTAGTAATTTTCTCGTTTGTGTGTTTGTTTAAATATATTTGGCCTTTGTCATGTGATTGACTGATTTACTCAAATAAAAAGGTTGATGAATTATCATCTAATGATTCGTATGATGTTTTATTTATGTTATAGGTCACTTTGAATGATTTTAACTAATGATAAGTAGTAGAAAAACTAATGTTTTAAATTCGGGACGGTCCACATTAATTTCGGGACGGCTTAGATTGTATTTCGGGACGGTTCCGGGAGGATGGTGAAAAAAGTTAGTCGAGAGCCCTGCACCCCACACTGTTACAACAACACCCCACACTGTTACAACAACACCCCACACTGTTACAACAACACCCCACACTGTTACAGCCACACCCCACACTGTTACAACAACACCCCACACTGTTACAACAACACCCCACACTGTTGCAACAACACCCCACACTGTTACAACAACACCCCACACTTTGAGTGAAGATGGCTGTGCTGCCCTAACAGTAATTGGTTGTCTCTAGGGATGGGTATCGTTTTAACGGTACTACTACTTTTATCGATGCCGCTTATCGGTCCGGTCTTTTAACGGTACTCTTATCGGTTCTTTTGGAGAAAAAAATAAGATAAAATAACTAAACAAATTGTGAACAAAACTAACATTGCTTTTTATTTAAATTAAATACATAATATTTCACATCAAAAGAAACAACAATGTTTCAACAACTCGTATTAAATAACCTGATGACAGAACTGTAAACAGAATAGCTGAAACTTTAACAAAATAAATAACTCAGTTACCTCTAATCATTAACCCATGTTTGTATAATGCAGTTAACTCTGTGTGTTGCTGCTAGCATACATAACACCTGACGTGGAAACGTTCCTCGTGGATGGGGCTACAGAGCTACCAGAAAGACAGTTGAACCCGGTGCATTTCTCCGTCTGGATGTGGTGCAATTTTGCTAAATGTTTAGACAAATTGCTCGTGTTACCGCCCTTACATGCTAAACTCTTATTGCACGAGCATCGAGACGGCTAAAGTTGAACCACACCTCGGAGTGCGTTCTCTCCGCCATCTCCTCCGTGTGTGTGTGTGTTGCTGCATGAAGCAGCTGCTTGTGTGAACCGCCCCGCCCCCTCCCAAGCAGGCGGGGGAGAGAGAGATCACTCGTCTGGATCGGAAAGATCGAAAATACTAAAAATAACGCATTTTGCAGTATGTTTTCGTATTAGAAACGGAGTTGGAGACACTAAAACTGCAATGTAATGTTTGTGTAGCAATAATACATTACATTACATTTAGCTGACGCTTTTATCCAAAGCGACTTACAATAAGTACATTCGACCAGGAAGATACAACCTTGAAGAAAACAGAATCATATAAGTACATCAGGTTTCATAGAGCCAAACATTTCAAGTGCTATTCAAATGGCTTTAGATAAGCCAGTTCTTTATTAGTATATAAGTGCTCTGTTAGCAGTGCTTTGTTAGTAATTCTATCTCTCGAATTGGAGTCGAAAGAGATGAGTTTTCAGTCTGCGCCGGAAGATGAGCAAGCTATCTGCTGTCCTGATGTCAATGGGGAGCTCATTCCACCATTTTGGAGCCAGGATAGCAAACCCACGTGTTTTTGCTGATGGGAAGCTGGGTCCCCCTCGCAGTGAGGGTGCAGCAAGCTGTTTGGCTGATGCAGAGCGGAGTGCACGTGCTGGGGTGTACGGTTTAACCATGTCCTGGATGTAGGAAGGGCCAGATCCATTTGCAGCTTGGTACGCAAGTACCAGTGTCTTGAAGTGGATTCTAGCAGTTACTGGAAGCCAGTGAAGGGAGCGGAGGAGCGGCGTGGTGTGGGAGAATTTTGGAAGGTTGAAGACCAGACGAGCCGCTGCATTCTGGATAATACATATGACATATATTTTTTTATATGTCTCAAGTACCGATAAAAAGACCGATAACGTCGGAGCTTAACGGTACCACGGTCTTTAATAATTCAGCCCTGGGGGCCCGTTTAATACCGGGGCTCGGTACACATCCCTAGTTGTCTCCATATAAGTCTCCACATTTGTTAACTAGAGAATATCCTGTATCTTGCTGGAGACAGATCTCAGAAGATCCCACATGAGGAATTCAGTCTTCACTCTATTAGCTTATACAGTACAAGTACACACATGCACAAACACATGCATTTTTCACCTGAGAGGTGTAGGAGTGAATTGGTAGCCATGTTTTGGCGCCCGGGGGTTCAGTGTGTTTTTGTTGTTGTTCATACTGGCACTTGAATCAGTCACCTATTGGCTCTAATGCCAAGTCCCACATCATGTTCCACTGTAGATCTCATAGACAGACAGTTATTCATGTATTAATGTGTTGATGGTAATAAGTGTGTTTTTGTTTGTGCACAGCTCCGCCAGCTGTCCCGGGTCAATCACCCCAACATTGTTAAGCTGTATGGCTCCTGTGACAATCCAGTGAGTATCACACACACACATACATACATACATACATACATACATACATACATACATACATACATACATACATACATACATACATACATACATACATACATACATACACTATCATTCTCTCTCACACACATACACACACTATCATTCTCTCTCACACACATACACACACTATCATACACACACACACACACACACACACACACACACACATACACACACTATCATTCTCGCGCGCGCACACAGTTACGCTAATAGCTTGTATGATGTGTGTGGTACAGGACAGAATAATGAACCAAAGAGATCATCATCAGGGTTTCTGATAACGTGTGCCAGAGCTGTTAATAAGGATTTAGCGGACGCTATTGTCATAAGTGCCTTACAATGAGTGCATTCAACCAAAGAGATGCACACTCAATAAAGTAAGAATCGTGCAGGTGCATTAGCTTCCAATGAGCCAAACCATTTAAGTGCTACTGCATTAGCTTCAAATTAGCCATATTATATTATCCTAATGGAAATATTGCAGTGTTGAAGAGAAGTCCCGGCCTACAAACGGTATTCTTTGATACAAGTACTGTAGAAAAATAAAACCATGATAATTGTGATATATGTTTATATATAATGTGAATCATGTTTTTTTCCCTCTTATATTGCAAATCCTATTGCAATTTTAGTCAAAAATAATTCCAATTAGTTATTTTTCCCAATGTGTGTAGCTAAACCACGTAGAGTACTAGCTGTGTTCTTATTTCATTATGAGCATGTTGGGGGTATGGTTGCATGTGGTAACAGTAGCTTAGCTCAGAGAAAGTTCCAGATGGGCCTAATTTCAGTTTTTTCCTCTCAGGTGTGTCTGGTCATGGAGTACGCAGAATGTGGCTCGCTATATAACTGTAAGTCCTAGCATGTCTATGAAATATTCTAGTTAATGTATGTACGTTGATATTGCCTCAGCTTTTCTGAAACTCACTCACTGTTACACTGTTCCTTTCAATGATGTTTTAATGATCTTCTTCCCTTCTTTTCCATTATTCCTTTTTGATATTCTAGAAAGATCCAAAATGGATTTGCTCTAAAATGACAGCTTCTCCTGTCAAGTATTTATCTGATTGTTTTCTTCCCTTTCTTTCCCTGGTGGTCCCAGTGCTGCACAGTGCTGAGCCCCAGCCCCACTACACAGCGTCCCACGCCATGAGCTGGTGTCTGCAGTGTGCTCAGGGGGTGGCCTACCTGCACTCCATGAAGCCAAAGGCCTTAATCCACCGGGACCTCAAACCACCAAAGTATGTCATTAAAGATTCAAAGATTGAAAGGTTAATTTCATATGCACAATAGCTACAGTGTAGCTGTTAGAAAAAAACATTTTAAGTCCCAGGCTTCCACCAGTGTAAAACGCAACATATTTAAGAGATAAAGAATGACGGGAGTAAAACAGTGCTCATTTTCTGAATACGCTTTTGGTGAGGTGCCCTCAATAAATGCTGTTTAGGATTAAGAGGTTTTCACTTTTGTTTCTACAACATAAAATATGTCAGTTAGTCCCCCACTGGTGAATGTCTGAAGCATTAGGTGACATCAAATCAGCGGTTGCTATGGGTAGATAAATGAGACGTCATCTCTCCAACCATTAGCCATCTTTAGCTTAGCGGTGGTGACGCTAAGTCATTCAAATGTGATGACGTTTGTTTGAAGCTTTTTACTTCTGTTTCTTGCAGTTGCGCTTAGCATTTTTTAAAGTGTGTTCTATACTATTATTTTTCTGCAATATTCTGAAATCCAATGGTAAAATCCCATTGCTTTTTGTCGAGGGACCCCTTGCGATGCAAACCTCCGGTTCAGCCTATAAAACTACGTCAACACTGCAACACTCTATATTGGTCTGTCCCTCCATCCACAAAAAAAAAATATATCTCCACATCTTTTGAATAGATTGCATGACATCTGCAGATATTCCTGGATCCAGGAGGACACCTTGTGATGTCATTGTTTGGTCCCAATAAAATGCTTTGATTTATGACCAATTGCGTGCAAAGATATCCGATGCAAACTCGAACATCAATCCCACATGAGCTTATTAAAAAGTGTTCTTCTCTGGTCTTTAACCCCGTCCTCTGTACTGTTTCAGTCTGCTGCTGGTGGCTCGTGGTACCGTGCTGAAGATCTGTGACTTTGGAACAGCTTGTGATATTCAGACATACATGACCAACAATAAAGGCAGCGCAGCCTGGATGGCCCCAGAGGTGTTCGAAGGTGAGATACAAAACACTGTCACTCCCCAATGTGCTCAAATCCCTGTATCTTTAAAGAAAATTCAGATTTTTTTCAATTGTGATGGCTTTAATCTCCTAATTGTGTAGTGCATCTTAAAGGTCAATTCTGGGTGCAGTGAATTGTGAGAGTGTAATGTAGGCTTTTTAGTGAACCTTCCTCGCATATGCTGTACATTAAAAACTATGGAGACGAGTGCCTCTTAAGCATGTGTGCGTCCCCTACAACATCGTTAACAAAGAAATTAACACAATCCAATAGTGATGGAATAAAATGTAACACGTTTTTCTTCGGTTGACTTGTAATACGCAGATTTAGTCCTAATTCAGCTTGTATGACTAGATTCAGTTCATAGGCATTACCAGCTTCATGTTGACCTGTATTTCCCATACATCTGAAGACCTGAAGCAACCCTCCCTGTGCTGTGTGTCCTCAGGCAGTAACTACAGTGAGAAGTGTGACGTGTTCAGCTGGGGCATCATCCTGTGGGAGGTCATCACACGCAAGAAGCCCTTCGACGAGATCGGCGGCTCGGCCTTCTGTATCATGTGGGCCGTCCACAGAGGTGAGCACCATCCTTACACTGTTACTTTACACTCCATTCAGCAGACGCTCATCCAAAGCCACTAACAATAAGTGCATTGAACCCAGCAGTGCATGGCTTTCAAAAGCTTTCTTCCTCTTTTTGTGGAAAAAGGTGTGTTTGTTTTTTTGTCAGCATGTGAGCATGGCACATTATGGCTCAGTTTCCTCATGACTAAGCCTGTATCAAGAAAGTGTTTTAAAGCAGACTTCAGTGGGAGTTGAAAGAAATGATACAATTCGTCAGCAGGACAGCTCTTTGACCAGTTTATTGAAGAATTTCAACAGCAGACGGAAATTTGTATACTTTCTTCTGTTGTGATGTTAATGGGGAGCTCATTCTACCATTTTAGAGCCAGGATAGCAAACAGGCATGTTTATGCTGAGGGGTACCTGGGTAAAGCTCCAAGTGAGGGAGTATCAAATGCGATTGACCAATGTAGAGCAAAGTGCACATGCTGGACTCTATGGTTTAACTGTGTCCAGGATGCAGGAAGAGCCTGATCTGTTCACAACTCGGTAGGCCTGTGTCTTGAAGTGGATCAGGGCAGCCCCCAGCCAGTGAAGGGAGCAGGGGTTCAGTGTAGTGTGGGAGAACATGGGGAGGGTGAAGACCAGTCAGGCTGCTGTATTCTGAATCAGCTGTAGAGGTCGGATGGTGCTTGCATTTAGACCAGCCAGGAGGGAGTTGCAGTAGTCGAGACGGGAGATGACAAGAGCCAGGACCTGGAGCAGGACCAGGACCAGGACCTGGAGCAGGACCAGGACCTGGAGCAGGACCTGCTGATGGAGCCAGTGTTCCTCAGCAGGGAGTTTGACATCCAGCTTACTGAGTGTCTGCTTCCTGTGACGCAGGTACGCGGCCCCCCCTGATCAAAGACCTTCCGGAGCCCATAGAGACCCTGATGACGCGCTGCTGGGACAAAGAACCCAGCCAGAGACCGTCCATGGAGGAGGTGAAGAACACCATGAGCAACCTCATGAAGGTATGTGTACAGGATTAACAAAATCATTATTTTTAGTGTGAATCATAGGTGTTATGAAGCAAACTCGGAGCTAATGAGATCTGTTAAATCAAGCAGCGATCACATCAGATTAGAGAAACACAACCTTTGAAGACAGAACTATGACGTTAAACATAACAATGGGATGAAATATGAACAAACCATAAGCAAATCAAGAGAGAGCCATTGACTAAGATATGGACACAAGTAGAGATAAACACTTGTTTTGGTGGGTTCAAGTCCCATACTGGAATGTTTTGTATAATTTGACCTGAAAATATTCATACAAGATGTAGAACATAACCTTTAATTAAATAAGATTCAAAGAATTTAAAGGCTTTATTTTTCATGTGCACAATAGCGTAGTTTTTGCCAATTAAAATCTTAAATTGCAGGCTCCTCTAATAATGACCCTAACCGTAACGAAAAGAACAAGACATACAAATAGTAAAATAGATAAGCAAGTAAACCGCAGGAAATTTACATGTACAGAATTACAATTTAATTTGACATTTTGTTGATGTTACATTAGCATTAATACTATAATAATATATGTAGATGTGGAAAGTACTTTAAACCTTGCTATAAATTCATTTTATAACAAGGAAATTATTTTAGAATTGAGTGTTCTCTTTCGATTGGGCAGAGGTGGGGGACTCGAGTCACATGACTTGACTCAAGTCGCATATTTTTGGACTTGAGACTTGCTTGACTAACATTGATAAAAGACTTGACTTCGACTTGGTATTCATGACTTGAGACTTGACTTCAGTGTTTCCCCTAGGTTTACTGCTTTAGGGGGGTGCTGGCATTGGGATATATATATTTTTAAATCCTCTGGAGCAGAGAGAGGAGCTGTGGATTATTGTTATTGATTAGTGCATCAGTGTATCTTAGGGTCAAAAACACTAAACTCACAACTTAAGATGAAAGCGTTTAGTTTATTTAATAAAAGAGCAGATGTTCAATTATATTAAACAATTCAATTATTTTAAACACCTTGAATTTCAGGCGGGGCGCGGGCAAGCCCCCATGAAGTGCGCCGGACTCAGATGAAAATATTCGTGCTGGCCAAACGGCGGTACTACACTTCCGTTTGGTTGCCAGGCCCGGAAACACTTTTTCCCATTGACTTACATTGGGAAAGAGTGGTCTGTAAATCGTTGGATCATTTTTTTTAAACTAAATAGACTACCCAGTATGAACACTTGTATAGCCCTTATTAAAAACATTTGTTCCTCAAGTTGTACAAATGTGCTAATAACGTTATTCTGAGAGTTATTTCCCTCTGCATTATGAACGCGCATCTAACCCACGGGACCGCGCCGCCCGGCACGTTCATTACGTGTTCAGTATTAAATGAGTTGTACCTTTACCCATGGATGCACAATAAGAACGGACCCATATCGCCTTACTGCCAGCCCACGGAGCTGTAATAATGGATATATTGCACATGTTTGCTGTAATTCATCATTTGTAAAATATTATGGGCTGTATGATGTAAATCTTGTATTAAATAAAGTTAATATTACCGACGTAGATTAACATCCCTGTAGCTTCTTATTGCACTAAGAAGCTTATTGCACTGTGTATATATACAGCGCAATAATTATTTCATGCTAAATTAATCGCTGTTGCTTGGATATCACTAGATCCTGTTACAGCGTAATATAAAAGTACATAACTATTGATGTGTAAATTAGCATAATTACTAGCTAGCTGCTAACTGCCGCCTCGTTAATACCAAATCCATCATAATAACAATCCAGTACCATGCTGTCATGAATGTGCGGTGCTGTTACGTGTACGCAAGTTGAAGTGCTTGATGTGAACGAGCATTTTGGTTAAAGTTGCGCATGCGCTATGAGCGCACATACGGGTACTTCTCAGGCATGCCGGGTAATCTGTGACGTTTCGCTCTCTCAAAAGTTGGGCCATTTTATCATCACGCGCCTGTATCGTTCGCACGAGAAAGTTACCGGAGTGCCCAGTAGGAAGTGGAGCGCACAGGAGACAACCGTTTCAGTGCAGACTGTCATGTTTATGTTGGGAAATGGCAGTGCATACATTATTTTAGATATATTTCAAACTCGGACTCTCATTCACTTCATGAAATCGCTACAGCACCAGGAGGCAGTGGGACGTGTAACTCCGCCTCTTAGAAGTGCAGCACCAAAGAGCTGTGCCTTTTTACGCAACGCCTTCACTGTGTTTACTTTCATTAGAACAGCTGAAGAGCGACCGCAGGCTGCTACGTGTTAACCACACACACACACACACACACACACACACACACACACACACACACACACACACACACACACACACACACACACACACACACACACACACACACACACACACACACACACACACACACACACACACACACACCTCTACACACATCCAACTGCCCGATTAATCCCCCTATTACTCGTTTTATGAAGGAGATTTCCGGTCACTAAGGCGCATGATGTGCTCAGCTCTGCGCTGTGTGTGTGTTCGTTGTGGTTGTGTCTGTCCGACAACGGCATTTGATTTCAAATTACCATGAACAGTAATTGACACACATCTGGCCAACTCCATATTCATATGTGGGTGTTCCCAAATAAAATAAATGTGTTTAATCTTAATGTTGCACTGTGCACACAAACACACACACACACACATCATGCACCCTGGTACATACAGTATTCCGTTGTATTGGCTTTGATGCAATATTTCTTTGTGCACAGACACAGTTAGGAAAACAATGACACAGTGTCACATGGGAGCACCTTAGACAGACCATGGAGGAATGCTGTGACCCTGCTGAAGGGGAGCCAGGGCAGGAGGCTTAACATGTTGATGTAACATGTGTGTCGTACTCCTGTTATCCCTTTAGAGCCCTTTTAGAACTTATAGGGTTAACATTTCAGCGCCCCACTCTCCATTGCTGTTTATGTTGAAAATAAAACTAACATTTTCATAACCACAATATTTGAACTGATTTAAATGTGGAAACTGGGCTTATTCATCAGAACTTCCGATGACTTGACTTGTATTTTGCTTGACCTGAGCAATGACTTGACTTGACTTGCTTGACTCTCACCACAGTGACTTGGGACTTGCTTGAGACTTGTAGGTTAAGACTTGAGACTTGCTCATGACTTGCACATGTAGGACTTACTCCCACCCCTGCTGCTTTGTGAAACTGACTTAACAGCCGGCATCTAAAGGGTCGTAATGTTATTAGCATTAGCAGTTAATTATTTAAATAAAGGAATTCAAATCTGTTAACTAACCTAAGCAGAACCAGGCTAGTCTTGAGAAAATTGTTTCCATTGTGAATTAGGTCCAGCTTGTTTTAAAATGAAATCCTCCTTGTTTACGCCCTGATATAACCCACAGCTCAGTACACACAGGTTGGAATTGATATTCTCAGTTGTCACTCTGGAAAAGGAAAAGTATAACTGTGTTCTAAACGTGTTGGAACCGTTCATTCAGTGGGTTAATAGTGGGTTTGTACCAAGAATGTTTCTTCACGGATCCTTGTGAACGTGTTGTGTTCCGCAGTACTTCCCTGGCTCTGATGAACCTCTCAAACTGCTGCACCAGTCCTCAGCCAGCCGGAGCGGCTCCTCATCCGCCACCAGCACAGGTAACTTCTCCTGTCTGAGTCTGGGAATGTCTCTACTGTTTCGCGTAGACCAATCAGAATCAGAATCAGAATCAGAATCAGAATACCTTTATTAGTCCCACAGAGGGGAAATTTGCAGCGTTACAGCAGGAAAGAGCCACAGACAGCTTAGTGTTGCATATCTGAAATGCGTTAAAAAAGTACTAAGTTATAATATAATAAACAAACAACACAACAATATGCTAAAAAAGTACCAAGTTATAATATAATAAACAATATGCTAAAAAAAGATAAAAACAAAAAGAAGTTACATAATTTAAAAAAATACAGATAAAAAACAAATCAAATCTACAAATCAAATCCTGTAGCAGTTCTTAGGATTTAGCAGCCCGGTATATATTACAGTTATTAAAGATGCATATGTATATAAAGTATATATTGCACATAGTTTGATGTTATTTAACAGCAGCAAGTTACACAATCTAAAAAATACAAGATAGATACCTTGTAACAGTAACAAGGGTTTAGCAGCAAGGTATAAATTACACAGTTATTAATGGCATATATATTGCACATATAGCACATATTGCACAAAGTTGGTTTGTATTTAGCAGCAAGGGGTGTTATAGTCTGTGTTGTGGTGTGTGTAGGAGGGTCTACTAGGGGCAGTGCTGGTTGTAAAGTCTGACCGCTGCAGGAAGGAAGGACCTGCGGTATCTCTCCGTGTGACAGGTGGGGTGCAGCAGCCTGTCGCTGAAGGTGCTGCACAGTGAGGACAGGGTGTCCTGGAGGGGGTGGGACATATTGTCCAGCAGATAGGACAGCTTGGCTGCCATTCTCCTGTCTCCCACCACCTCCACAGTGTCCAGAGAACTCCCCAGGACAGAGCTGGCCTTCCTTACCAGTCTGTTCAGTCTCTTCCTGTCAGCAGCCGAGATGCTGCTGCCTCAGCAGGCCACACCATAGAAAATGGCTGATGCCACAACAGAGTCAAAGAAGGTCTGAAGGAGTGCTCCCTGCACCCCGAAAGACCTCAGCAGAAAGAGTCTGCTCTGTCCCTTCTTGTACAGAGCAGCATAATTATCAGTCCAGTCCAGTTTATTGTTCAGATGAACACCCAGGTATTTGTAAGATTTCACAATCTCAATGTCCGCTCCCTGGATGTTCACTGGTGTCGGGGGGGAGTGTTGGCGCCGTCTGAAATCCACCACCAGCTCCTTGGTCTTCGCTGCATTCAGCTGAAGGTGGTTCCTCTGGCACCAGAGGGTGAAGTCCTGCGTCAGCTCCCTGTACTCCCTGTCGTACTCGTTGGTGATGAGGCCAACGATCGCGGAGTCGTCAGAGAACTTCTGCAGGTGACAGGTTGCGGTGTTGTGGGTGAAGTCTGCAGTGTAGAGGGTGAAGAGAAACAGTGCCAGCACCGTCCCCTGGGGGGCACCCGTACTGCTGATGATGGTGTCTGATTGACACTCCCTGGTCCTCACGTACTGTGGGCGGTTGGTGAGGTAGTCCAAGTCCAAGGCTATGCAACTCTATTGTTGATGTGAAAGCTAAGGGCTAGGGGGCGGACATTTCACTGAGCTATTATTCTCCGGGGGAAAGACCCACTGGATCTCTCTCCGGCCTGACCACCTTCTGTTCTGCTGATTTGTGTTTACTGGGTAGCATTTTAGATTTACTCCTCAGATATAGGCCGGCCATGGAGTAGAGTGGTCTCAGTCAATGTGTTCTTGGACATGATGACTAACCCCCACAGAGATTGAATGTAAGTGTCCTGAGCAGATGCACCTTGCCTCTGTCTTTATATGAATGTGTGTGAATGGGTAAATGATGACTTGTATATGTAACATCACTTTAAGGGGATGCAAAGACATGAAAAGTGCATTATAAACTCCATTTATCATTAATACATTTACTCATAGGATAAGAAAGATCTATGCTTGACACCATGGGGTACTTGGCTCAGGAGACCGCATGGGGATTTGAAATAAAAATGATGCGGAGTTCAGATGGAGACATGTTGAAGTGCTGTTAGTGAAAAGGTTGTCACTCTTGCCGGACTGCTTTCCAGTTCATGAGAAACACGAGGGTCACCGGTGCAAGGAGGGTTGCTCCTGGATAGAATTTAAGTAATACTGTTACAGGTTCTCTTTGGAGGATTGTTTGTGTGCCCAATGACAGGAAATGCTTGGACGGATTCAGAAAAAGATGGCAGATGTAATTTTATCGGTACACTTGGTCAAAAAAACTGGAGCCGTTATTTTCCGTGTTTATTTGAATGGAGTTTGGTGAAACAAACCCCAGCTCACAGCGGGACTGTACCTCTTGCGAGTTGATAGAGGAAGATTTCTACAGAACAGCTGATCCAAATAAGTTCATGCACTCCCCCGTGAGATAATCAAAACTTGAAACACACACACACACACACACACACACACACACACACACACACACACACACACACACACACACACACACACACACACACACACACACACACACACACACACCCCACCCCACTCCTCAGTCATTGAAGTGTCTCCTGATCCTCCTTTGCTGTGTGCAGGCTCGTATGCTGACTACACCATGAACAGTAACCGCAGTGACGAAAACGCAGAGCACAGAAACTCAGTGGGCAGAGATGAGACCCTGAAAAGCTTCGAGGCCAAATTCCCTCTGCAGTTCAAACCCTCCAAGGTAATGAGAGCAATGAGAGCGCACACAGTGACATCACAACATCACACTCTGTCCTTCTGATCTGAACCTTCTCCTCCCTTGCAGACGGCCACTCTGCGTTCCAGTCTGTCCAGGGTCTCCAGTGTGGACAGTCAGCCGGGACGTTCTCAAAGCCCGCCCCAGTCTACCAGCCCTGGGACTAACAGCAGCCAAACAGAGCTGAGGATGACATTTAGTCCCACAGGTAGGAAACCTCATTAGGATAACTGAAGCTGCATTCAGTCAAACACATTTCAAAAAGGTAAAATACTTTTTAAGCCTACAAATCGTGTGTGTGTGTGTGTGTGTGTGTGTGTGTGTGTGTGTGTGTGTGTGTGTGTGTGTGTGTGTGTGTGTGTGTGTGTGTGTGTGTGTGTGTGTGTGTGTGTGTGTGTGTGTGTGTGTGTGTGTGTGTGTGTGTGTGTGTGTGTGTGTGTGTGTGTGTGTGTGTGTGTGTGTGTGTGTGTGTGTGTGTGTGTGTGTGTGTAGTCCAACGTTCTGCTGCCCTACTTTCCCCCTCTCCTGTATTCTCCCCTGCCCTGATTATGTCTTATTTTCGTCTGAGGGGTATACTGAGTAGTGCTTATATATACAGTGTGTGTCTTAGTTTTATAATGTTTGTTTTTTTAGCTTCAACTCTTGGGTCCTTTGACTGAATTATGAACACATCTGAAAGGTCTATTGTGTTTCTTTTTCAATGGGCCAGCATACGTTGTCTATACTCCACCAATGTATTATACTCCAAGCCTGATTGATAACACATATTAAAGACCTGGAATATCTTTGGGAAAACTGACATATAACTTTTCCTAAACTTTGAGTCTTGTTGTACTGCCCACAATGCACCACTAAGGGGCCTCACATTGCAGTATGTGTGTCCATGCATTCTGCTTCAAGAGCTCCTTTACATTGACAATGACTAAGTATGTGTCTTTGTGTGTATGTGTTCAGCTACCAATGGTTTAGAGGGCTCCATCCCCCTGGCCTACCTGAAACTGGATCATCAGTTACAGGTAAGTGGAAAATACATTTAACAAAACCTTCCACTAGTCACCAAGTAGAAAAAACAGTTAGTGTTATATGGATGTTCATTGTTTAATAGAGAACTGGTGAATATGTTACATTGTGGTCAGGCTGAACCTGAAGGCATTTCAATTCCTGTTTACTTTTCTCTTCCTCTCAACATTACCACCCTTAGAATAATTTGTGTCCATGCTGCCGGATGATTTATTGATTTGGATAACTTATAAATGTACACTCACCGGCCACTTTATTAGGTACACTTTGCTCCCTTTTGCCTTCAGAACTGCCTTAATTCTTCATGACATAGGCACAAGGTGTTGGGAACACTCCTCTGAGGTTTTGGTCCATATTCAACCCCACCCTCACTTTCCTCCCTCATGTTAACCA
Organism: Notothenia rossii; assembly: GCF_949606895.1. Taxonomy (NCBI): domain Eukaryota; kingdom Metazoa; phylum Chordata; class Actinopteri; order Perciformes; family Nototheniidae; genus Notothenia; species Notothenia rossii. Next base: position 52,413,403 of record NC_136905.1, on the reverse strand, counting down.
GGTCACAAAAACCGCCTTCTTCCACTTTGAGAACATTGCCCGCATCAGACCTCCCCTCTCATCGACCGCTGCTGAAACTCTGATCCATGCCTTCATAACATCCCGACTGGATTACTGCAACAGAGTCCTCTATGGTTCATCTGCATACACTCTCAAAAAACTTCAATATGTCCAAAACTCCACTGCCCGTATTATGCTCACCTCCACCTGACGCTCCGACCACATCACGCCTATCCTCCACCTCCACTGGCTCCCCATCAAACACTGCATTGACTTCAAAAGGTTACTTCTCACCTACAAAACCAAAAACAACCTTGCCCCCCCCTACCTCTGTGACCTAATCCAACGACACACCCCCAACCGTAGCCTCAGGTCTGCTGAAGCTAACCTTCTGCAGCCCATCAGGACAAAGCTCTGGAGCTGGGGGAAGACAGGGCCTTCGCTCACTCCCTTCCCAGTCACATCCGAAAGGCCAACACTCTCACGTCATTCAAACAATCCCTCCAAACTCACCTTTTCACTCTTGCCTTCAACTCCTAATCCACTAGCCCCTCGGCCCTATTCCACCTAGTTTAGCACTTTTTACTTTTATTGTAATTGTTTTTCTTTACTTGCTTTTAAAGCGCTTTGAGCACCACAAAAAGCGCTATATAAATAACATTTATTATTATTATTATTATTATTATATTGACATCATAACATCACGCAGTATCTGCAGGTTTGTCGGCTGCATATCCGTGATGCAAATCTCTGGTTCCACCACATCCCAAAGGTGCCCTATAGGATGGAGATCAGAGGCCTGTCCTACGAAGCAGGATTTTCGCTTAGCGGGCTAACTTCAGGGAAAACTCTGGGTTTCCGGTCCTACGATGCTGGTTCTCTTTTTAGCAGGCTAGATCTCCATGGTAACTTATGCTGAGCGGCTAACCTGCCCCGGAGCAGGTTAGGTTGCAGGCTAAGAGCTCAACTCAGTGAAAGCACTGCCTGCTGACCAATCAGAGCTCAGTGTGCGGAGTTTAAAGCGATCAAGTCATATTAAAGGAGAAAGGAAATACAGAAAAGCTGCCGTTGCAGGAAAGACGGCCGGCAAAAATCACCGACTGTGTGAACGTGAACATAAATAGAATATCACCTCCCATCTTCAGAGCAATCTGACTATTATAACATTAGCGTTAAGAAAACTTAATTAAATATCTGCCACAACATAAGTAACCGGATCAAAGTAACAGTACAGTCCGCGGCATATCAAATAATGTATCATACATTTCCTTATCTGAGTCAGCTTCTTGAGTCGTATCTGGCCGTGCAACACTCATAGTGTCACATAGCCTACTGTATGCAGAAGTATTATTTGAAGCAACACATTAAGTTGACGAAACACTCGAGTCAAATGTAATTAAAGTCAGATCGTGTCTTAGACGGGGCAGTGATATCATAAACCTGTTAATGTACGCATTCAAACACTTTTTCTTTTACCAGCTGTATTCACCTTGCAGGTGCAGCTATGTGGCTTTTATCCTGGATAAAGTGTTTAAGTCATGGATGTTTAAAGTTTAACTTCTTCATATTTGACTAATATTATAGTTGACTTTTCATTCAGGAAGTATGACGCGCTGCGCTGTCCGTACGCTTCTCCATGTTTGTGATTGGTGGAATGCTCCAAATACCACCCCTTTCATGTGAACGCGCACCTAACTAGATAGGACACGGCTGGCTTGAGCGATCCACTTGATAACCTGCGTCGTAGTACAGTTTAGCGAGAGCGCGTATGTTTTGGATTAGGCCAACCGGCTAACTCAAACATATCCAGGTTAGATTGGTCCAGCTTCGTAGTACAGGCCTCTGGTGACTGTGGGGGCCATTTGAGTGAACTCATTGTTATGTTCAAGAAACCAGTTGGAGATGATTTGAGCTTGACATGGTGTTATCCTGCTGGAAGTAGCAGCATTTAAGAGGATATCCCCCACACCATTACACCCCCACCCCCAGCCTGAACCGTTGATACCAGGCAGGACAGACCCATGCTCTCATGTTGTTTACCACAAATCCTGACCCCACTGTTCAAATGTCGCTGCAGAAATGGAGACCCATCAGACCAGGCAACATTTGTCCAATCTTCTATTGTCTAGGTTTGGTGAGCCCGTGTGAACTGTAGCCTCAGTTTCCTGTTCGTGGCTGAAGGAGGGGCACAGTGTGGTCTTCTGCTGCTGTAGCCCCTCTGCTTCAAGGCTCCACGTGTTGTGGTTCAGAGGGTCTTCTGCATACCTTTGTTGTAACTAGTGGATATTTGAGTTACTGTTGCCTTTCTATCATCTTGAACCAGTCGGGCCATTCTCCTCTGACCTCTGGCATCAACAAGTCTCCCAGAGAACTGCCGCTCACTGGATGTTTCCATTTTTAGGACCATTCTCTGTAAACCTTAGAGATAGTTGTGTGTGAAAATCCCAGCAGATCAGCAGTTTCTGAAATACTCAGACCAGCCCGTCTGGTACCAACAACCATGCCACGTTCAAAGTCAATTAAATCACCTTTCTTCCCCATTCTGATGATCTGTCTGAACTTCACCAGGTCGTCTTCACCACTTTTTCCTATCTCTTATTTTGTTGTCATCTTCTATTTGTGCTTGTGAACCATCTTTGAGAGTTATGAGAAGCGCTATAAATGTGATGTTGAAGCAGTTTTAAAAGTGTAGAATTGGAGGGTTAAGGATTTTGTGCCTAGCTTATGCACTGTATTAGCTTTTCATAGTATTCCTCACATGTAGCCCTTGTTAATGTTAGTGTTGTGTCCCTGCTGTGGATCAGTGTGTTTACCAGCGACCTGTCCCTGTGTTTCAGCCCCTGGCTCCCTGTCCTAACTCCAAAGAGTCCATGGCGGTGTTTGAGCAGCACATCAGCATGGCTCAGGAGTATTTGAAGGTCCAGTCAGAAATCACTCAGCTCCTCCTAAAGAAGTAAGTCCACACCTGCTATTACTTGATTTCGTATATGGTATATATTTTAAACTATGATCAAATCCAACCGTCTGTGTTTCCAACATACAGTGTGTTTGGTTGATATTGTGTATTTGCTTGGGTTGTGGGATCAAAATTGAACTATGGATTAGTTCAATATTCAAATTGAAGGAAGCACAGTATTTCATAAAGGGTTAGGGTTTAAATCAATTTGTGTGGAGCTGCAGAGATATCCAGGCCTACACATATTGTTCCATAAACAACAAAACATATTTGCTTGGTAAAGATACACTAAAAAGGATCACACTATGTTCATTCAACTATATTTTTCAATAGAAGTGAGAAATACGAGGCTAAAATGATCATTCGTTTCTATTTTGTCATTGTAATATCAGTCAAAAAGAATAGCTTTTTGTTTTACCAAATTGTGCAGTCCTATTAAAGAGTAGAAACAAACTCTCACTAACCTTGCTGTCCAATCAATGAGTTAGCTGTTGAGTCATGTGACTGCACCAGTGAGAACAATTGTTTTGTTTATTAGAGGGAGATGAGAAAATGAAAATAAATCCAAGTACAGAGCTGGAGTCAGGACGTTGTTAGCCTAGCTTAGCATAAAGACTGGAAGCAGGGGGAGACAGTACGTAACTCTCCTCCTTGTTTTTTACGCTTCTGTTTGTGCAGGGATTGACAGTGATCTGTGAGGCTGGGCTAGCTGTTTTCCTGCTACTTCCGGTCTTTATTCCATGCTAAGCAGCCTTGACTTCTTATGTCACTGAGATGAAGAAGGCCAAATGAAGCAAAGAAATGTAGTTCCAAACATTTCTGTGTTGTCCTTTTTAGGCGTATGTTGTAAAAAAAGAATTGGTCAAAGCACCATAACTTCCATGATCTTCATTTGTCAGACACGATCGGTTGTTTCAGTGAACAGCCAAATGTTGTGTTATGTTCAATGTTGCAAGGTATTGTGGGACGACATAATCTCCTTTCCTTTCACAAAGATGGTCCAGTGTTTCCTCAGCTAAAGGAGATTATAATGGAAGCATTCCTTTCCTATCATCATGGCTGACACTGAGATATTTCAGGGTCATTTCCCCTTTGTTAGGAACCTTCCTAAACCAAAGTACTTTTTAAGTTGTTAGCCTAGCTTTGCATAAAGACTGGAAGCATGGGAGACATGTAAGTAACTCCCTGTCAAGCACTTTTTCTCTCTGCGCGTTGGTTTGAAAGTGATCTTGACTAGCTAGCCAGATTCCTTTTCCTTCTAGTCATCAAGCTATGCTAAGCTAAGTAGCCCTGACTTCTCATGTCACTGTTATGAAGAAGGCAAAGTGAACCAAAGAAACGTATAGTTCCAAAAATGTCAGTCCTTTGAGAAGTTTGCTGCAGTCCAAAAATGTGTCAAAAGAATTGTTACTTTCACGAGCAGTGTTTCCGATAACATTCAATTGTTTCCATGAACGGCCACGTTAAATGTTGCAGGTTCAAAGCATTGTGGGACGGCATTATCCTCTTTCCTATCACAGAGGATGGTCCTGTGTTTCCTCAGCTAAAGGAGATTACAAAGGAAGCATTCCTCTCCTATCATCTAGAGATCTCAAACAGCTCTTATCATGGCTGACTCTTAAAAACTTCCGGGTCATTTCCCTTTGTTAGGAACGTTCCTAAATATATAACACTATTTGACGACAATCCTTTAGTCAGGGTGTTGTTAGCCTAGCTAAGCATAAAGACTGGAATCAGGGGTAACGGTATCTAACTCCCTGTCAAATTGTGTTTATGTTTGTGCATGTGTTAAGCTATGCTAAGCTAAGTAGCCCTTACTTGTCATGTCACTGAGATGCAGAAAGCAAGACAAACAAAGTCAGCATAATTCCAAAACTGTTGGTGTAGTCCTTTGAGACTCAGCACCTTCTCCAAGACAGAGTACATAACATTGTACGCTTCATATTTCATGCAGAACTCTGTACTGCTGCCCTCTGTACGTGTTAGTGATCCAGAAATGATCCAACGGTGACAGTCAGATTTCCTGTCGGTAACGCAGTTTTCCCTGTGTGCAGAGAGAGCCTGATGTCGGAGCTGGAGCAGGAGCAGAGGGAGCAGCAGAGCTCCTCTCGCCTCATCCAGGAGCACGGCAAGCTGCTGGAGGACAACAGCAGCCTGTCTGCCTACTGCCAGACCCTAAGGGGCAAGCTGAGCCTGGTCCAGAGCCAGAACCAGCAGCACAGTTAGGGCTCGCCTCCGCTGCTAACCAATGAGAGGACTCACTCCATGAACTGAGCATACAGTAGGGAAGCCCGTTAACGCATCAAAAAAAGGATAACTGGTTACGAAGCGGGTCCAACACTGGCTCAAACAGACTTCCACTTTAGGATTTCTTTTGTTTTAAATGTTTAAAACTTGTATTTTTTTTAGGTACAATTCTGATCTTATGTTCAAAGCAAACATTTACAATCATTTCAGTTTATCTTTAAAAGAAATACCGTATTTTAGTTTTTTTAGATCATGACATTTAAACAACATTTTAAAACACTACGTCCATGTCTGGGCCTCATACATTTTATGACCATAACAATTCATATGAAATTTGACATTTCACGTTTGTGTTTGTATTTTGATAATATGTTCAAAGCAAACATTTACAATATTTTCAGTTTGACTTTAAAATAAATATGAGCAACTTTTGTTCTTCTTAGATCATGAAATGTAAACAAAAACAAAAGAAGCTACTAAATCCACGTCTGGGCCTCCGTACATCTTCTGACCATGAAATCGAATGTTCTTATTGATATTACATGTTGGTGATGGAATGCTGGGACCAAGGACACCCATATGAACTCTAAAATGGAACCAAAGGTGTCATGTGGTGGGAGGGGGGGGGGGGGGGGGACTTGCCTTGCCTTGCCTTATAGCCAGTGAGTGTTATTTTTGGTGTATTTTTTTTTAGAAAAAGTAACAATTTGTAAATTCTTACTTTTCTATATTCAGTTGATCACACCCGTTGTATTGTGTTTGATGAAAAAAGGAAGGGAATTGTGGGCCGTATCATTTTAAACCAATTTGACTGTGAATACAAGCCTTACCAAAGGCTTTCTGCTCCAGAGACACGGTGCCTCGGAGCCAGAGGAGAGCTTTGTTAACGGCTGTTTGAAATGGAAATAAGTGTAGAATAATGAACCTGACACACATTTCTCTATCTGTTTAACTTTCTTTTTACACAGTTATATTTCACGGAATTATATTAACATTATTCTGCACTGCACTTATTTGGGTGAAAGAAAGCACGTGTTTTAGTGTCACTTGGTGCTTTCACTGACCGTGAGTTACTATGGGATGGATTGGTCATTTTAATTCATTTCTTCAGACGGTGCCTAAGGATTGTTCCTGTACAGTTCATTTTTTTCATCTCAGTTTATTTTATAAAACATTTGTCCTGTGATTTTAAAAATGTACATACTGCAATATATGCTTTTAGAAAGTAAAAACAAGGTTTGTACGATTTTGTCATTTGTCATCATTTAAAATATAGATTTTACTGCAAGTTAACAATTCTTTCTTAAGGCAGATTCTTTTTCTTTTGACAAACACAATTATTAATTTCCGCTCCAACACATTGTACATGATAGGCTAAGGGGCGGAACAGAGCCGGCCAGCTAACCAATCAGAGCAGACTGGGCTCTGGTTTCAGACAGAGGGTGAGAAGAGGTGCTGCAGCACAGGCAGTATGAGAGAAATAAAGAGCTTTTTGAACATTAAAGCATGGAGACGTGTCCCAGTAGAGACAATACATACTAAAATGAGCATAATAGGTCCTCTTTAAAGATGCTTTATAACCACAGTTTAATTCAATACTTTCTCGATATAATCCACCTGTCTTCCTTCAGTCTTTATCTACAGAGGACAGCAGACTGACAGAGCTGCGAACACTAAACTGAGAATAAAGGAACACATTGAACACATTCCATAAGGGGTCTAATGTGCGATCACTGACTGATTAGTAGGATCTCACAGATCATTCTTTCAACATTTTACAGGAAATGTTGACACATATTAATGCTGTCATGCTCTTTTTAATATACAGTTGCATGAAAAAGTATGTGAACCCTTTGGAATTACCTGGATTTCTGCATAAGTTGGTCATAAAATGTGTTCTGATCTGCACGTTAGAAGTTTGCAAAAGAGCACCTGGATGTTCCACAGCACTATTGGCAAAATATTCTGTGGACAGATGAAACCAAAGTTGGAGTTGTTTGGAAGGAACACACAACGCTATGTGTGGAGAAAAAAAGGCACAGCACACCAACATCAGAACCTCATCCCAACTGTGAAGTATGGTGGAGGGAGCATCATGGTTTGGGGCTGCTTTGCTGCCTCAGGGCCTGGACAGATTGCCATCATCGACGGAAAAATGAATTCTCAAGTTTATCAATACATTTTGCTGGAGAACTTAAGGCCATCTGTCCACCAATTGAAGCTCAACAGAAGATGGGTGATGCAACAGGACAATGACCCAAAGCACAGAAGTAAATCAACAACAGAATGGCTTCAACAGAAGAAAATATGCCTTCTGGAGTGGCCCAGTCAGAGTCCTGACCTCAACCCAATTGAGATGCTGTGGCATGACCTCAAGAGAGCGATTCACACCAGACATCCCAAGAATATTGCTGAATTGAAACATTTTTGTAAAGAGGAATGGTCCAAAATTCCTCCTGACCGTTGTGCAGGTCTGATATGCAACTATAGGAAACGTTTGGTTGAGGTTATCGCTGCCAAAGGAGGGTCAACCAGTTATTAAATCCAAGAGTTCACATACTTTTTCCACCCTGCACTGTGAATGTTTACATGGTGTGTTCAATAAAAACATATTGTTTGTGTGGTTTTAGCTTAAGCAGACTGTGTTTGTCTATTGTTGTGACTTAGATGAAGATCAGAACACATTTTATGACCAATTTATGCAGAAATCCAGGTAGTTCCAAAGGGTTCACATACTTTTTCTTGCAACTGTACATGCACACAAACCTATAGAACACATACTCATGTACTCCACTTGTGCCCTGAGTTCCTGTTTCTTAAGTAAAAGTACAGAAAATATCGGTTCACATACTTTTTCTTGCAACTGTACATCCTCAAACATATATTTGAATAAGTACAAGTGGAAAAGGGTATGTTGAGAGTATTAATTTGATTTGTGAGTCGATTGAGAAACAAATGAGGTGAAACCGTTTGTCCCAAAGCCCCTCTCACCCCTCAGCTAAGGATCACTGATGCAGTCGAGAGCTGCATCCATGTAAATGTGAGGCTTCAGTTGCCATAGTGATGCAGGATTATTTTATAGATCCATGTACTACCTTCAACAACAGTTGACATGCTCTGTGCTAATGTGGTTTCTCTCTCTCACACACACACACACACACACACACACACACACTCACTCACTCACTCACTCACTCACTCACACACTGACTTTGAACCCATCAACCTCTGTTATGATGCAGACCGTAGCTTCCTCTGCCTTCCTGGATCTGGATCACCTTCTAGCTAGAACTTGTTGTTGAATTGAAGGCACTATAGTGGCTGTATGTAGTCCAAAATAATCTGTGAGGTTGAAACGAAGAATAAAAACGATTCTTAAAAAAAAGAAAGTTCTTTATATGATTGCAACTATGGAAATAGATCACTCCCTGGCTCACCCTCTCTCTCTCAAAATGGCTCTGCTCACAGTATTATATTATTATGGGTTTTATATACAGTTTTTATTGCTAACAAATACGCATGAGCATTTTTCATCCTAGTTTGTCTACGTGGAGCCGATTTGAGTGACTTAAATCAAATACAAGGTGGATTAGTAGTTGCCTAAAGTATTGCATCATATCAGATATACCTTATGTTTGTTCTTTATGTAAAAAGTAGTTGTGAGTGTTAGATAACTGTAGTAGAGTGAAAACTATAAAATGTGCCTCTGAATTGTGGTATAAAGTAGCATTTAATCAGAATCAAGTTTATTGACGTACCTGGCAATACACTTAATTCTGAGTCTGATATAATTAAGTAAAGTACAATTATTTCCAAATATGACTTCAATAAGGTACTAAATGTACTAGTTACATTCCTTCATTGACTATCATATAGCAGTGTACACAGCATTATACTGTGATGTAAACTCATATTTTGTGAATGCAAACACATGTTTCTGTATGGACGTATCTTCCGAGGTGTATGTTTGCCTTTTCTTTGTCATTGCTCCTTCTCAGACTACCCATGGATCCATGGCTGAGAACATCACGTCCCCCGCTGAGCCGATCTGAGCTGCCAGAGGAGCTGTACAAATCAGTTCTGGCTATTTATAACATCTTGACATTGAGAATGTGGGCTGATCTGGATCCAGCCGCTGCGAATGAGGCCCAAGAGGTGGCTGTCTGTGGCAAACTGATAAAATGAAGCAGCTCTGCCAGCTCCCTCCGGATTACACTCCGTATTAGAAACCGTATCGTACCTTCTGTCCCGTTCGGATTGGACACAGCACACATCAAACCTTCGAATGCATTCATTTGATTTTCATTCACAGGAATTACTTGACTTGATCCCATGAATGTTTCTCTGTTTAACAGTGTGATTTCATATGATGTAAATGCCTTGTGAGTTCAGTAACTATCCCAAAATGGACAACATTTTTTTTTTCTTATTGCTATTGAACAGCTCAACATTGGATTTTTGGGGTGTTCAATGCTGAGGGGGTCCAGGTTCAAATCCGTCCTGAAGTCACTTTAATCATCCTGTCTGTCTCTCCCTTTCAAATCTATCTCTCCAATACCGTGGTGATGGAATGAGTCCTCCTAACACCCGGATATCGGTTAGCCTGGAAGAAAGCGGTTAATATCATTTTAAGAGATTTTCCAATTTTGTGGACGTCCAAAGCTTCCACATGTCATCAAAATGGCGAACGTTAGCTGCACTTAGCTTGCGGTGGTTGCACGCCGCCATGCAGGGTGATGTAGTTCCTTTGTAGGCTAACGTTAGGCTAACAAAAGGAACGTATCATTAGCTTTTTACTTCTGAACAACAAATAACAAATCATTAAAGTTGTGTCAATAGGTGGAGCGGTTATCCTACTGTACAAAACATGTAAATATCATAAACGTGATTATTTTCTCCAATATTTGGAAATCCAATTAAAAAATCCCATTGGCTCTTTGTTGAGGGCTCTTACTTCAGGGTCAATTTACAAAAATACGTCATCACTGCACAGCTATATAAGGCTAAGACTGGCCCATTACATAGAAACATATTTTAACATGATCAGTTGGGTCTTGAAATCAGTTAGTTTAGCAGCCCTTTATCATTTGGAGACGACAGAACGTGTCTTTAAGGGTTGAACATGCGTTCTGTTTGTTTGTGTCTTTATGAATGAGAGCCAGATGACAAAAAGGTCTATTCATGTTTAGTTTCATGCTACATTTTTCAAATGATCATGTGCAACCCAACCCCCACACATATCTGTCAGGGGGATAACATGTGTAAGAGTAAAGCAGTATGGAGTCAGGGCAGGGGACTTTATCACCATAGAGCAGGGGGGCTACAGAGACGCAGAGTAGGGGGCTCCATCATAGTAGACACATAAAACACAGGGTTACATCACCGTAAAGCAGAAGGCTGCATCACCGTATAACGGGAGGGGGGGCACATCACCGTAGAACAGGGGGGCTCGGCCGTTGTTGTGAATGAGGGCCAGCATGACGTCAGCAAGACAATGTCAACAATGCAGCTCCTAGAGGAGGAAAGGCGTTTCATCCTCACACACTCACGGGAGACCCTTCTACACACCGACTGATGCCTACGGTGCTTTAAATTCAGCGGTTTGGGCTGTCAGAGGGCTGCGGGGACACAACAATGTGGACTTATTTCTGAGGAGCTGAACGCAGACGAGCAGGGAAAACGGGTAAGTCGCTGCCAGCATAATAAGCAACCATTGAGCTTTACTACGGCTGAGTGGAGCAGACTACGGGAGCCCCTTGTCAGCCTCGGATTTGCTACTACTAATCTGTCTGCTCGCGCTGGCGTCCCTCTCTTGTTTATGTTGTAGTAACGCTGTTGTTTAGCGCTCGGTGTAAGCACGGTGTTTGTTGTTGCAGTGAGTACCTGACACCTCGGTGCTTTCCCCGTAGGTTAGCAGGGATGCTGCGGGTTTAAGCTAGGTGCCTGAGTGTGTTTCCCACAGAAACGTGTTCCTCCTCGCCTCGGTGTTACGTCGGGAAAGTAGAGCCCGAACAAAGTGCTTTGTGTCTTTGGAGGGGTTTCGCATGGCCGTTATTTCCCCACCACGTTTACAATTCATTACTAGTCGTATAGCTCAGTTGGTAGAGCATATCCCCGGCTTTGGATCCGTGCTGATGATCGGGGTACGAATCCCGCCCGGGACCAGTTACCGTGTGTCGTCACCTCTGCCTTCACTGTCATTTAACTAATGGGATCGTATTACCCGAATAAATCATTAAAAAAAAAACAATGTTTCTCAGAAACAATATTGATAGTATCCGCTGTTATGGTGCCATGTGACAGAGAGCAGCCGTGTGTGTCATTATGACGGACCTGTTTGTTCTAGAAAGAACTTGCCGGTCTTTATAAACGTCCCTTTGTCCTTCTTAAACTATCCACATTGGACTTCTGAAATAAATCCCAATACATTGAACATAAAAAGGGGCACATGTTTTGCACGGGAGAGCCCCAGCAGGGGTTCGCGCTGCTGTCATGCTGGGGGAGGAAGGGGCTGCAGAGGGACAAAGGACCCAGCCTCCCACCCCCTTATTCCCGCCCTCTGCCGCTGAACGGCCGCTTCAGTAAACAGCCTCCTCGGGATAAAGCTTGGGATAAACAGGAATTCCTGTATGGAATATATTTGAATATGTCTACAATGAGAATCTCAAAACCGGCAGTACCTTTGTCCTTCACCTAGAGGAAAATTCGCAACCTCAAATGTATAAGAAATGAATAACAGAGGTCTTGTTTTCCTTGTATATTATATGTATTAGGCCTACTTATAAACATGTTGGTATTCAATGAACACTCAACCGTTGACTCAGTTAAGATGATATATGGAGTGAGTGCCGTAGTAAACATGCCTCAGTAGTGAGCAGATTAGCTCTTTGTCATCCTTCCTTCAAAGCTCTCTGCCTCTTCCATCCTCCGCCTCTGTGCTACCGGGGAACAGCAGCATCACTGTATAAGCACTGGGGTGTTTTGGGGGGTTACATACAGTTCAGCTGCTGAATGGAGCAGATGAGAGGTGACTGAGGCCAATGAAATATGTACTACTCCACTTCCACTCAGTTATGTTCAGCAGAGAGTGATATCTCTCTCCTGCTCTGATGTAGATTGCCTGCTGATTAGCCCAGTTATAATCCTAGCATGGAGATCCTTCACTGTTAATACAAGAGTATTAAAGGGACACTCAGCAATATCACTCATAGTGCCCAGTTTACTCCAACAGTGTAATGTAACGTGTTCTGTGGAGCTTCGGCAAGTAAATAAATAATTATAATAACACAAAATACGTCATCAATGTTATCCAAGCTTCCGACCGCAAATTCATAACAGAGAATGCACAACCGGGGGTGACACATTCACATTGCTGGGACAAAAACACAAATGATGTTATTGTGGTGCATTATGGGAGGCATATGAAACAGCACTTTGGAACCATACAAAGGACTAATTTCTTTGTCTTGTCTTAAGCCATTGCTTCTGCTGCAAAATAGAACACCTCAACAGCACTCTTGATACTGCCACTGGATGACACCAAAGTAAGAAAAAATAAATAACATGATGGTTTTAATTTGATAAGTCATCATGCATTATTAATAATGATAAGGATTAATAATTTGTGTCTGTTTGGATGTGGATTTAGCATGATTGCCCTAAGTTTTTCCCTTTTAAGGTGCAAGACTGAAATTTAAAGATGCAAGTTGGAGTTCCGAGTCGCCTGCTCCGAAAGCGCTGCACCTGAAATAGGAGGCAGTATTTCACCTCTGGATCAATACAATTTCAATTTAGAGTCATCTTTTATTTAAAAAAATCATACGTTAACCATTGTTTTTATTTAAAGGTGAAGTAGTTTGGCATATATTGTTGATTAAAATGGTACAGTGTTGACGTATTTTTGTCGGATGACAAAGTTAGAATCGCAAGGACTCCCTCAACAAAAAGCTATGGAATTTTTCCATTGAATTTTGGAATATGACAGAAAATAAGATATTTGGCAAACACTTACTTACATGTTTTGTTAAGGATGTGATAATCTCCACATAAGAATGCCACTTCTAGACGTCAAAATGTTGGGCTATATAAAAACTACATCACGGTCACATGACTTCACTTCACAACTGCTAAGCTAAAGGTGGCTAATGTTTGGTGTGATGATGTTTAGTTGCCTCATTAGGTCACTCGTAGCAACCATTTTTATGACAGATTGAAGCGTTGCTAATTCATGAGTAGGTTATATTAACTATATTTTATGTTGTAGAGAAAAAAACAACATCTCTTTGTTAACCACAGACCAGACCAAACGGCTGAACAAATAAGTTGAAGAAAAACATTGCATTCAAATGGAACCATAAGTGAAAAAATGCTGATAAGTGTTTCGTTTTTTAGGAGTCAATCCTGCAACTCTCAATTCTAATGAATTCTTTACATTGTGTATTGCATTGTATTCTAATCTGCAGGATGTTATCTTCAGACCAAATTCAAACACTATGTGATCTATACATTTGGCAATCAGCTGATATACATTTTTAAGAGCTGTTCCTGTTCAGAGACACCCCAATCCTTAGAAATTATACCTAAAGTGGAATTTGTGCCACGTGGTTGAAGGTGACAGACTGTGGCGTTATTAAGGATCCTCCTCAGGGGACCCTGAATATCTGTACCAATTGTCATGGCAACTGGCCAGTAGTTGTTGAAATATCTTTTTCCTGATAAGAAGAGTTGGATGGACTGTGGTGCAGGGTGGACGGTGTTCACATATACAGTAGCAACCAGGAAATACATTTTACTCAAAGAATTTACTCATATATGTATGCACTAATTGATCTCATTCAGAGTGTGTTTGGAGTCCTGCCTACAGCTTTCCTGAATGAAGGACAGAAATGTGTGTTCAGTGGTGTGTGTGGAGGCGTTCAGTCCCAAAATTACTGCTTTCAACCTGCTCTTCTCTTGGAGCTCATGTAGAGGTAACCAGCTTTAACTCTAATGAATCAAGAGTGGCCTGTTGGTGAACTGGCTCATTAAAGGATTAGAACACACCCAAACACACCAGAGTCGCCTGTCTGCTGCTCGATACTGGGGCTGTCTCAACCCCTATGGTTATAACTCAATTAGAATTGAGGGGAAAACTTTGTTTAACGTGTTTTTTTTAATAGACAAATTAATTACATTCAAAATACGAGGGTACAAAAATGACGGAATACTAACATTAATTGATAGTGAGATTTTAAGGTCGCTGGACCATATGCATAATATTATCATATGGGTATTACTGATATCAATAATGCATTTCAATGTCAAGGTTAATGCAAAAACCCCACCTTGATACCATCACTGGATGCTGGACTTGCTGAGCAACAGCACATTAGTATTGTCCAATATGGCTTATGTTTATTGATTCATCAATATTTTTTCAGTATAGCACAAGGTGTCGGAAAGTATGGAAAAATGTCAATCAATGTTTACCATAGCTCTGAGTGACGTTTTACGGTCCAAAACTGAAGATATTCAGTTAATTGTGATATAAAACAGATCAAAACGCACAATATCACTTTTTTAGATAAAGCCTTAAACTGTGGATTAATGATCCATTGTTGATCATCAATGTACTGGTATCCTAATTGATTAATTAAGGGATCATTTGAGTACTAGCTAGACTTAAGATTCAGATGTAAGTAGCAGTAGTCATAAATAAAAATAAAAATGTGTGGAGCCATACTTCAGGTGAAGCACCATGTTGATACAGCTGTGTTAAAATGTCCGCATGACGTTGAATCAAGTACTTTTTTTGGTTATTCATTCTAACAAAAACAACCTGATCTTTTAAAAAATGGTCTATATTTTACCCCTAGCAAACATGCCACACATTCTAAGAAATCAGCTTTAGGATTCCACATTTCCACAGGGAGTCACGAATCATCAGGACTTTGAAACACTTAGCTGTGGTGACATGAAGTCAGTTATGGTCTAAAGTTAACTTTTGACTTCTGACCAAAATATTTATTCACAATTGTGGTGGTGTCAATATGTGGAGATTATCCTGCTGAACAAAACATGTAAATATCCAAACGTTTGTTTAACACAGAGCTTTTTTGTTGTTGTTGTTGCAATATTCCAAAATCCAATGAAAACATCCCATGTGCACTGTGTAAAGTTACATTAATTTGTCTGAATGTGTTGGTTAAATTTACAGTCATTTGAAATTGTGAATCAGCCATACCTCGCTACAGATGTTAAATACAAAGCTAAATAGACGTACGCGTCCAAAATGAAATTGTATGCAACGTGTGTGAAGCAGAAATCCTGCAGCTCCACCCGCTGTGACGGACTGGTGAGCGGAGCGAAACACACACTAATGGCGCATTTCCACTACAGCGCAGCGAGGTTTAAGCTTGCCGTGCATGGCCCGTTTTTGGTTGCGTTTCCACTTGGCGTAGTACTGGCTAGGGGGTACTATTTCACAGTTTGCGCATTTCACTGGCCCCATAAAATCGAGGTTCTTAGCGGGCCAACAACCAGGCTGAGTCACGGCCCCTACAGACGGCGGTGTGCGTTGCCGCTTCAACGCTTCTGCCCATTCACTTTGCATGGGGTGACGTCACGATTCGCCGAACTGCATTGTGGGAGCAAAGCGTAGCTTCTCTCGCGGTGCTCGCTGCAAAAGTAGAGCAATGTACTACTTTTGACGCCTCGACGGAGGCGTCAGCCAATCGAATCATATATCAGTCCAAGCTCTAGCCAATCAAACCGCGTGCTTGTGTGTCTGGGGCGGGAGATTCATGTGATTGGTTGTTTGTCGAGTTTCAGCCCCCCCCGCCGGCAAGCGACAACGCACGTCGCCGTGTGTAGGGGCCGTCAGGCTGACTATGCTAAACTAGAGGGAGAATCGCTGGCAAGGGGGTTACAACTACAACAAAATGAACATATTTGACCGTGATTTAATTGTAATACACGTTTCAAAATGATGCCGAAGTAACAACATACTGATACCGGTTAGTAAAAACCATGAATTAAGGCTTTGACAAGTCTGCAGACAGACGGCAGGCGAAAAAACTTTTAAAATACGTGTTTTTCTAAATGGGGTTCGGCTAAGCTAATGCAGTATATGCTCCGACCGTCCACACTCACAACAACGGCCTATACAGACATAAATAAACCAGCGACTGTATTCTCCATGACACAGACAGTATGTGGTTTGTACTTGTTTAACTTTTGTCTAGTTTCTGAACAGATATGAGGAGCTGTGAGCTGTGAGGGCTAACTAACGGCTGATGTTGTTTTTCTGTGGTTCGCATTGAAGATGACGTCACGGCTCCGCCTACACTGCGTTACTATAGTTACTGCCCCAGCTACTAAACTGTAATGGAAACGCAGCATAAAGTGAGCCTGGCCTACCAAGGCCTAACTATACCGTACTAAGCCGAGCGAGGCCCTGCAATAGAAATGTGCCATTAGAGTTAGACCTAACACACTTAGCTATTTGATCTACCTCTGGAACAAGCTAAACTAGTTATAAATATATTTATTCTTCACTGTCGGGTCACTCATTACTGGATCAGTGAGCTGCATGAGACGATACTGACAGGCTGTCAGGTGAGAGAGAGAGGGGGGGAGAGGAAAAGAGAGAGCTTCCGCTCATCTCTCCCGTGTTATTCTCCAAAGTTAATGTAAACTTGAATAATGTACTTCATTTGAATGTAATAATTATGTTGGTTGTTGTTTGTGGAAGCGCCAGTGAATGAGCCCCATTAACTTAGCCCCATTAACTGAGTTTTAATCATCACTTTAAATGGAAGATCCCCATAAGCCCCGCCCACTCGATCGGATCGGCGGTCGGTATCGGCCGACACTGATTCCGCAATCTGCCCCAACATTGGCAATCGGAGCATCCCTACCTCTTTGTCTATGTCCATCCGCACTACGTCATGTGAGGACATACTCCCCGGGGGATGGGTGTGTGCCTGAGTCTACTCACATGTCTGCACTATGTGTCAGTGTTTGCTGCATGCCCTCTATATGCACATTCGATTTATATTCATACGCACATGTGCTCAGTCAGAAGCTGTCGGTGGAGTTTCAGAAGCGCTGTGTGCCGTGCCGGCCAACGTGTCCGGGAAAATGTCAATGTCAGATTCATACTTAATTAAAAAGTAAGCTATTGCAAATAAAACCTATCAATACACTTGTGCAAAGAATACATAATACACAAGCCTACGCCATAACTCTCAGAATTCCCCTCAGCTTGAGGCCTACATATTCCTAAGGCCTGCTGCTGCTGTTGTCTCAACTCATTTTATGAGAATCATCTCTAACTTTTCTCTGGTAAATTCCAGCTAACAGACACACTGGTTTCAGGATGCTCATCACTTTGTCTCAGCAGATCCACATTCTTCTCTTTGCAGACAGATCATACAGCACAGCCTGGCAGAATCACTTACCCCTAGTTTAGTTATAACAAATAATCGAGCCTGTGATATTACCATCTTCAAGAGCATTCTCGTGTCAATTTTGATTTAAAAAAGAAGAAGTCTAAAACAAAGTGTCGTCAACCCCCGACGGACACACAGCCCATGCAGGATCCTTTACAATCATGGGAATGGATTTGAGTGTAAACACTGCAATGTAGAAGATCTACAGTTACAGAAAGAAAAGAGAAAGTGGCAAAAACTAGATATGGGCATCATGAATTTGGAATACCAACAATTTCAATATATTTAAAATGAAAAAGGGTTGAATAGACGATTGGAATGGTAAATAAGAAGACAGGGGATAAAAAAGGAAAATAACCCACATTGAAATGCTTAATTGGAAAATATTCAATGAAAGACTGTTAATAAAGCTTGGAAGATGGCCTTTGGAAATCTTTTAATGTGAAACAATAAAGGAAGTGTGTCAATATCAACGCTAGCTTTACAGTAATTCAATCACAAATCATCAACTTTGATCTTCAGTGACTGAAAAGTATTTGATAAACCTAATATAAAAAGAGGAGGCATTGCCTGTTGATGCTCTGTAACAATTAGTCTTCTGGACAATCATTTATAATATTATTATGACTTTATCATGACTTCTGTTGGAGAGCGTTTCGTATCATTAGTAAGGTGGATGTGAAGCCCTCAACAGTAATGCACAGAGGCATTGAGCGGCTGACCCTGGATCAGTGTGCAGACTGTTGTAGCTGAGAACCACCAGCAGGGAGCACATCACCTTCCTGACTGAGGGAATGAAGTGATGATCCATTGTGAACAATGAGGGTCCTAGCTAATGCAGCTCAGCATTATCCTGCAGCAGCACAATGTATGAACCAGTGATGTCATGTCAGGGTGAGGAAGAGAGCCTCCCCTGCTGCTGACTGTTTGTGTCAAACTGATACATAATTCACACTCACAGCACTCAGTGTGTGTGTGTGTGCGTGTGTGTGTGTGTGTGTGTGTGTGTGAGATGAGTACAGACTGTCCCAGGAGGCGCAGCACAGCTCGAGGGCAGACGGAGGGAACTCGACTCAGAATGTCTGATGGATCTCTCTCCCTTCCTTTCTCACAGAGTGCTGCAGAGATGACGTATTTTCGTAGGCCGAGAGTTAGCACCTCCCTGGTACCCTCGACAAAATGCCAATAGAGAGGCGAAGTCCATGGCTGAAGTCGAATAGTCCATTTAGTTAGGAACCTTCCTAACCGAGTGAAATGACCCGGAAATCCCTCAGTGGCAGCCATGATAAGTGCCGTTCGAATTCTCTAGATGATAGGAAAGGAGGTTTCAAACTTCCTATAACCTCCTTTAGCTTAGGAACCACTGGACCTCCCTTGACGAAAGGAGAGGAGAAAATGCTGCCCCACAATGCCTTGCAGCCGCAGCATTTGCCGTCACACAACATTCGGCCATTCAGGGAAACAACCGATTATGACGGAGAAATTATATCATGAAAGTTACGGTGCTTATTAAGCATTTTAAAACGTATGTGGTAAGTTGCCAAAGTGCTTTGTTTTGAACGTTCATCAGTATTATAATCAAAAAGAGAAATGTGAACGTTAGTTTTTACTGAAATGATCAAATAAAGTCAACATTTCACTGAGCTGTGCGGGGTTTGTTCAACTTTTAAAAGATGTTTGAATGGTGATATACACAGTGATAGATGTTAAGGACTAAAATGTATAATAAATACATTTGTATTGATTTTAAGATATTTTCATAGTTCATACAATCATACGTATTGGGATCATTTGTATTAATGTGGACCGGAGGGAGAGGGTGACGAGCATAAGTTTCACTTTTCCTTTTTTATTCCAACTTTGGTCATGAAGAATATGTTTCTCTGTTGTCCACGTTCATAAAGCATAAAACAACAGCATCAGAGCACGGTGCATAGTCTCTAGATAAGTTTACAGTAGTCCGTCGTTCTTATTAAACATTCATGTAGTCCGTTGTATAGAAAACTGTAGTTTCCATAGTTTCCCAACAGCAGCAGACGCACAAAATGACGTCCGCTGTCGTATCATAAACACGTCGGATAGTGAAAGTGCAGTCGGATTCTCTAAAGTACCGCAGTCTCTTCTCCTAATTCCTTTTGAATTCTCCTATCCACTATCCCTTAACCCTGTGACGTTTCACTCAGAGGTCAAGGGATAGACGATAGGGTTAGACGTTAGGAGCTGATTTTTGGATTATCCGACCGCAACCCCTCCCTTTCCGGTGGACCTCCATGGGACCTTATTTTGGAAAAATTATGTATTGAAGTCATTGGCGAGAGTAAAGTTATATTTCGATCCCGTTTGAATTGTGCCACGAATTACAAATATGATGTTTGTCAATTTAAAAGATAATTTTGCAAGTACAAAAAAAAATGTTTTGCCGTAAAACTTTGAAGTAAGACTTTTTTTGTGTGAAACCACTCAATGAACTATACATCTCTGGTCTCGCACAACAACACACGTCACCAAGATGGCCGTCACTACTGTCTTGCCAAAAAAGGGCTTGACTACCCTCACTATCACCACAATGAAACACATCCAGAAGAATGTCATGCAAAGCTGCCTGCCTGCCTTCCTTCCTATGATTCTCCCTGAACTGCCTGATCTTGTTAATGTTCAATGTTAACCATTTGTGCAGATAGCAAGAAGTAGAAAAAGATCGCCGATGCTAATGTAGCGTTAGCATGACTCCCCGGGGGCATCCAGGCTTAAATGGTGTATTATAGAATGATCACACCGGTGTGACAGTACTCTTCAACGGGTTCACGAAATATGACTACTACTCTTACTGTTTAACATTTTGGGTTAATTAATGTTACTTCAAGTTAAGGCTAATAAAAATGACAAGGCTATGGCTGTAATGCTAACTAACATGATCACTTACGCGACTCTGGGATTTGTAGTCTTTCTAGTTGCGTATTTTTCATAGTCTTATATTTCAATAGTTTCACGACAAACTGTGAGTTTTTTGACATGGAAATCATTTTTTAAGATTGACAAACATCATATGTGTAATTCATGGCACAATTCAAACGGGATCGAATGATAATCTTTCTCTCCCCATTGACTTCAATGCATAATTTTTTCGAAATGAGGTCCCATGGGTTGGAAGTAGATGGGTGGGACTTCGCCACTCTATGGGATTTTACCATTGGATTTCGGAATATTGCTGAACATGAACTCTTTAGCTAACACACATTTATGATACTTACACTTTTTGTTCAGATGGATAATCTCCACATATTAACACCACTTGTATAATTTTTGCAGCGTAAATGCAAACGCTGGAAGTAAAAGTTAAGGTAATAAACTATAAAGGAACTACATCACGGTCACATGATTTTAAGTCACCACCGCTGACATTTAGTAGTCTCATTTAGTCACTTGTTGGTTGCCATAGAAACATAATTTGGAAATAATATATACTGTGTAAGTGTGTAGGCTATATATATATTATAATATTTGATTATATTGGATATATTAAAATATTTCCTTCACAAATGCCGTTTTCTCAAAATGTCTCTATTTTTTTACGACATGATACTATCTAAAGAATCAAAAAAAAATTCTAAAATGAAATAGCCCAACAATTGTATGACTATCTAAGCACCTTAATTCCTGATTGATCACTGTTGTTTTTTAATCAATACATTTTATCTTGTTGTTTGTAATAACGTCAGTTTGATTTCAGTATACAAACATTAACGTAAGGTGCCAGTTTTGGATGTTTTGAAACTGTTGTTAAACTAAGTTTAAAATAAATACATGCGTTTTATGGCACATTGAAGCTTCAGACATTCACCAGTTGGGCACTTAATTATGTATTTTATGTGAAAATCTCTGTTTGTGTTAACCACAGATCTTATTTCAGAAATATAACCAAAAACATGTTCAGAAAAACGTTGACTTCCCAACGAAAGTTCTAAATGCTGACTCATCTGCAGGTTTTATGACTCATTCCTGCACCCCTCTATTGTCCTCCTTGTTTCTGTGTCTCCTTCTTCAGTTTTTCTCCTCCGTACACTCGCTCTCTCATCACGTCTATTTTTACCCGCTGAGCTTCAGCAGTGTGTCACGCTGGAGGATGACGTATAGTGAGTGTGAAGCAGGCTTTCTGTCCTTTGCTTTGAACCATATCTATTGAGGACCACTTTTCATGTCTACTGTTTTCTGAGTAATTTATTTTAGAAATATCCATTCACAAGACAAAAGTAACTATTAGAGGAAAGAACAGTATTTTGTGTATCAGCTTTCCTTATAATCATCAAACACAATCACATTCATTAAGAAGCTAGGGAACCAGGTTGGAAACAACCGATTTCTCCACATAAGGATCAACTCATCCTGAATTCCACTAGGGTTAGGGTTTTGGGGAACACGGGCTCTCGGTTACATATTTTTTGTTTAAAAACCTATTAAAAAACTCCTGTAATAAAACCAATACAAGTTTATAAAAGCCCTGTTTGGTCTGTGTTAAAAAAATTAAATGAAATTAAAAAAAATGTGCAATAAAAGGTATAGAAGAGAGCAGCGGCTGCAGCACAGAGCGTATGCGGCGGGGTTAAAACCTGTACTCCTGCTCCCCCGAGAGGGTCTCCCCTGGTGGGGTGTCCGAGGCTGTGTCCCACAACATCTGGTGGGTTAAAAACATCTGGCTAAAAGTACAGAGGTTGACTTTGTTTAAAATTGGCATGCAGGTAACATTAGTGTGAAAAAATAAAAGATACATAAATACAGAAAAGTGCTTAGTAAAATAAGTGCTTTTAAAAACAAGTGCTGGTAATAAAAATCATATCAACACAAATGTTAAATACAAAACAAAAATGTAAAATATAAAATACACACAGGTTAGTAGACACACGTTGAGGGAAAATATTTTTTAAATCAAATCAACCAAGTGTCCCTAAAAGTGTTTAAAACACAGGCCGAGGTCTAGAGAGATGGTGCAGGTGAGACATGGGACACGCCTCGGATGATGTTTAAAAATACTTTATTAAAGGTGTTATTTCAGGGTGTAAGTAATAGCTAAAATATAAATAAAATAATATAAACAATGTTTGAATAGGAAACTGGGGATTAATAATGTATAAAAAAGAATAAAAGATATAACCTCCTCATTTGGAACCTAATGAAATAAGAAACATACAATACACTGTGTTAGGGTTAGGGTTAGGTGAGTACTGTAAACAATGACCAGCAAGTCAAAACATCAGTATGGACTTTCCTTGAATGAATGTAACATTTTTTTAATGTTTATTTAACATTGATTAATGTTTATTTAACATTGATTCATGTTAAACTCATCTAAATACTCTATTTGGGGAATGGATAATGCAGCAGACATTTCACATATTGTTTTTGCAGTGGCTTCAAATATTAAAGCAATTAAAAAAGGATCCAGTCGTACATGGAATCCCAACTTCTGCTGGCTTCTCACAATAATAATATTTAATATAAAGTGTGGTCTTTGTAATTGCTTTCTTCATCAGCCACCAATTTGCAGCAGCATATTCCAGAACATTTCTTCTGTTTGGAAATGAGAAAGAAAACACAGCTGCCTTTTTTTGTTCAATTGCACATTCAATATTTCATGGACCCATCTGGCCATCCTTTGCAACAGTGAAAAGTGTCACCAGCAGCACATTTGTCATGGCAGAAACATTTCTAATCCCAGTGCAGGAGATGGTGCTCCTGACATTAAAGCGCTTCATCGAGCGCCAAGCTGCCGCCAGGATTCTGTGTCTTGGAACAGATTTAGACAGCCATTGTTTAGAGTTCTGAGAAATCTTAATGAGGAGACAATCTGGCCATTAGAACAATGTTTGTATCCTCACAGTGTGGAGGATGTCACTGTAATGTTGTTTTTAATAGCATTTAACCAAGTGTAATTCTCAAACAATCCAAACCTATACAGACATTTCCTTTCCCCCTCAGCCCTCTCTGCAGGGCATTGTTGACATTTCTGCTTTATCTGGTGCATAACATTGCCACAGATCTGGCAACCCATCTGGCATGGCTGGCAGTGACTGGTGCTAAAGCTAAATGTGTTCTTTAGCTTTCGGAGGGTCTGAGGGACACAGCTGATGAGATAAAATAAATGCTGCTGTTTAGTGACATGTCAGAATTAATTATTGTCTCCTGTGACCAGCTGTGATGATGGCCAAAGGCTCATGGGAAATGGTGTTTATTCAAGGCATCTAAAAACTGAAATATTGACGATTTGATTGTACATGACTGAATCCCATACGTGCTGTTGAGAAAGGGCTATGAATTTTTATTTATTATCCAAATTACAAACGTCAAGGTGGTTTTAGAGGAAATGGGTTAGCGTTTTACCAATTTAGCTTCCTTTGTCTGTAAATTAATATTTTTTTTTTTTTTTTAAAGAGGCCTGAAATAAGGTCTGTGGTTAACTCAAGCTGGATAAATGTTGTTTTGTTCTGTGACAAACCCCACTACGGAAGGTCGGAAGATTTATCTGTCATAAAAACGGCAGTAATATAGCTCAGTTGGTAGAGTTGCAGCAAATGGGGAATTTTCGAACATTTTAGTACATTAGAAATGGCTTTTATTGGGTTAAAATGGTTTTACTCTGGCTGCTATACAGTATAACTCAGTTGGTATAGCTTGTGACCCATGTACCGGTTCTTGTTCACTGTCACTTAAATAAAAGGCACTGGTTGCCCAAAAATAACTAAGAAGAAACTAAACTAAACGTTGATTGGTAACAAGTGTCTATAGGACTATTAACGCCAAACATTAGCTTAGTGGTGGTGATGTTACTTCATATGACTGTAATCTAGTTTATTTTCACCTTAGTGATTAAAATAAAGCTTCAATCATTATAAAAAAGTCTTCATAACATATAAAAACATGTTAGTATCATAAACGTGTTTGCCATAAGTCTATTGTGTAACATTCTGAAATCCAATGTAAATCCCAATGGCTTTTAGTTGAGCGAGCCCTTTCAATGCTATCAGCCCAAACAACAGATTCAATTATCAGCAATTATAATACTCACTGAACCAACATCAGACTGACTCCCACCTCCCTCACAAACCATTAGCTCTAAATGTTTTTAGATGTGCTCAAACGATCTTGCGCCTCACCTCCTGGTTCTCCTCTGGAGTATCCCCGGCCTGAGGACGGCTGTTGGAGCAGTTAGTGGGCTGATGTAACCATGCACGTGAAGCTGCAAAGGCTACTGGATGTTGTGGAGGTTCCACCTGTCGGGACAGATTAGCATCCTCTCACATTCATCTGTGTCTGCTGCTGAGGGAAGACACGGCACAGCCTTTGATGTGATGCAATTATGGTTTGTTTGCTCTGAAGGATTACAGCGGTGGAGGTGATAAACAACGAGCACTCTATCATGCTTTGCTTCCATGTGGGTATATCAGAGCCAACTACAGCAGCTTTATGAGGGTGAGGAGATCAAAAATGTAATTGTTTTAGATTGATGTGTTTAAACACACCAAGCCAAGTTATAACTGTTCAGCAGTGCTGCTCTAGTACATTGCAATACATGTGTACCTATTAAAGTGGCCAGGTAGTGAATTTCAGCAATACAGTTGTGTATTTCTTGTATATTTCAAATTTCTTACGCTGAATAAATATTTTAGCTATCAATCATGTACATTTGACTATTTCCTACAAACAAGGCATTTCATGTGCGTTTTACATCCTCGCTCAGTTTCCAATGTGCCCACTCTGTAGGTGTTGCCTCAGTCTGGACCGCCCATAGTTCACTATGAAACTACATTTTATAGCTTTCTTTAGTGTTGGCAATCCTCTCAGTTATTCATCCAAATATTTGTCCCCTGGGTTTGAGCGGACAGATACAGACATAGGGACAGATAGGGACGAGCAGGAAAGACATGGCCCCCTGTGGGCCAAGAGTAGCAAGTATGTCTTATTGTTGTTTTTATTTTAAGTGGAGCCATGAAAAATTTGAATTTCCTCAGGAAGGCCAAGTTTGTTTCTATGAGCATTGTCAACTTGATACCACATCCATACAACTAGTCAAGATGACCCTACAGCCCGTGTAGACTGGAGTCCAATTCAGAACTTTTCCCAGTATATTGACTACAAAGTCTTTGAAGATTTGGCAGCATTCACCAACAACCAAACTAGTTTTTTAGTGATCAAATGTACAGCAATGTTCAGATCAATTACTTATTTATTGTTTAAATAAAGGTGAATGTATTCTTGTATTAATATCACTATAACCATAATATGTTACATAGTTTATCTGTTGATTAAGGCGTTTCATGTGCATCCTCGCTCAGTTTCCAATGTGCCCACTCTGTAGGTGTTGCCTCAGTCTGGACCGCCCATAGTTCACTATGAAACTACATTTTATAGCTTTCTTTAGTGTTGGCAATCCTCTCAGTTATTCATCCAAATATTTGTCCCCTGGGTTTGAGCGGACAGATACAGACATAGGGACAGATAGGGACGAGCAGGAAAGACATGGCCCCCTGTGGGCCAAGAGTAGCAAGTATGTCTTATTGTTGTTTTTATTTTAAGTGGAGCCATGAAAAATTTGAATTTCCTCAGGAAGGCCAAGTTTGTTTCTATGAGCATTGTCAACTTGATACCACATCCATACAACTAGTCAAGATGACCCTACAGCCCGTGTAGACTGGAGTCCAATTCAGAACTTTTCCCAGTATATTGACTACAAAGTCTTTGAAGATTTGGCAGCATTCACCAACAACCAAACTAGTTTTTTAGTGATCAAATATACAGCAATGTTCAGATCAATTACTTATTTATTGTTTAAATAAAGGTGAATGTATTCTTGTATTAATATCAATATAACCATAATATGTTACATAGTTTATCTGTTGATTAAGGCGTTTCATGTGCATCCTCGCTCAGTTTCCAATGTGCCCACTCTGTAGGTGTTGCCTCAGTCTGGACCGCCCATAGTTCACTATGAAACTACATTTTATAGCTTTCTTTAGTGTTGGCAATCCTCTCAGTTATTCATCCAAATATTTGTCCCCTGGGTTTGAGCGGACAGATACAGACATAGGGACAGATAGGGACGAGCAGGAAAGACATGGCCCCCTGTGGGCCAAGAGTAGCAAGTATGTCTTATTGTTGTTTTTATTTTAAGTGGAGCCATGAAAAATTTGAATTTCCTCAGGAAGGCCAAGTTTGTTTCTATGAGCATTGTCAACTTGATACCACATCCATACAACTAGTCAAGATGACCCTACAGCCCGTGTAGACTGGAGTCCAATTCAGAACTTTTCCCAGTATATTGACTACAAAGTCTTTGAAGATTTGGCAGCATTCACCAACAACCAAACTAGTTTTTTAGTGATCAAATATACAGCAATGTTCAGATCAATTACTTATTTATTGTTTAAATAAAGGTGAATGTATTCTTGTATTAATATCAATATAACCATAATATGTTACATAGTTTATCTGTTGATTAAGGCGTTTCATGTGCATCCTCGCTCAGTTTCCAATGTGCCCACTCTGTAGGTGTTGCCTCAGTCTGGACTGCCCATAGTTCAATCAGGAGAGACGTGATGTATGGAATACATGTTTATTATCGGGTCACATTATATAAATGAACATAATGATGACAGTTTATAACAAGTGAATGAAATGGTGTTTGGCGATTAGGCCCAGGTTTTGTAGGATGTCATTCGGGAAGGGAAGAACCGTTTCCGATGAACCCCCCCGGGTCTAGACACTGGTGGTGGTGATAAGTGGTTAGGTCCGGTTGGAAGGGAGAAGGTTGGGCTTGGCCCTGAGTTGGAAGCAGGAGGCGAAGGGGTGGAGGAGGGTTGCGCGTTGACACCTGGAAGACAGCTGATGGAAAAGGGGAGAGCATAGGGATTAACAGGTGCGATGATTAGGCTTGTGAACGGAAGGAAGTGATAGGTTAGCTGAGGAGTGGCGCTCCCTATCATTTAGTGAAGGGAGCGAGTATTGCCATGACGCGCAATACAAAGTGATAGGTCTTCCTGCCTGAACTTGCGCTGAGCTTCATTTCAATCAGGAGAGACGTGATGTATGGAATACATGTTTATTATCGGGTCACATTATATAAATGAAACATAATGATGACAGTTTATAACAAGTGAATGAAATGGTGTTTGGCGATTAGGCCCAGGTTTTGTAGGATGTCATTCGGGAAGGGAAGAACCGTTTCCGATGAACCCCCAAAAGAAGTGAAAGTATGAAGTACTGAACGTGATGAAATCTTACCTTGTGGGATGCCGTGGAAATCTATGGATGAAATGAGAGGTTAATACATGTGGGGATTTAGACGTACTGATGCCTCCTAGGCATCCTCCCTGGACGTTCAGGGCTTCCTGGACGTACAGGGCATCCCGGACGTACAGGGCGTCCTGGACATACAGGGCTTCCCGGACGTACGGGGCATCCCGGACGAACGGGGCATCCTGGACGTACAGGGCATCCCGGACGTACGGGGCAGCCTGACTTCGCAGGGACACATTTTATACAGACCCGAAGGTTATAACCTGGACCTACAGGGTTAGACATGCAAGGATAAACATGAGCCGCGGGGCGAATATACGTGCTGACATGCTAAGAACCACCACCAGTTATATGCATACGTACCAATTTGAAGGTTGGAGAGACCTTTGGATAGCCAGCACGGCACTGGGGTTCGGACGAATGTAGGATGAGAAGCGGTTGTTGTAGGGAAGAGGAACAATTACCTTGATTGCGGCAGGTTTGCTGCACCTATCCTGAACGAGCCCTGAAATGCTCTTAAGACACCACCACCAGTTATATGCATGTTTACCAGAGGTAAGCTGGAGAGATCTTGGATAGCCGGCACGAGCCGATGCCCGGCGAAGAGGGAGATGTAGACAATGTAAGCAGTACATTGTACTGTTAGCTTGAGTACAATGATGCATGAATATCATACCCTGCTTAACATAAGCCATGTGAGCATGAAACCAAATATATAAGTGCAATATGAGCAGCATGAAATAATATTTGCTTAGGTAAATGCTGAGACATGACCCATGATATAGGCAGGGCTCAACGCTAACTTTTAAAAGTGGTTGCCAGGCTGGCAACCAGGCATCCGCTTTTGGTTGCCAACTGAAAATACGGTTGCCCTTTTTTTTTTGATACCTTATATTTTAAATAATTAAGATGCTATACAGTTATACATCAACTTAATAATGAACATGTGACACAAGAATGTTCAAATGCTTTACAATAAGTAATTAACGCACTTATTTGAACCTAAGTGGTAGTAACTTGTCCACCCTCAATTGCTGGTATACAAAATACCAGTAGTGCTGCTGTTGTCCTGTTCTTCATAGATCCCTCACAAATGAATTGAGCAAGTCACCAGTTTCTTGATCATCCGTTGTCTCCCTTTCAAATGTGGGTTTTCTTGACCTTTGTGCTGACCCCCACCATAGACCCGTTGGCCCTTCAGCAATGAAGTCTTGGATTGGCCAGACTAATACATTTCTAATGTTAAATAAATGAAAACCATTCATAGTTAAACATTTGATATTAATTATTGATGCTGTAAATTACCTTTAATATGTCTAACTATATTTAAAATGTGTTACCTTTTTATAGAAGTGATTATAATTTAATGCAACCATTTTCTATGGTAAAGTTTCGTTTTGCACTTTTATTTTGGTAGTAATGAGATCGGGACTCTTATTTTGAAGGAACTTTTACCGGAAGTGAATGGAAAACATTCCTCTTTGTTTTTCGTTCGGGTTTTACCTTACGCTCCATCAGTTGAATCACTTTGAACATTCATTGGAGAAGTTGAGGTGTTGGCTGAACTTTTTATCACACAGTCAAGCAACTTTTTTGCTTCGCCATTTTGTTGTAAAACAAAAACACGGCGCACCGCGCACGCGAGTAAACGTGCATCGCTTTCTGGCTCCGTAATCACGCCAATGCACGTGCAATTTAAGTATCAGGTTCCGACTGGTCACAACAATTAAATATCACTCTTAAAAACGAATATGAACATTTATCTATTTTGGGGTGCACGTTTTGCTGTCCTTATTTCTTATGTTAAAAACTGGTTGCCACTGATGGCAACCAAAGTCCAAGAAGTGGTTGACATTTTTCAAATGGTTGCCAATGGCAACCTGGCAACCGTTACTGTCGAGCCCTGGTATAGGACTAGCTTAATTAGCAGTTTAATTACGCCACGGTGAGACGTAGATGCTGATGTGCTGGTTGGGTGATTAGACTGTCTTCTATCATCTTACATGAGCTTCTCTTTCTCCCTGAAAGAAACCCCCCAAAACCACGGATGGGCAGCATCCGTGGCTGTGTTGAAGCTTGAGACAGCGGTACTTACTGAGCGTTGTGACGGGTAGTAGTTACCCGAACTGCATAACTCCATGCTGTAACGCGTTACACCCGTTACGTATTGCGCCGAGGCTTCGGAGCGTGTGTCGAGTAATCCCCGAATCTTTTTGTGAAGCATGTATCGAGGCTTGTATCGTTTCGGGCCAGTGACGTCATCGATGACGAACGAACCTCGCTGCCTGTCGATACCACGTGACTGCTTCGGGAAGCGATTCGGATCATTTGAACCGTTGAGCCACAACGCTCATGATACCCATGGATGTATAACAAGAACCATATTACCCCTCCTGTACCCGGGTCCGCTGGTGACACGATGGAATTAAAAGAGCTCAGACCCTCACTTATATAGAGGTCGGAAAATATCATAAGTATAAATAGATACAAGCATAAATAAATGTAGGAATAAAACATGAATAAATAAATGAATAAATGCAGATTAGATATATCCAGTGTTTTTGGGTAGATTCAGCGTGTGGGCTGTGGCTCGCTGGAAAGCAGCCGACCCACGACCGCAGGGTTTGCTTATAGAAGCTACAGCTAAATGAGATAATGCAGTTAATAAATGTATTCCTGATATGGTTTAGCCTTCTCAGGCTACAACGTGGTTAAGTTTATGAATAATATTAAGGAATAGGAATCCCTCTTTGCAATGTTTACCAGCCTCCTATAGGCTTTTCAATCACAATCGTTCAACTGGAATGAAAACAATATTGTTAACATGAAAATAGGATTTTATGTCCGTTGTTTAGAGTTATTCTAAGGCTTTACTCATTGGGAACTCGGTATGAGATAGAGCGCAACTGTTGAGATTCCCAATTTGCCTGTTTTACACGCTTTGACCAACAGGGGGTTTATGTTCAAATGAAGCCCATGATGAAGCCTCATGAGATGAACCCTTTGCGAACCAATTGGCTGGAAAGCTTCAAAGCTTCATAAGGCTTCATCTCGCCATCACTACCTGCTTGCCACCTAAAACGCACTTAGAGACCAGTACTGCTACTGAGCCGGAAGGAGAAGTAGCTTCGATGAGATGTAGCTTGAGCCCTGCCTGCCTGCAAGAGGGGTTGTGGTTGAAGCCGGAAGTGGGTGAAGCTTCGCAAGCGATGAGGGCCCGTTCCGCGTGAAGGCCGGAAGCGCCGCATTTGAGCGGCCCTGATGCCAGTGATGCCCTCTCGAGAGACTGAAGGCGTGTGTCAATTGTTTGCCTGAAGTAGCCCATTTCCATTAAGCCGGAGGAACTTCCGTGGAGCTCAGTATCCTTGTCTTTTTCTTCCGCATCCGGGTTTGCGGGATGGCCGGCTAGAACCGCTAGCCAACTGGGGAACGCCCCCTGTAGCTTAATCCGCAAGATTGCGGAGCTGATGAATAAATACCCGGAGCTGGGACGAAGCCCTGCTGCTGCTTGCACGTTGACACCTGGAAGACAGCTGATGGAAAAGGGGAGAGCATATATAGAGGGATTAACAGGTGCGATGATTAGGCTTGTGAACGGAGGGAAGTGATAGGTTAGCTGAGGAGTGGCGCTCCCTATCATTTAGTGAAGGGAGCGAGTATTGCCATGACGCGCAATACAAAGTGATAGGTCTTCCTGCCTGAACTTGCGCTGAGCTTCATTTCACTATGAAACTACATTTTATAGCTTTTTTTTGTGTTGGCAATCCTCTCAGTTATTCATCCAAATATTTGTCCCCTGGGTTTGGGCTTCAAGTAAAGATAAACATTTGTATTATTCCAAACCTCTCCATGTCAAGTGGCATATGCAGTTAAAAGTTATCGGTTATAAATGTTGTCCTTTGGAAGAGCAGCTTCATGATGTTGTCTTGGTTTTTAGAAAGTATCACCAAGGTAACTACAGAGACAGCTACTAAGTGCATGTTCAAAGACAACACATTCTGCTTCTTCTCAGGTGTATCAGTATTCTTTTTTTGAACAATTTTTTTTATTGAGTCAGGCACAATGAGTTACATTTATACGGTCTATATTTTTCAATAACCCAGCTGCACATGGTGTCAATACCACGTCCAGGGCCTCAGCAAGGTGTTTGAAAATGCTTGTCCAGTATCCTTGTAGGCGAGGACAAGACCAAAACATGAGTCATGTTTGCTGATGACGTGTGGCATCTGTTACAGGTATCCGTGACATTTGGGTATATTTTGGAGAGTTTGGAGTTGGTGTAATAGATACGGTGGACAACTTTAAGTTGTATAAGATTGAGCCTGCAACAGGACGTACTATTGTTCACTCTCGCTAATGCACCATCCCAGACCTCTTCATCTATTGCTTGGACTAGTTCATCTTTCCAATCTTGTTTGATTTTACCAAGAGATGTTTCTGTGAGACGGGAGATGGAATTGTAAATTATTGAAACCAGACCTTTTTCGGTTGTTAGAGTGTCCAGAATTGAGTCAATCATTGAATCCGGAGGGATATTGGGGAAGGAAGGGTTGTTTAGTTTAACCCAGTCACGGACCTGGAAGTAGCGAAATAGATGAGTGCCTGGAAGGTCCCTTACTCTGATAAGACATAATCTCTGCCACATAGAGAAGGCCCCATCAGTGTAAGGGGGGAGAAAGAGATGGTTGTTGCGAATGGGACTATGAATAGAGGATCCATGAAGTCTATGAGCCTTTCTGAATTGGGACCATATTCTTAGGGTGGAAACAACAATCGGGTTATTCGAATATTGAGTTGGCCGGCTAGGTAATGTAGATGTGAGCAAAGCCAAGAGTGAGGTAGTAGTACAGGATTTGGCTTCAAGCTGACACCAACTCAATGTTGGTTCCTTAATCCATACGATTACTTTGTGGATTTACCCTCCCAGCGACAGTTAAATTTAAATTATTCCACCTTTCCAAATCAGATTTGAGTTTGTCAATTAGTGGTGAGAGTTTTCCACATATATTCACACCCAAGTATTATATTATTATTACTGTACATGTTACTTGTTAGACGCTTTTATCCAAAGCGACTTACATACTCAATACTGTGGACAATCCCCACGGGAGCAATTTGGGGTGAAGTGTCTCAGGGACACAACGACATGCTGATTGCAGTGGGGTTTGAACCTGTGACCCCGTGATCCAAACACCTACGGGCAACCCACTACGCCACACACGTCCCCAGTACATAAATTACTCCTGGACATCTTAAAGGGGATGAGTCTATCGGGGATCTGGAGGGCCAGGTCATTTACAGGGAAGCATTCACTCTTGGAAAAGTTTAATTTGTACCCTGAAAAGGTTCCAAATCGAGTTAACAGATCTATTATCTGAGGAATGGTAGATATAGGGTTAGAAATGAACAATAGTAAGTCGTTAGAGTATCACAAGAGTATGTGTTCTGAATAGGGTTGCAAAATTCCGGGAATTTTCAAAGATGGAAACTTTCCATGGGAATAAATGGGATTAAACAGGAATTTATGGGAATAAACTGGGAATTTTCTAAATTGAAGGTTGGCTCTTCATAGGGAACTTAAATATAGTTGGGGAAAGAATATTTTAGCATAATCTTAACTAAAACAAACAGATGCCATTCAAGTAGCCTTTTGACCTTGAGGATCCGCTATAACCTTATGTGAAGCTGACCGTTGAGCGGCCCGACCAAGCAAGGAGGCAGAGTCAGAGAATTCAAATATAACCCGGTGTGGGCATTTATTCATTGCTGTGGTACATGACACAGCCTCAATATTGCTGCCCAGGTGAACACAGTCACCAGCCACAAGGATCTGACCCACACTACCTAACAGGAAACACAGAGCCTAAATACCACACTAATTAACCCAACAAGACACAGGTGAGGGGGGAGGAGACAACACAGGGCACCAGGTGAACATAATCAGGAGCAACAGACAAAACGCGAGGGGGAACACTTTTCAAAAATAAAAAACACATGTGCAATATACAAAGCCGTCAGTCCACAGTGACGAAGACATCTTCGTCACATTTCCTCCTTCTTCTCCCGAAAGGGAACAGTACCTTATTCCTGCAACACTTATTGATCTTGGCCATTTTGATCTCCTCCATGTGTCTTCACTCCGCCCGGTGTTTCTGCTTCCCCTTGTGCCGCATGGTTTCTTCAGGAGGGGGCGTGAAGTCGGAAGGAAGCTTCCCTTTCTTCCTCAACTCTTTCTCCCGCTCCTTCGCGATGGCCTCCGTCAGGTTCTCCACGTATGCCGCCTTCTCCGCCTGCAGTGTCTTCATCACCTGTTTCTCCACCTGAGTCTGAGCGGCTGACAGGTCCTCTACATGAGCCCTTATCTCCTCCAGCTGTCGCTGCATGACACGCTTTCTCTCCCAACAGATCCTCTCGACCATTTTCACCCGCACCTCCTCTGCTAGAACCCAACAAGACACAGGTGAGGGGGGAGGAGACAACACAGGGCATCAGGTGAACATAATCAGGAGCAACAGACAAAACGTGAGGGGGACCTCTTTTCAAAAATAAAACACGTGCAATATACAAAGCCCGAAGCCGTCAGTCCACAGTGACGAAAACATCTTCGTCACTGTGGACTGACTGAATATTCAAAGATGGAAACTTTCCATGGGAATAAACGGGAATTTTCAAAATTGAAGGTTGGCTCTTCTAGGGAACTTAAATATAGTTGGGGAAAGAATATTTTAGCATAATCTTGACTAAAACAAACAGATGCCATTCAAGTAGCCTGTTGACCTTGAGGATCCGCTATAACATTAGTCAGGCTGAACTGTATTCTTTATGCATCACAATAGCTGCGCCTCTTGTTCTACTACTAAAATTAGAATGAAAGGTTTGGCCAACCCATGATGCCTTTAACCTATAGTGGTCCTTGGTGGTCAGTTGAGTTTCTTGTAAAAAGGCAATTTCAGTTTTAAGATGTTTTAAGTGGGAACATATACATATGGGAACTGCCTCTTTTAACCGGGGAATTGAAGAGGTAGCATGGGGCCTATTTAATGGAAAGCAGGAGAAAAGAACAACAAAAATACAAAAAATAAACATATACTAAGACCTAACACCCGAATTCCCCCCAAAAACAGCTCTCAAAAAGGAGAGCCAAACACATATTCCCTTTCCTAAGCTTTTTCCTAAAACGAGAACTAGCAGCAGGACTCCAAAAGATATGTCACTTCCGTATGACATGAACCTATAATCTAACTAATGTTCCTTAGCAGACAGGGCTCCTATTTCTACAATTGGTCTGACATGTACATGAACATCTGATATTCTCTGCATGAGAGGACGCTGGCGCTGACTGTTCGCCGCTTCTCTGTCCAAAAGTCTTTCTTTGTGTTAATCTAAGAGTTTCTGACCAATTTCTACTGCTGTAGTTTTCTAACTATTCTGTGGCTTTTGTGTTCTGATCTGGACACATTTGTTACACCCGATTGCCACTTTTGACGGACGCTCTGGTTTTCTACCCTGCTACACCTGCCATTGTAGCCCACCTGCTAACGCTGCTTCATCCATCAAATAACCAGCCCCATTCTTCGTCCTGCCCTCCCCGTGGGTCCTGACTCTGGTTCTTTAAACCTCCCGCTCCTGCTGGTCCCCCCATCTGCTGTAAAGTACAGCCCGCGAATGACCTCTCATCCTCTCTGCGGGCTGCCAACAGCTCCACTTTCAGCGCCGCTGCTCTACAACCAAAGCCAGCGCTGTGCTAACGCTAGCATCCTACCGTGGCACTACTCTGTCTCCCAACTTTTTAATCTCAATAGTTTTTCTGCGCTTCCTCTAAGCTTGTCTGTCATCAAATGCCTTGGGCTTCTACGCAGACCGAGGTATGTCCATGGAGGTTCCAAACGCAGATTTGTTTACTCCCAGTCCGGACAATCATCCATAACATCTATCTGGTTGACTAACCGCTATGTCCCACAACTGTCATGTCATCTGAGCGCCTTTATTACTCAATACTATACACCAGGGGTCGGCAACCTTTTTGATATGAAGTGCCATTAAAAAAAAAAAAAAAATCAGCGTGCCAACGATCAAGAATTATCAACGGGGGGGGGGAGGGGGGTAGAGGAGCTTGACGCTCGTGAACAATCAGCAGGAGGGCGGGGGGAGCCTCGCTGTGGGGAAGCAGTGTGTGGACCTGTCAGCGCAACTTACATGATGTCGAATTTAACAAACACATTTAAATAATTGGTTTAAACGGCATAATAATAAGGACGATCGTCCGTTCTGTGATTCTCCAGAACACACATGTTATGATATTAGGGTCATGCAGAGTGAGATGAGATCGCTGTCCCTTTAAGAGAGAGAGAAAGAGGGGTGTGGCTTGTGCATGTGTGTTTGTGGATGGTAGAGCGACAGTGAGGGAACGTGTGTTTGTTTCTGGAAGTGAAACAAGGCAGCAGAAAAACAGAGGTCTGTGATTTATTTTGTGAAACAGAAGAACAGCTAAATAAATGCAACGGCCTCCCAAGAAGAGCTCGCCTCTCTCCAGTCATTTAAGCTAAAGTGGGTTATTGAACCTGAAGCTTGTTGCTTCTTCCCTCCTCGACTACGGTCTGGGAGCCGACAGGAAAGTTCAACACACAGATGGCCAGTCCGCCCCTTTGTAGCATATTATTTCGATGAGAGATGAGCAGATCGCCACTGGGCTTTCAACTAAATACACAGCCACGCAAAAACTGCGGCATTTGTACAGCTCCTTATGGGTACTGCAATTAGTGAAGTGCTTTCCTCCATGGTGAAACGATCAGCACTGCACCACGGAGGAAAGCGTCAGAAAGTCACCTGGAGATAAAGAGAGCGGGGCTGCGTTGCGTGCATGGCAGGTAACGGGGAGACGCGCTCTGGCGGCGGTCTCGTTCAGGATCCGAAAATACAATTTAAATATTTTGCACACTTATTCCACTTATTCCTAGTGTGCCACTGGTTACGGTGCCGGTGCCAGGGGTTGCCGACCCCTGCTATACACCCACCACTGGTCCGTTACAATCCCAGCTGTACAGAAAACCTGGAGTGGATCCCACTGCCCTCTGCTCAGAGCTGGTCCAAATACCTGGAGTGGATTCCAACGCCCTCTGCTCAGAGCTGGTCCAAATTCCTGGAGTGGATTCCACCGCCCTCTGCTCAGAGCTGGCCCTAATACCTGGAGTGGGTTCCACCGCCCTCTGCTCAGAGCTGGTCCAAATTCCTGGAGTGGATCCCACCACCCTCTGCTCAGATCCGGTCCAAATACCTGGAGTGGATTCCATTGCCCTCAACCACCAAAAACTGAACACATTTCCTTCCACCTTCACTCCGATCCTCCCCCCCATCTCACGTTCCCCCCGGAACTGTCAACCTGGACAACCTCTTACCTCTTCAGCCTGTGACCACACCACGCCCCTCCCACTCTACTAACATTGCCCTCCTTAACATCCGATCACTCAACAAGAAAGCCCTCATCGTCCATGAACTAATCTTGGAAAAATCCCTTGACTTCCTTCTGCTCACCGAAACCTGGCAACAGCCCAATGACTTCTTCTCCCTCAACCAAACATCCCCCCCTGGCTTTAAATACATCACTGAATCCCGCCCCTCCCGCCGTGGGGGTGGCCTTGCTGTAATCCACAATCAGAACATCCAGATCACAGAACTAACCCTCCCCTCAGTATCATTCTTTGAATTCATTGCCTTCAAAGCCCCTCCCTCACTGACAGTCATCCTCATCTACCGGCCTCCTAAACCTCATCCCTCCTTCCTCTCCGATTTCACTGAGTTCCTCACACTTGCCTCATCCCTGTCTCAACGTCTGTTACTACTTGGTGACCTCAACATTCACATTGACTCACCCACCTGCAAGCTGGCATCCGAATTCACAACTCTACTGAACAATTTCTCTATCACCCAACATATCACCTTCCCCACCCATGACAAAGGACACATCCTTGATCTCGTCTGCTCAACCAACCTCCCAGTGGTTGACCTCCACCCTTGCCCATTTCCCCTCTCCGACCACAAACTCATACAATTCAACATTGCTCCCCCCCCCCACCCGAAACCCCTGCCCACCCAGAAACATCACCTTCCGTAATCTACACTCCATTGACCATAGTCATCTCTCCGAACTGCTATCGTTTAATCTCCCCCTGGATGCAACCCTCAGTTCACCCGATGATCTGCTCAACCATCTCAACTCCACCCTAATCACCTCCCTCAACACTTTAGCCCCCCTCAAAAATAAAACTGTTACTTTCAAGACCTCCTCACCCTGGTTCACACCCGCACTGCGTAAAATGAAGCAGCGAGTCCGCCAACTTGAACGTCTTTCAAAGAAAACATCCCTCACAGTCCATTACATAAGCTACAAACTCCATCTCAATGCATACAAAGATGCTCTTATTGCCGCTAAATCTGCCTACCTCTCCTCTACATCTTCACTGACCCCTCCCGTAACCCCAGGACCCTCTTCTCCACAGTTAACAAGCTCTTCAAATCCCATGCTGATAACCTCCCTACTTCTACTTCCGCTACTTGCAGCTCATTCCTCCAGTTTTTCGCAGACAAAATGAATGCCATTAACCACTTCTTCTCAGCTCCATCTGATATACAGGCATCTCCCCCAACCTCCACCACTACCACTTCTCCCCCCATCTCCCTTCACCTCCTGACTCCTCCTCCCCAGCGCCGCCTCTCCCAGTTCAACCTGGTTACCCCACTTGAAATACTCCATCTGATCAGTTCCTCAAATCCCACAACCTGCTCCCTTGACCCTCTACCCACTCCTCTCCTGAAGTCCTGCCTCCCCGTCCTCTGCCCATATCTTGCTAACCTTTTCAACTCCTCACTGTCCCATGGAATCGTCCCCTCTGCCTTCAAAACTGCTGCCGTTACTCCAATCCTCAAAAACCCCGGTCTTGATCCCTCCTCCCTCACTAATTACTGCCCCATCTTCAACCTACCATTCCTCTCAAAAACTCTCAAACGCATTATAGCCAAACAAATTCACTGCCATCTCCAACCAACCAGCTTTAAGAACCCCTTTAGTCTGGATTTCGTCCTCACCAAAGTACAGAAACTGCACTCGTCAAAGTCCTCAATGACCTCCTCACCTCTGCTGACACTGGTTCCCTCAATATTCTCATCCTCCTCGATCTGAGTGCAGCCTTCGATACCGTGAGCCACAACATCCTGCTCACCGACTCAGGGACATTGGTATTGAAGGTATTGCACTCAGATGGCTCCAGTCCTACCTCACTGAACAATCCCACTTCATCTCCCTCCCCAAGCACTCCTCTGCCACAGCCTCAGTCACCCAAGGCGTTCCTCACGGATCAGTACTTGGCCCCCTCCTCTTCATCATTTACATCCTCCCCCTCGGTCAGATACTCCGACGCTTCAACCTGGACTTCCACTGCTATGCTGATGACACTCAGATCTACCTCAGCACCAAATCCCTCCATAACCAACCCCTTACCCACATTGATTCCTGTCTGACAACTATTAAAACTTGGATGCAACATAGCCTCCTCAAACTGAACAGCAACAAAACAGAACTCCTCCTAATCGGCTCCAAATCCACCCTCAGCAAGGTCACTAACATAACACTCACCATCGATGGCACCATTGTTTCCCCCTCCAATCAGGCACGCAACCTTGGCGTGATCTTTGACCCCTCCCTTGAACCCGCCAAACAGTCAAAACCAAATTTTTCCACCTCCGCAATATTGCAAAAATCCGACCCTCTCTCACCCGCCCCGCAGCCGAACGACTAATCCATGCCTTCCTTTCCTCTCGCCTCGACTACTCTAACTCACTTCTTTACGGCATCAGCACTACATCCCTCAACAGGCTCCAAAGGGTTCAAAATGCAGCTGCACGTCTCCTTACGCATACCAAATCATGGCATCACATCACCCCAGTCCTCAAAGACCTCCACTGGCTTCCTGTCTCCCATCGTATCAACTACAAAATGATGGTCCTCACCTACAAAGCACTCCACTATCTGTCCCCCCCTTATCTCACACACCTTCTCACTTCCTTATCAACCCCCACGGCCCCTCAGATCCACCGCAGCCGGACTTCTATCCATTCCCACATCCACACTCTGCAGCTTTGGGGACACAGCCTTCTCAGTGGCAGCTCCTAGGCTCTGGAATTCCCTCCCCCAAGATCTCTGTGACTCTGAGTCCCTCACAGTCTTTCAGTCCCGCCTCAAAACACATCTTTTCAACTCTGTCTACCCATAAGCTCCCCCTCTCAATTAACTTATTTTTTGTTTATTTTATTTTACTATATTTATTTGTTTGCCTGTCCTTGTTTGTCTACTCTCCGTCATACTGTAAAGCGTCTTTGAGTTGTTAAAAGCACTATATAAATAAAATGTATTATTATTATTATTATTATTATGTAGAGTAAACAGTCTAGTGTAGTTTGTAGCCAATATAAATGTAACCGCACAAACCAGAAATGAAACAAAAAATGAATGGTTCCTAGCAAGGCTTGTTTCCCCCGGACCGTGCCCCTTTAACACCGGAAGTGGCCACACCAACAGTGGAAATGTGCACATGTTGGATAACAACATCCATCCATATCAGGATATTTAAATACAAACAGACTCGGGTTAAACATTTCAACTTCACAGTTTCCAGAGATGTCCGTTAGTGAGTGTTTATTTTCCATGCATTCAGTCCAAAGAAAGTCAGTGTATCAGTATTTAGTGGTCAGCTGGCTGGCTCTGTTGTGATTGGTCAACCACTTAGAGATGTCCCACCCCGTAAAATGTGTTGGAGCGCTAGCCAATAGAAGCACAAGTGTAACGTAGTGATGTCACTATTTTCTGGAAGTAAACAAAGGAAGCCAATGGGGGTGTTTCAGGCAGGGGGGGGTGGTGTGTGGGAGAGAAACTCCCTCTGGAGTGTGTGGGAGAGAATTACAGGAAAGGGATAAGCCCAAAAAGCAAAAAAGGGACTCTTTAAGATAAACTCTGAAAAGCTAGTTCCTGACAGCTATAGGGCTACAGGCGGTGTTCCTTACACCTGTAGTGAACACTGCAGGGTCATATCTGCTTCTTTTGGTTGGATCTTACTTCTTCATTTTTATTTGGTTTGGCTGCCTTCCCAGAGTACTGAATTAGAATCTCTACACTGTTTCCTGTGCATGACTCACACAGCAACAGCAGCGTCTGTTTCCCTAAAACCTGACAATCATGATCCTATTAACGCTTCCCGAGCAGCCGGCGGCAAAGTGATGTCAGGAGGGAATGGAAGTGTAAGGAAACACAGGTGACCATGGAGGACGAGGAGCTCCCTGTGGATGGACAGTCCTCTGCTTCATCATCATCCCTCAAACAGGGTGCAAGACTGACTCTTTTTGTGGTTTGAAAGGTCAGTCATGTCGGCACAGTGTTCAATATGACAAGGCGAGAAAACAACACACTGCAGAGGAGCATGCTGCAAAGCATCTGAAACACTAAAATACATCAGTGTATTCCCTAAAGGTGAGGGTAATCTAGTCAGTTTTCCTTTATCCTCCTGGGACCCAGCCCTTTGACAAATGTCCACTGTTTGTTTCTATGAGCATTGTCAACTTGATACCACATCCATAAAACTAGTCAAGATGAACCTACAGCCCGTGCAGACTGGAGTCCAATTCAGAACTTTTCCCAGTATATTGACTACAAAGTCTTTGAAGATTTGGCAGCATTCACCAACAACCAAACTAGTTTTTTAGTGATGAAATATAGAGCAATGTTCAGATCAATTACTTGTTTAAATAAAGGTGAATGTATTCTTGTATTAATATCACTCTATAACCATAATATGTTACATAGTTTATCTGTTAATTAAGGCTGTCTTTTCACACTAAAATGGTCTTGACGTCCTCTACAGTGGACATACTGTAACATTTACAATTTAATTACATTTAAAAAAGTCTTAATTTATAAGATGATTTTTTAACTCCTAAATAGGTA
Source organism: Notothenia rossii (assembly GCF_949606895.1). Lineage (NCBI taxonomy): Eukaryota > Metazoa > Chordata > Actinopteri > Perciformes > Nototheniidae > Notothenia > Notothenia rossii. The sequence continues at coordinate 52,371,492 of NC_136905.1, read as the reverse complement.
GGAAAATAAAAATAAAATTGTTTTCCTCGGTTCCCAGGATTATGGAAACTTTGTGGGCGTCAGGCAGCCCACGTGTGTACTTTCATTTTCACACCCACACTTTTGTCTTGTGAAAGAGAGGAAATAATCCTCTGCTCAACATCCATGCCTTCATGACTCATTTGGCAACAGCAATCTGCACCCTCTCAACATTTATTCATTTATAGCTGTTTTGATGTGACACATTTGGCCTTGGACCAAATATGAACCAACAATGTAATTGATAAATATATATATTATACAGTGCTGTTTGAAACATGCATTATACATAACAATGTCCCCACTCTCTCCTTCCTGGGCGGTCCGATGTTCTTCCCTCCTTCAGGCTCGGGTCCTCTACCAGAGTTCTGGGATCCTGAGGGTTCTGCGCAGTGTCTTTGCTGTTCCTATGACTGCGTTCTTCAGGGATCTGGGATGTTGTTGCTGGGATCTGCTGGAGCCCCTGTATATCATTATATATAGTTCTCTGGTATCAGTTCGTGACTGCAGATATTTGAACACTGAGCTAGAAGTTGTTGAAAAGTTAGATGTTAGATTGCAAAGTATATATTGGTCCCACATCCTCTTCATGAAACCCTTTTCCCTGGAGTCCCTTGTGAAGTAGCATTAGTTCCATATTCTCTGCCCCTGTTCCACAAATGTCCAAGAACGTCTAGTTCAAGTTGTCCATTTCTCTTCGCTGACACAAACCTTGTTGTCCCGGGCGACGTTCAAGCCTGTATGACCCTCGTATTTGCAGTGTTACTCATGCCTGAGGTAGGCAGATAGCATTAAAGGTCTTGTCTATGGCCTCCCACTGGACTTGCAGACTTGAGCCAAAGTCAGTGGCCTTAAGATCTTCAATTCAATTAAGAGCCACAAATTGCTGCACATGCCATCTATCTTAGCCCTCGGCATCTCGGTTTATGGCCGTCAACATCTTGGTTTACATTTTAATCTTAGACGACCCAATGATACAATTAACTTTCATTCGGTCATTAGACATTTTGTATCATTTATTTTACTGTAAATTAGACCATAATTTACAAAATGGTAATTTTTTTCATAGAGTGCCACAGTGACGCGTCCTAAAACCCGGAGGTAAGCTGCGCATGGGTTTCCTCGACAAAAAAGCAATGAGACTTCTCCATAGGATTTTGGAAAATAGCTCGAAATAAGGTCTGTGGTTGACAAACATTTAAGAGACGGATCACGTTTTGTTCAGTCGGATAAATCTATCAATCATAAATCTATCGATTAGACACTGTGGCACTCTATTGGATTTACAGTGGAATACTCTCTGCTGGCCATAGAAAGAAAGCAGGTTTAAGGCACTTCTTCTTTGTCTTCATATTTCAGACCCTGACAGTGCCACCACCCCCCCATTGACTTAAACATTAAGCCATGTTAGTTGCTTAGTGGGAGATATATCAACAATAAAGTCTCTTTTGATTTTTTCAAATGACGGTAGAACTTGACGAAAATGTATAGAATGTAATAAAGACAACTAAAAGTTTAAAAAAAATTCAGTGTGCTTGATCTATATGAAGGTGCAGAAATCTTCTGATTAGCTTTGCAAGCTGAGCCTCAAACGGCCCATTTCAGGGTGAACAAGCAGATATTATGCTGAGATGGAACCATGCAGTGAACCTTAATAAAGACATCAGAGACGATACTATGTCTCTTAGACCAGCAGCACTGTTGTTCAGTGATGCCTGGCGTATGAAGAATGAAACTAGTGGAGCCAGAAAGGTTTTTTCCCCTCAGATTCTGCAGCCAGCGGCACCGTTACTCCACCAACTGACCACAGCAGAGAGACCCTGAGGTAGCCTTCTGTTCAGTTTCTAAATGTTGATACAGGGAATAAAACCCACTGAGTTCAGTTTGTCACGATGGGTTCGTACATCAATTAGGGAATACCCTGCAGTTATGGTTCATTTTTATTAAACGCCTTTGATCCCATATATTTTTTACTATCTGCATGTTATATTCCACTTGAACAGTTCTACAGAGTAAGACAATATACATAAAAACAAGCTTATTACAGCTTAGAATCTCAGTCAGAGGTTGTGCTCCGAGTCCAAAGAGATGCATCCATTCACTTATATTGTGTTTGACCATAGATGTAAGGAGAGTAGATATACACAGATCTGTCTGGACTGTTAAAAAGTCTTTATATTTTTCCAGCTCAAATGTAATTTTTGTCACTTGCAAAGTTTGCTTGGCTACGGGTTGGTTTCAGAAACAGGTTTGGAAGTTGTTTATAACGTCAAAGGAAATATACACAATTTCATGTTCACTGAATCGAGAATCACTTTTGAATTGAAATGCAATTCCCCAAAAGATTCCCATCTCTATGAAGGGCTAATGCAGATAATTCAAGAGAAGACATCTGTTGTGAGTCCTCTGTGTGTAAGTGTGGGTGTGTGTGTGGGTTATTAAGAGGAAATTGTAAATTGCTTTTTTCGGTTTTCGGCAATTCTTCCTATCGGTCATTTTAGAAAATGTTGGAATTAGACAAATTGCATCCTTCAATGCAATCCTTGATTTTGAACGATCATGCTGTATCAGTAATCTTGTCTGGCAATAGAAAGCCTTTGAATCTAAGACTAACTCTCCATTCCCCTAAACGTCCAAGTACTGAGAGTGCTCACAGTTACAAATCTTCTCCTGATGGAAGCAGCTTAGAGCACTATGAGCAGTCTGTAATGATGTGTGTGTGTGTGTGTGTGTGTGTGTGTGTGTGTGTGTGTGTGTGTGTGTGTGTGTGTGTGTGTGTGTGTGTGTGTGTGTGTGTGTGTGTGTGTGTGTGTGTGTGTGTGTGTGTGTGTGTGTGTGTGTGTGTGTGTGTGTGTGTGTGTGTGTGTGTGTGTGTGTGTGTGTGTGTGGGACAAAAGGTGAAGGTATTGATGGGGAGTTAGAAGGCATCAGAGCCGAAGTACCTAGGTCAGCTATTCAGCATCTATAGATTGTAACTTAATCCCTGTTTAAACACACACACACACACACACACACACACACACACACACACACACACACACACACACACACACACACACACACACACACACACACACACACACACACACACACACACACACACTCACACATGCATACGTTGCCCTATCCCCCCATGCTCTTATCAACACATATGTCTTTTGTTACGTACATGTTCCACGCGCCATTTCCCTAGCCCTATAGTCCATTCGCTCAGCGCTACAGCGGGCCGCTTGCCCTTCACACACATGCACTGCAGCCCTCTGACACAGGAGCACTCTGTCAGGAGAGCTGCTGCACGCCTGAGGGATGGACGATTTCATTTTCACTAAATCCAATTCCACTTGACAATGGCAGGATGAGTTATCCAGGCTGGAAGGAGGCTGGGTTTGAGTAAACACTGTTGCCGATAACCTCAGAGGTCATTTATCAGGATTCAGTGACGGCAGTGCAAGTGAGAGCCGCTCTCCCAACAAAGGCTCATTGTTGAGAGGGGGACACTGATGTCATGGCGCTATATTTCCGGAGATCAGGAACTCCCAAGGGAGGGCCTCTGTAATGTAACGAGGATTATCTTTAGCTGTGAATTGTTTCCTGATATCCAGTTCTGCATGATTCACATCAGTTGAGAAGCAAGCAGGCATCTTTCTGTAGAAGAGGGTCTGCTTTCATTTCGAGTAAACATCCATCTGCTTGGAGCTTGAGCTACGGATTCACCTGCATCTTATTTGGGAACAATAGTAAGCTGCAGGAATGAGGTCTTAAAGCCCGAAATGAGTTGGCATTTTAAAACTTTCAGTCCTTGTCTCCAATGATTTGTTGGTTGTTTTTTAAGTCAGATGCCTAAAATAAGATCTGAATTCAACACAAGCTTAAGAGATTTATAAAATGTGTCAGTAAACACCTTGCTTGTAAATGTCTGAAGCTTTTGCGTGTCTCAAAAACGCCGGTTGATAACAAGTGGATAAACGTTATCACGCCAAACATTAGCCAACTTTAGCTTAGCGGTGGCGATGTGTACTAGGTTAAGCATTACGTTAGTTTTTACTTTTGGCTTCAAAAATCATAAAAGTGGTGTACATGTGGAGATTATCCGACTAAACTAAATGTATCGTAGAACTGTAAACACGTGCTTGCCAAAGCTCTGATCTTCTTTAATGTTCCAAAGTCGTATGGAGAAATCCCAGCCACACAATGAATCCCACTAACTTTGGTGATCCCCAAATGTTCCTCTGGTCAGCTTAAAACAGAGTCCTGCATCGGGTTGGGTACCCGCAAAAACAGTGATTCGCGGGTGGTATTTTTTCAAACGCTTTTTTGCGGGTTCGGTTCAGGGTAAAACAAAGATGATGCGGGTCGGGTCGCGGGTGTTGCATAATAAATATATTAAAATGATAATAATTTAGTTTAATGTTTAAATCCTCAGACCTCTCCCCCGCGGAACCGCGCATAATCATAACCTGTGCAGCGCATCAAACTGCTAATAAGCGCGCCACATTCGAATTGGCTGAGGTGAAGCTCTCCAGCGGAGAATACAGCATTTTCAATATCTCTTCCTCAAGAGCGAAATCCAACGTCTGGGAGGCTTTTGGTGTCATCCTAGATGGAGAAAATAACCAACATCCCACGCTTTTTGAGACAAATATGCAACTGCGTGTGTTAATAATTGCACGTTTTCACTGCTCATATATATAAGGGTTCGGGTCGGGTTGCGGATCTTGTGCCGACGGGTCGGGTCGGGTTGCGGAACTAATTGGCAATATGTGTGGATAGTGGGGCGGTTCCGGTATTGCACGTCGCGGGGGCGGGGCGGGAGCGGGTCTTGAAAATCAAACCCGTGCAGGACCCTGGCTTAAAGTGCTGCTTTTGAGTTACATATTTCAACAACTAATGGATGGAAGCATGATATTTGATACAGATGAACAGGGTAAATCTGATGATTCCCCATGTATGCGTCATCAACATTTGAATTTGTCCTGTCCTTTGTCCTGTTAGATAAACAAAGGGAGGATGCAGGCGAGACATGATAGAATGTACTATTTGAACGTAGTTTCAATCAAAAATTTTGTTCAAATTTTCACTAGATATGTCCGCGGGGCATGTTCTAAGAATAGCACTAGTACACTGTTGTTATCACCTAAATTGCTTCCAACTTGTTGGATTAATTTCCCATTATTTCATTAATGTATTTTTACACTAACTGCATTTTGTTTGTCTGAATGCAGCAGTAGGAATATTTGTTTGCATTTTCATAAAAACTGCTTTCATAAATGATTCAAGCTGGGGTAGTGCTCCTGTCAGCAAATAGATGTCTTCACACACAAACACACACACACACACACACACACACACACACACACACACACACACACACACACACACACACACACACACACACACACACACACACACACACACACACACACACACACACACACACACTCACACTCACACTCACACTCACACTCACACACATATACTGTATATATAAGCACTACTCAGTATACCCCACAGACACCATCAGATGAAAATAAGACATAATCAGGGCAGGGGAGAAGACAGAAGAGGGGGGGAGGAAAGTAGGGCAGCAGAACGTTGGACTGTACCTACACACACACACGCACACACACACACACACACACACACACACACACACACACACACACACACACACACACACACACACACACACACACACACACACACACACACACACACACACACACACACCAACCTAGTGAAGCCCAGCAGGCAGAGTATAGAAACATCCAGGAGTGAATAATTCATCACAGAGCAGACCGGGCAAGGACCTGCCCCCAGAGCTACTGCTACACACAGATATTAATTAACAAACACTAATCATTCAACAATTTCACTCTGTGTGTGTGTGTGTGTGTGTGTGTGTGTGTGTGTGTGTGTGTGTGTGTGTGTGTGTGTGTGTGTGTGTGTGTGTGTGTGTGTGTGTGTGTGTGTGTGTGTGTGTGTGTGTGTGTGTGTGTGTGTGTGTGTGTGTGTGTGTGTGTGTGTGTGTGTGTGTGTGTGTGTGTGTGTGTGTGTCAGGGTTTGATCAACCTTAGATGTGTGTGTTTGATTGATGGTTCTGCCGGGTTGAATGTAGGCTATTGGAGCAAGTGGTACTTGGGCAGGAGGAACCTCATATGTGTGGGTGATGTTAAGGTGTCGACTATAGAGCGCTGCAGGAATGGGTTCTAAACAACAATGATGAGCTTGCACTGTCACAGATGTCATCAGTGAGTTTTTGGTTTTGAAGTACAAAACCCACAGGTGAATGTCTGAAGATCCTTTGTTTCATCTAACCAAAAACACATTCAAAACACGAGACAAAGGAACACATTTCCGGCTTTTGACTCATTCCTGCACCAGTCTTTAGTTTTCATACAATCACGAAGAAGATTTACCAAACTTGAATGTGCTTTATGTAGAAGCAGTTCAATTTGTCATCATTAGGGCTGTTTAGAGCCTAATATAATCCTTCTATGAAGTAAACACTGTGGCCTTTAGAGTTTTCAGTGGTGTCACATACTGTTATATCTCACAGGCTCCGCCCTCTACTGGACTCTATTGGTACTGCCCAAAATCGACCTCACTGCGAGCGTTCACCTTCTGAGAAATCTATAAATGTAGCCGGCACCCGGGGGAGGGCCTACCTGAGTGCGCACGCAGGCCCACAGTATATAAGGCGGCCTCGCCTCCCGCCCGTCATTCTTTTCTCTTCAGCGAGCAGGATAAACAACTGAGAGAGCTGTGCCATCCGACCTCTGCAGCTCATCCAGAATGCAGTGGCTCGTCTGGTCTTCAACCTTCCAAAATGTTCCCACACCACGCCGCTCCTCCGCTCCCTTCACTGGCTTCCAGTAATTGCTAGAATCCACTTCAAAACAATGGTACTTGCGTACCATGCTGCGAATGGATCTGACCCTTCCTACATCCAGGACATGGTTAAACTGTACACCCCAGCGCGTGCACTTCGCTCTGCATCAGCCAAACGGCTCGCTGCACCAGCACTGGGAGGGGGACCCAAGTTCCCATCAGCAAAAACACGTGGGTTTACTGTCCTGGCTCCAAAATGGTGGAATGAGCTCCCCATTGACATCAGGACAGCAAATAGCTTACACATCTTCCGGCGCAGACTGAAAACTCATCTCTTTCGACTCCACTTCGAGCGATAGAATTACTAACAAATAACTATTAACAAAGCACTTATAGACTAATAAAGGACTGGCTTATCTAAAGCCAGTTGAATAGCACTTGAAATGTTTGGCTCTATGAAACCTGATGTACTTATATGATTCTGTTTTCTTCAAGGTTGTATCTTCCTGGTCGAATGTACTTACTGTAAATCGCTTTGGATAAAAGCGTCAGCTAAATGCAATGTAATGTAATGTAAGGAGAGAGAAGAACATTTAGAAGACTGGAAAACTCACCAGTCCTTGAGCACCGAGGACGGCTTGCAGTCTCCCTCCTGTAATGCCTGCCGGATGGTACCACAGTTTAGCCACTTCGTTTCAGATTATTGCTCCATTATGCTGGATTATTTGGACAGAATATTCCGGCTCGGTACGCAGATGGCAGCAGCGGCCAATAATCTTGGTGTGTTGGGCGTGTCTCTGATTTCCCCTCAGCAGGCCGCCCCGACCCCCCGCCTCAGGACGGGAGTGATTATTTGGACCGCTGTATTGGCCCGATGAACAATCAGGTCCACGGTGTAGCTGTCGCAGCTGGCCGTGTGATGTCCCTGGCCGCAATGGTGTCACGTCACGTGTGGCTGGGACTCACTGCGCTGTCCAGGAAGGACCGCGAGGATCTCCTTGGGGCCCCCGTATCCACGGAGGTGGTCTTTGGGTCGATCACGCCGGTCACCCAGCGCTCCCGCCGCCTGGAGGAAGAGAGACTGCAGCTCAGCTGTATGCTGCCGCTGGCTCTTCCTCAAGCTCCTCACTCAGGTAGGCCCGCCCGCAGGGGCCAGCTACGTTGATAGATTTAGTTATAGATAGGTCGAGGGCAGTACCCATAGAGTCCAGTAGAGGGCTCCGTCTGTGCTTATATAACTAGGGTTACAATACGTAACCCATCGTTTTCAGCAGTATAGCAACAAAGAGTAAAAGTTAGCAATGTTCCTCCTCTCCAGTTGTAATTTTACACTTGGGGGATAATGGATATGAGTGAGCTGCCGTCGGCTGAAGCTCCTCGGCTCTCCTCACACGTTACAGCTCAGAATACATGATGAAACCAAAGGCAATGTGTGGTTTACCAAAACCCCTCATCTGTCTCTGAACAATTTACCCAGCGTGGTTGGGTGCGAGCAAAACACGTAGAAGCATAACTGAACACTGCTAATTCAAAGTGTGAAATGGGGAAATGTTTACGCAATTTCTTCAAATTATTTTTTGTATTTTGTACTGGTGTAGTCAATACTGACTGCAGAGCCTCCTCTGGCTTTCACATCTCAATTACTCATGCTCACAGGCTGTTACTTCAACTGTAATGCAACAAACTGGGTATCCTTTATAGACTTGAAGGAACTTCTTACAAACCTCAATGATTTTAAAGCAATACATCTTGTTATTATAGTCAAAAGCATAGGAGGTGATAAAGCTCAGGATAGGGAAGGATAATATTTGACCAACTATTATATTTGTTTTAAACAGAAGATGTTATTATGTTGACAACAGCCGCTCTATGCACCCTCCGACCAACAATAACACACATAACAGGAGCTGAAGGGGGGGGGGGGATGGTGAGTACAGCAGGTGCTTATTAATTTTTACCAAAACAACGATGCTGGGCTAATGCAGGTTACTACTTGTTCATTGTCATAACACAAACACAACGATTTGAGAGCAGCCAGGCTGTGGAGGCACAGAAGGATCAGGAGCCCTGCCCTTTTGTTTTAAACAGGGCAGATGTGTGTAAATCTTTTCAAAGGGTTAACCCACACAAGGCTCCTGGACCTGATGGCATCCCTGGCCGTGTTCTCAGAGTGTGTGCAATTCAGCTGGCAGAGGTGTTCACAGACATCTTCAACAGGTCCCTGCTGCAGTCTGTAGTCCCCACATGTTTTAAAAACTCCACCATCGTTCATGTCCCCAAAAAGACAAAAATCGCCCAGTGGCACTCACCTCCATCATCATGAAGTGCTTTGAGCGGTTAGTCAAAACACTCATCACCTCCTCCCTCCCTGACTCTCTGGACCACCTGCAGTTTGCCTACAGAGCAAACGGGTCCACAGACGACGCCATAGCCCTCACCATCCACACTGCCCTCTCACACCTGGACCAGAGGAACACATATGTGACAATGCTGTTCCTTGATTACAGTTCAGCTTTCAACGCCATTGTGCCCTCCAAGCTGGTCATCAAGCTCAGAGACCTCGGGCTCAACAGCGCCCTCTGTGACTGGATCCTGAACTTCCTGACGGGCAGACCCCAGGCAGTGAGGGTGGGAAACATCACATCCTCCACCCTGATCCTCAACACCGGAGCCCCTCAAGGCTGCGTGCTCAGTCCTCTCCTCTACTCCCTGTTCACTCACGACTGCGTGGCCACACACAGCTCCAACACCATCGTGAAGTTTGCTGACGACACGACCGTCATCGGCCAGATCACAGACGGCGACGAGACGGAGAGAGGAGGTCGAAAACCTGACATCTTGGTGCCAGGATAACAACCTCCATCTCAACGTCAGCAAAACAAAGGGGCTGATTGTGGATTACAGGAAGCAGTAGAGAGAGGGACACGCCCCCATCGCCATCAATGGGACTACGGTGGAGAGAGTCAGCAGCTTCAGGTTCCTCTGTGTCCACATCACTGAGGACCTGACATGGACTCATCACTGAGGACCTGACATGGACTCATCACACCATCACCATCAGCAAAAAAGCTTGACAGCGGCTCTTCTTCCTCCACAGGATAAGGAGTTTAACATGGATTCCTGGATACTCTGCAACTTCTACAGGTGCACCATAGAGAGGATCCTGATCTTCTACAGGTGCACCATAGAGAGGATCCTGACCTTCTACAGGTGCACCATAGAGAGGATCCTGACCTTCTACAGGTGCACCATAGAGAGGATCCTGACCTTCTACAGGTGCACCATAGAGAGGATCCTGACCTTCTACAGGTGCACCATAGAGAGGATCCTGATCTTCTACAGGTGCTCCATAGAGAGGATCCTGATCTTCTACAGGTGCACCATAGAGAGGATCCTGATCTTCTACAGGTGCTCCATAGAGAGGATCCTGATCTTCTACAGGTGCACCATAGAGAGGATCCTGACCTACAGGTGCACCATAGAGAGGATCCTGATCTTCTACAGGTGCACCATAGAGAGGATCCTGATCTTCTACAGGTGCACCATAGAGAGGATCCTGACCTTCTACAGGTGCACCATAGAGAGCATCCTGATCTTCTACAGGTGCACCATAGAGAGTATCCTGAACTTCTACAGGTGCACCATAGAGAGCATCCTGACCTTCTACAGGTGCACCATAGAGAGGATCCTGACTGGCTGCATCACGGCCTGGTACGGCAGCTGCACCGCCCTCAACCGTAAGACTTTACAGAGGGTGGTGAAAACTGCACAGAACATCACCAGGACAGAGCTGCCATCCATGGAGGACCTCTACTCCCAGCGGCTCAGGAAGAAAGCCCTCAGGATTACAAAAGACCCCAGCCACAAACTCTTCAGTCTGCTGCCGTCTGGCAGGCGCTACCGCAGCATCCGGACTAAAACCACCAGACTCAGGGACAGTTTCATCCCACAGGCCATAAGACTATTAAACACCTGAACTGTTGAAGCAAAATCTGTTAAACACCTGAACAGTTGAAACAACATCCCTAATTCATCTGGCTGCTACTTAAACATTATTTAAAAATTATTTATCTATTTACCTATATATCCTATTTCAAAAACTTGCATATAGACTCTTATTGCTCTATTTCACTTTTTTAAAACAATATTTCTTTTTGTATTACTATTTATTATTTACTTTTACTATATTTTTCTGTTTATCTGTATTTTGTGTTGCACTGTTGGAGAAGCCTGTGACACAAGATTTTAATCGGAAAACTACACCGTAGCTATGTTCGTATGACAAATAAAGAACCTTGAACCTTGAACAACACATTACTTGAATTCAGAATGAACTAACTAGATTAATACGCAAAGTGTATGACAACAAACAAACAACAAACAAACAATCTAAATCTGTGAAAGTATCTGTGGATTTACTAAATACTGTTATGACCTAAAACTAATACAGAGCCACTGACCTTGGCTCATACTTAACTCTCCTAGCTGTAGTTGCTGGAGATTATGTAATTAGCATTAGCCTGAGACGTTAAGGGCATATCGGTGTGCAAAATAGTAATGGTCAATCATTTAGGGACAAGTTAGCCGACCTGGTTCTAAGATTCAGATCACCTTTATGAATCCCCAAATGCAGTCTTTACTCTGTTGTTATTTTACAATTACACATAGGCCCGAAATACACTCACATGCAAAAACAGGAAATATAGACATGCAATCATGAAGAGGTGGCAGAGTGAAAGCGGCTACCAGTGTTATGGAGCCAGGGAGAAGTTGGGGTTTGCTGCCTTGCTCAAGGACACCTCGGCAGTGCGGCAGGACTGGGGCAACCATATTTGTGCCAAAATCTGTATTTTTGGTCCGATCGGGAGCTGCTTTTTAAAGGGGCTCTACTATGCTCATTTTCAGGGTCATATCAGTCTGTAGTGTCTCTACTGGGACATGTATCCATGCTTTAATGTTCAAAAAGCTTTTTATTTTTATGTGCTGCAGCACCTCTTTTCACCCTCTGTCTGAAACCAGAGCGCAGTCACGTACAATGTCTTGGAGCGCTAGCCAATAGAAGCGCAAATGTTATGTAGTGATGTCACTATTTTACGGAAGTAAACAAAGGAGTCCAATGGAGGCATTTCAGGCAGGGTGGGGTAGAGAAACTCCCTCTGAAAGAAACACAGGGATGTTTGCCTTTGCAGACCATTTACATGCACACAAACCTAACTCACTACGGGAAAGGGAAAGGGAAAACCCCCAACAAGGCATAGTAGGGCCTCTTTACAATTCTAAAAAAGTACTGTGAATAATGAGAGTAACAGAGTTCTATTCGCTCTGGCCCTAGAGACTGAATTGAAGAATAGTTTCTATACGTTAGCTTATTTCTGTCTCCTCTACTGCAGTAGGAAATTAAATACCTGGTACCAAAAACGGTTAATAGGGTTAATAGCAGAATATAAATAGTAATAGTGAAGTTTCTATAGCCAACAGTGTGCCTTTTCCTCCTTTCTTTAGTTGTTACTTTCAGCAGGCAGCTAAATGAATGCGCAGTGGGTAAATAGTGTTAGAGAACAATGTGAGAGAGAGCCTGCAGCGCTCCTGAAGGGGGGGGGGGGGGGGGGAGATCTACTGTTTTCAGATGATTTGCCACAGGGAGGACAGCCAGAACACTGCTTCAGCAAGCTCTGCCTATTCAGAAGCCATGAGTCAGCAGAAAGCAGCGTCCTCTCTGGCTGCTGACACACACACACACACACACACACACACACACACACACACACACACACACACACACACACACACACACACACACACACACACACACACACACACACACACACACACACACACACACACACACACACACACACACACACACACGGCTCAGGGCTGTGAGACAGACAGACTGCACGCTCAGCTGTCTGTGTTGGGGCTTATGTACTGTAAGGCAGTGAAATTAATCACAATGGAAAGACCTGCCTGCAACCATATGAGAAGCTCCTTTCTATCTATTATGCTTTTTAATATCCATCTGTACATATATGTTTGTGTAGTCAGATAACCTTATACACATATCTTACAGTTTATCACAATTCACAACAATAACCCTGCAGGTTACCAAAACATTGATACATTTAAAGAGAATTGACTATGCATTTCCAACACACTAATACTGTAGGTGTTGGACCACATTACATTATTAATGACAATTAATGCAGTTATGATAATTAATGATGTATCTATTATTTGTTAATAATACAAAATAATTACGACTGTCTTTTTTTAATTTAATTGTTTATTTGTGGATTACATTTTTATTAATTATTAATAATATACAGTCCAGCAAGAGGCAGAAAACATACTGGGCTTATTTCCGACTTCACAAAACGTATATACGACTCCACAAAACTGCACTTCAAAATCATTATTTTATTTTAATATTTTCATTTGTGTTAATGTTTCATTATTAAATAATGTTTCAATAATTTTTTTTATTTGAACAAATATTTTTGTAGTATTCATAAAGGTATAATAAAAGAAGAAAAATGCAGAACTTTACACTTTAAATACTTGTTTTTAAATACCATTTAATTGAATTGTTATTGGGATATTTAACAAGGTTATTGCTTATTGCTTATTTCCCACATTTTATGCAGACCTAATACTTTGTTCCCACTGCTTCTTACCCTCTATTTTGTTTTGTGAAGGGTGCTAGAGGGAGTGATGTCGGCAGACGAGGAGCGGGATGGAGAGGCGGCAGCGCCCCTGTACGTGTATGAATCCAAGGTCCACTGTGCCAACGTGCTGTTGAGCCTGGAGGAGCAGCGGCGGCAGGGCATCCTGTGTGATGTCACGGTGCTGGTGGAGGGCCGGGAGGTCCGCGCTCACAGGGCCGTGCTCGCCGCCAGCAGCCGCTACTTCCTGCAGGCCCTGCTGGGGCACAATGGGACAGGAGAGGTGGAGCCCATCATTAACCTGCCAGACAAGGTAAAGGGCCACAAAGACAACAAAGAACACACAGGCAGTTCCACGGGGATGGGTCTGAGGTCATTTTGAAGAGAAAGGGTAACGGGAAACTCAAACTTTGTCTGGGAAAATAACCTTTTGTAATACAGGGTCATTAGATGTGGGCTGTCTTTAGGGTACTCATAATACACCTTTTCCTCCTTGCCCTATCAGCACATCTCCAAGGAACAACAGTTTAATATGTTCCCTGGGCAGCATTGGACATTCTGTAGGGACTTGGCTTGGGAATAAGTGCCAAATAGAGAGGTCCCTTTTCCCTTCCTGGGCACAAGGCAAGACACTACAAACCAGCAACGTACTGCATTATATAACACAGAAGTTAAAACAACTGGACCCAGTACAGATCCTTGGGGCACCCCACAGCTAACGTCTGCTGATCTGTCATCATCAATGCAAAAACGCTAGTGTTTTAAGTAGGGAGAATATCATTGTCGAGCAGTGCCACTGATACCCACCCATGTCTCTGCAGGGTCCTAGAGGATATTATGGTCAGTGGTATTAAATGCCCCGCTTAAACCAGTAGAACAAGAATGGATTTATGACTAGAATCAGCTAAAATAAATACAATTTAAGACACTTAAGAGTTTCAGTACTAGAAATCTAGAGTCAAACTTTACATTGCGCTTTGTCCATGAGTGACAATTAAAATGTCCAACTCTCCATTTCTATTTCCATAAGGTATGTGTTCAGAATAGTCTTACAAGCCTGCTGTCACAGTGAAGGCTGAGGGGGTGCACATTTTCTATAGTTCTCTCCTCAAATGCCTCATATGTAAGCCATGACAGAGTTTCCGTTAGCCGGTAATTACCGGACTATGACCGGTAACATATGCTGAAGACCGGCAAATCTAAATCTCTCCGGTCAAAAATGATTTCCCCTTATCGCAATACCGCATCAGTTGCGCCACTTCTGTGACAGACAAGAAGAGTCAATACGCTACATGCACAGTCACTTCCTTTCTAATGTCTGACATTTAATGTGGAGAAAGAGATTTATCCTCCTGAAGGGGACACTTTGAACCCTCATGTAAACAAATCCTTAATGCTGCACAATGCTAAGCAACGCTTATTGGTGTCCTTTAATACTCAGGCAGTCATATCATTAGCTAGAAGCTATATGGACATAAATGCGAGTGAAGTCTAATCGGACGCGAGAGAGAGAGATCAGAGAGCAGATCAGCTGCTGCTGTCGACGGAGACACGCAGCTCTGCATGATCACAGCTCCGCCCGCTTTGACGGACCGGTGGGCGGAGCAAAACACACACTTCAAGTTAGACCTAACACACTTAGCTAGTTTATCTACCTCTGGAACATGGCAAAGACAGTCGCTGTTGTATCTGTGTCTGTATCATGTTGTTGTGAGTCCGGACGGAGCAGATACAACGTTAGCTTAGCCTGATCGATCCGATCTCCATTCAGAAAACACGCATTTGAAAAGGTTTTTCGCCTGCCGTCTGTCTGCAGACTTGTCAAAGCATTAATTCATGGTTTTTACTAACCGTTATCAGTATGTTGTTACTTCAGTATCATTTTGAAACTAAATCATGGTTCATCATATATGTTGATCATCATCTATGATCATTAGGGATGCACCGAATATTCGGCCGCCGAAAATTATCGGCCGAAAATGGTTAAAAAGGCCGTTTCGGCTTTCGGCCGAAAGGGTTTTAGCACTGAAAAAATATCACCGAATGTCAGGGAACAGGGTTACGTTGGTAAGCTAACGTGTTGTTGTGATGACGTAATCAAAAGGCGGCGACAAGCACGGCGCGGGACCATGCTCGCGGCTGGCTCACAGCCAACATGTCTGGCGCTTGGAGATATTTAAAAATATCAGAGAAAGAGGCGCAGATTGCGATTTGTAAAACGTGTTCAGCTGACATTTCTCGAGGGGGTGTAACTGCAAAGACTTTCACCACTTCGGGATTACTCCACCACTTGAAATCAAAACACCCGGACAAATATGCGGACTATGATCAAATCACAAGCACTGACAGCGAGAGACTGTTCAGCGCTGCCTCTCATGTGCTTGATGAGAAGAGGAACAGACTTATGGCTGATAAAGCAGAGAAGCTACTGTTCATTAAAAATAACCTCCCACTTTTCCTTAATAAGTAGACAAGGCTGGCTTATCATAAGCTTATCTAGTTCTACATGTCTAGTCTATACCCACTTTCCTGAACAATTTTCATTGTGAGTTATAATTCACCATCTCAGGTTATCATTAGGGGGAAATGACAGCAGCACAGTGTTCAATATATTGTACTTTCGGTATCTAAATGATACAATGTTGTTTACATTGCTCATGAGGACAGACCACCTTATTTGCAGATTCTTGAAATTGTAATTTAATTTGTAATTGATTGTGGATTTTGTATCCAGTTTTCACTTTATGTATCTTTATACAATGTTTACTACTTTGCTTATGAAATTGAATTGTAATTTCATTTGTAAATAGTTACATTCATGTGGATTTATCCAGTTTGCACATTTGTATGCATGCACTTATAGGTGCATTTGTTGTTGTTGAAGGCCTGGCTGTTACAGTCTTTATTTACACTATTTTGTTGTGGGCCTACTGGCCTAGATGTTTATTTTAAAGCACCTTGGCTTTGTTCTGAATGCACTTTGTTGTAGTTATCCTATAGAGAAAAGAAAATGCACTTGACTTGGAATTAATGTACTGTATGCATTCAAAAGTGCTGAATAAATGTTTTATGGACCCATAATAGTGATTATTATTTAAGTTAAGTTTTGCCATAATCATGTCTTTTTCCATAATCAGGTAGCTGAACAACTTTGGTAAAAAATTTATACATTATATATATATATTTATATTAATCATTTTCGGCCTTTCGGCTTTCGGTTTTCGGCCAACTGTTTCCTATTTTCGGTATCGGTTTCGGCCAAGAATTTCCCATTCGGTGCACCCCTAATGATCATCTATGTTCATTTTGTTGTAGTTGGTTTCTACCACAGTATAGAGGAAGGGAAAGATTATTATTATTAGTGCGAATGCTGTTTGAAGCATTCCACTATAGTTCTTTAAATCTTTATTCTTCTTATTTCAACCAATACTTTGCTGTCGAATAACTTCATTATACTTTCAGCTACAGAAACCATTCAAATATCAGACTATTAAGCCTTTTCAGCACATGATGGGAAACGTTCAACTTTTTCAAAATATGTTATACTTTTTGAAATATTCAGCTTTTTAAACTCTTTTTTAAACACAGAACTCAATGGGAGGAACCTTAAAATCCTCTTTTAACTACACCATGCGCCAAATGCTACTCCTTCCACATACTTTCAGCTAGAGACTTCATTCCAACTTTAAAATGATCACAATACCTTCAGCTATAAAAGTCATTCTTCAGATTTTTTAGATATTTAACTTAGTTTGGAGCTTGGTAAAGAGGCCTTCTTCAGATTTGAACATTAGTGTGTATTGAGCAGCTCGTTAAGGCTTAGAGTGCTTTGATCTCAAAACAGAGTGGAGGACAGCTGGAAATTTGCCCCAGTTTTTTTTTTTAAACCTGCCATAATTCCCAAACCCTACACTCCTTTTTTCCATGACAAACGCAGGAAAACCTCTCCTCCGTTGAAAAATAAAAAAAATAAGAAAAGATATTAAACAAAATGCCTCTTGAGGGCATAAAGAGACAAAAACTTGTCAAAAAGTCCAGCTAGCTCCCAATAGAATCCCATGTTACATTTTTCCGGAATTTTCTTCAGAACCGAGAAAAGTACACTTTAGACAAACTGCTGATGCTCACTTTCTGGTCATTTTTTTTATAGGAGCCATAGTTTTTGAACAGGTGGCAAAATGGTCAGATATAATCCTCAATGCATTCTTAATGACACTCAGTGCTGCAGCTGGTAACCATGTTGTTGCTGGGCAGATTGAAACCTCTGATCTCTGGGCTCACACAGGTGTTATGATTATTTGTTATGATTAGGTGCTCAGCACAGAAACAAACACTGACAAACACACTGGACTTTAACAGACTGTCTCAGCCTATTATCTTCTGTCTGATGGAGACTTCATACAGACTTCAACAGGTTCCACATATTTTATACATTATTGATGACGTTTTAGTCGAAAAGTTTGCAGTCAAAATATTCTGCTGCTTTCCCAAGCTTTTTTACTTTATTTTCTCTTCTTAATACAAATTAATTCAGTACTACTTACATCTGATATTTAACTCCTTCAGCCTACTTTCAGCTGCAGAAACTATTCAACTATTAACTTATTCAGCTATTTCAGGACATTGAGGCTATATATGTTGTTGTTTATACCTTTTTTTTTTAAAAACCTTTTCTTTTAAACATTAAGCTTCTTCACTATTTGTCCTACTCTTCCAGTTTAACATTTCACTTTCAAGTTAAGTCAAGCTAAATTCAGCCACAAATGTTCACAGTTACAGCATTCGCACACATTTTCTGCAGGATTTTTTTTTATAGTTATTATCTATTATTCCCGTGTTATTATCCAAAGTTACTGTACACTTTTGAATAATGTAGTTATCTACTATAATTAGTTTGTTTAATATAGAGTCGTAATGATTTTTTTTCTTTTAAAGCTCAATAAATAACAAAGAAGACCTTTGACCGGCACTTTTCTCATTTTGTCCGGAAGATTTAAACTTTAACGGACATGTTGACCGGCAACACAAAAATTCTAACGAAAACTCTGAGGCATGAATATAAATGTGGTTGTGGTTACTTTGCTGCTGTTTCCATTCAGCACCACGGCTGATCAGGGAACAGTTCCATGTGCCCCAGATCTGTCATATTGATTAATATGTCTGTGTGACTCCACCTTACAGTGATCACTCACACAGGCCTGTTCCACTACAACCCCCCCTCCCCCCGTATGTCTCTCAGCATGGTTTTATTTACCACGTTCTGTCTGCTGTCCGCTCACTTCTCTACATCATTTATTTTCAGGACTGAGGACGCTGCTGTTTTCTTTCCGGAGGGAATTGTGTGTTTCATGTGCACCTGGAAATAAAGGTGTCAATTTAATGAAAACAATCATCTGAGAATTTCTGCCATTTAATTGTGTGAGATGGTCTATCATCTGAATCTAGCCTCCTAATTATGATCCCATATCAAGATTGGAGCATTTAACTTTAAAAATCTAAATGTAGGTTAAATGTTTGTATTAGCTGAACCAAACATAACATGGTAGTGAAAGCAGTGTTTATTTAAATAAACAGAGCGTTTATTTAAATGTGGAAGAGCAATACAAATATGTTGTCACTTATACAAAGGAATAAAAATGATGAATAAACATGATCTCAATATTGATCAATATAATGGTGATTATCATTGTTGACATAATCAGGCAGGATAATATGTATTCATTCCGTACACATGTAGTTGCATTTCACTTTTCTCTTGCAAGGTTGAAAGTTAATGGTCATTAGTAATGACCTGAAAAAGGTGTGTATATATTGTCATATTGTAAGATGTAAATTCATTCAAGTTACGGCCCATCCACACAGCGGCGTGTGTTGACGCTCCACCATTCACTTTGAATGGGGTGACGTCACTTTTCGCCGAACTGCATTGTGGGAAGCGACGCGGAGCGTTGTTGGCGTGGCTCGCTGCAAGTTGAGCAATGTTCAACTTTTGAAGCCTCGGCAGAAGCGTCAGCCAATTGAATCATATGCCAGTACAAGCTCTAGCCAATCAAACCGTTGCTTGTGTGTCCGGGGCGAGAGATTCATGTGATTGGTTGTTGGTCGAGTTTCAGACACGCCCGCCGGCAAGCGACAACGCACGCCACTGTGTGGACGGGCCGTTAGATACAAGCTAGATTTAGGCCTGAGCATTATGACCAGCCCTTGATGTCCTAACAATATGTGAATGTGAAGTTCAGATACTTTGAAATTATTGAGGCTTGAATACAAGGTCATATTTGAAAATGTAAAATGTGTCTCATTCTCTTTTTCAAAAGTGTAGGCAAAATCTCAGTCTGCGATGGCCAAGTCTACACAGGATGCACAGCGGAGCAGGACTTTAGCACTGGCACTGGTTACAATGTTTACACTACTGCGCAATGCTTGTGCTGGATATAAATGAACATTGACTCACTTGAAATTGTATATTTAAGGCACTGACATCTCCACCCTTGTCTCCTCTGCAGGTGACTGCTAAAGGTTTCGCTCCGCTGCTTCAGTTTGCCTACACAGCCAAGCTGGTTATAAGTCGGGAAAACATCCATGAGGTCATCCTGTGCGCTGACTTCCTGGGTGTTCACAATTTGGAGGACTCCTGCTTTCGGTTCCTTCAAGCCCAGCTTCAGAATGACAGCCAACACGCCAGCAATGGCAAGGTGGAATACGATGAAGACATCACGGCGGACGATGCAGTTTTTTCTGAAGCGATATGCTCTGATGACTCTTCAGAGAACACGCAGCAGACCAATCACGTAGCAAGCACTGCGTCCCTTCCCACTGACCTTTCTCAATGTCCTAAATACGGGAACTATCAGTACCAGACCAGTGATAACAAGCACAACGGAGAAGAGCATCATGGCAGTGATTACTCCAACCATACCTCAGTAAGTCCTTTGAGCTCACAGCTCAGGGACAACAGCACTACTTCTCAAACTCTTCTCACCCCCTCCATGATCAAAGAAGAACCATTTGGGTTTGAGGGAGAAGGGGATGACAGGAGCGGTAGCAACCCAGAGTTGTGTACCGAGGAGGTGCTGGAGATGGAGCTGGAGGTGGAAGGGGATCCAGTAGCAGCTGAGCACTCCCTGGGCCGAGGCTCACCTTCTTCCTGTTTGCGCTCCTACCTCCAGAGAGGCGGCTTAGATCTCAGCGGCGTGCCCAGCACCACCATCCAGCAGCTACTCACCAACAGACTGACCCTCAACCACTACAAGGATCTGGTCAAGGACAGGCAGAGGGATAAGAGGGATTATATGTGTCGAGGGGACCTTAAGAATGCAGATGGCATTGGCAAGAACATGGATGGACCGGTCTCCAAAGCCTCCTCCTCACAACACGAGGGGGAGCTGGACAGAGCCAGCGTCATTTTCTCTTCAGCAGCTGGAGAGCAACAGATGTTGGCCAATTCCTACATGGACGATCATTTCAGAGATAAGGTCTCGACCCTGATGCAGGTAGAAGCTCCTTCTTCTGGTCGGTCCCGCCTCCCCTCCAGCTGCCCTGTTCCCATCAATACATCAGCGCACTCCCCCCCCCCCTCTGAGCCCCACACCCAAACGTCCAGCTCCCGGTCCTCCTTCTCGTACCCAGAGGACGCCGGCAGCGGTAGCTCACCTTTCAACCTCCCCCAGTTTGACTTCTCCACATCCCCACACTCAGGCTCCACATCTGGACTGTCTCTCTCGCAGAGGAACCCCCACAGCGGAGAGCTGCTCTTCTCTCAGGGTTGCACCAACATCAAAAGTGAACAGGGATTTGGTGCCAGTGGTGACAACTCCAGCGACGAGTCAGGCTCTTTCTCAGAGGGAGACAGTGAGAGTGGCGTCTCCAGAGTCTCTGCCCCTGAGGTTCGTATATCCTTTTTACTTTATCACCCAAGATTCTACTTTTGTTAGTGTTAAAGGTCCCATGTCATGGCCATTTCTACTGATCATAATTCCATTGTTGAGGTCTACTAGAATAGATTTACATTGTTCAATGTTCCAAACTCACATTGGTTTCTCAAACAGCATCTCAGTATGTGTATTCACTCTCTGTCCTACATGGCTTGTTGGAGCTCCTGACCCCCCCCCCCCCCTCCCTGTGAGCTCAGTGTGCTCTGATTGGTCAGCTCGTCCACTCTGTTCTGATGAGTCTACCACTATGGTCTACCACCGTTACAGCGGAACATCAGTGTTTATGTGTTACAATAGCGTTAGCAACCAGAAAATGACACCAGTAATGATAAACAGATGAGAATGCTGCGTGGGGTCTGGGTGCTGTGATGGCGGGACGCTGCACGGCTCGCTGCTACGAGGAGCGAATGGACGCGGGAAGGGGGGGATGCTGAGGGGGCTGCAGCACCCCCATCTGCAAGGCTCCACTAGCCCCCGCAAACCCCCCCCCCAAATGCGGCGCACCTACAATGTAAGCGCTCCACAGTTTTTGCCGCTGCGAGGCTCCACTAACATCAGTTATTCAGCAGTTCTTTAACCTGTTAACAACATCTTGCAAGAAACAGCGTCTGAGGGCTTCTTAAATTTAACAAACTATGAATGTGTCATACCAACTTAACGGGAAGAAACTCAGGTACCTGACGATGTGAACCATTTTTACCGAAACAAAACACAACTCTAACGCCGAGCCTCTGAATTAGCACTAAACAAAAGAATGCTAACGCATTTGGCACATAACTCACGGTAGAAATAGTGTATACTTCATCGGATCTGCACAAACAAGATACCATATGAAAGCTGCGATTCCACAGATTCCATCGTATCATCACTGAGCGACCAAAACTTGCTGCAGCGAAAGCCAGCAAAGACAACACACAACTCCACTTTACGGAGCCAAAGCGGCAAATACGTCTTACCTTTGCTGTTTTCTGATCAAAAGTTGTGTTCAATGGCAATAAACACATAAAGACGCTGCTGAAGGTTAATCCAATGTCTCTGTGTCATTTTGAAATGATTACCGATAATCCATCATCATATTTATGATCAATAAGCCTAGTTTTCAATTTTCAGAGCATAACGTAGCTTTCGGTTTGGACAAGCTGCGTGCGCATCACTCTCACTCCTCAATGGTAACGTGTAAGTGGATTTAGGAACTTCGCCTCGATTCTATTGGCTCTAACGGTTAAAAAGAGGTGTCAATCACCAACATCGAAAATGTTGCTAAACCTCTCTAAAAAGGTCACATTTCACTTGTTTTGCATCAATCTTGACACAGGGTATTTATTATATGTTGTACTTTGGATTCCTAAAGCTTTTAGTCTACTATCCCATTATTCAAGGGTGGTTTTCACTATAAGTAATGTGTTTTTTTGGATGGAAACTATATCATTTACATTTTTTTACTACAGATGTAGCACTGAATTTCGGACCCCAGCTTACAGCTTCCTGCCTACGGCCTGCCAAAGACCAGTATAGAGGAATGTTAAGCCCTCCCACTATTTTCCAAGAGGGCGTTGCCAGATTTTCAATTTCAGGTTTTAACCAGGAGATGGCGCTTCATTCACAAATACAGAAAGACAAGTTTCATGGACTTTCAGTTGTGTTTTGAAGAGCATTTGAACACATCAATATTTTAGATCAACTAAAGTATATCTAATCTTGTAATTCAAAAATATATAGTCTTTATATATTCAATTATCATAATTATAATGTAAATGTTTACATTACACTTCTTTATTTGTTATGCTCATACTTTAACCTTTACAATCGTTTGCTTTAATATGCAGTATATTTTTGTGTTTGCTTCCTCCTGCTCCCTTTCGGACACATACTGTATGATTTATTATTATTATTAATATGAAGATATTATTAATATAAGATAAGATGTTACTTTATTGATTGAACATTTTAGTTTAGAATGTGCTGTCCCACGGTAATTCAGAAGGCTCACAGGTCACATTCCGACCATTATTTAAAACAATAGGTGCTTTCAGACCTTCTATAGTTTGATTTGTATAGAGGGAGCTCTGTCAGTTTTCGAATTACCCATTTGCTTTCGGGGAGCCCTATTTTTCAGAGCACATCCTGCTACTAAATATGTCACACGCACGCTCTGTTGACTGGCGCAGCAGCGTGGATGCGATCAATTGCTATAAAAACACTCTTCTACTAATACAGATGGTGTCACTATGCCGGCGGATGTGGCCGTTGTTGAAGCCTCTTCAGGCTCCGCATCGGCAGGCCTCACCCTCGGTGTTGAGCTGTCAAACTCGACCCTAACGCCGCTTACAGACGGCCAACTAAAAGTTGTTTTCCGTTCACGTTGTAATTTTTAGACTCCTTCGCTTCTTTGCTTGTGAATCCAAAAGCTGTGACGCTTGGCTGTTTTCGTTTTGCCATATTTTTTTATTACACAGCCAGAGTTAAAAAAATATCAATATGAACATTTCAAATACAACGCCGGCATCACCTCCATAATCATAGCAACGTAAGTAAGAATGCAGCGCCGCCACATACAGATGGCAACACCCAGACATATTCACAAATATAAAACAAATATTCAGAAACTGTAATGAACAATAACTATTATTTATTTCAAGAACTGTTATTTACAGAAACTCAACATTTCTAATCTGTGTGACACAAATATGCACGATTGTTTTGGGCTCCCCCTATTTATCTCAAAGTCAGCCTTCAGGGGAGCTCCCTCCCTCTTCGGGGGAGCCAAGCTCCTCCTAGCTCCCCCCCATTTCGAACAGTGTCTGTGGCTGAATGGCCAGCGATTAGGTGCGGCGCATTTGTCATAGGTGATCAGAGCTAACTGCCTGCCGTCAGATTTAATTTAAAAAACAGATCTGATTTTAATTTTAATAATGCGTATTGAACTGGTTTCATTAATTAGTGAGTTTATTTAATACTAGAACCGCCAATCGGGTCAATTTGTGTGATTTGTGTTGTGTGTGTGCAATGTAACTTTTTTTCAATAAAATATTAAAGTCTCCCAGTCCCTGACTTTTCCTGAAAGTGTGTTATGTAGCACCCTATGTTGTTAACAATTGCATTCTAATAGCGGGATTTGACAGGTTTAGGTAGGCCTATACAAAAACCTCTGGCGGTTCTAGTGTTAAGGTAATTAGGTACAGTAGAAGCCCTTTTTTATCAGTAACGAATTTAGCAGTTGAACATAAAAGTCAACTAACTGATGGTCACTTGCAATGACAGTGTTGTGTCTAACTGTAAGCTTGTCACTCAGAGTAACCTACCGTTAATTTAGCTGCTGGAGAAGAAAGATCAAGGGGGGAGGGGGGGAGAGAGCTGTGGTTGATGGGCCAT
The DNA here is from genome assembly GCF_949606895.1 of Notothenia rossii. Taxonomy (NCBI): domain Eukaryota; kingdom Metazoa; phylum Chordata; class Actinopteri; order Perciformes; family Nototheniidae; genus Notothenia; species Notothenia rossii. Next base: position 52,346,678 of record NC_136905.1, on the reverse strand, counting down.
TAGTTGTGTAAATACACAGCTGAGAGCTGCCGTTTCATTCAGACTGTTTAAAAAACTGTAACGACGGACTATTTTTCTTAGCGGATGCATGTCAATTTAAATCAATACATACAACTATTTTTTAAATCAATACATACAACTATTTTTTAAATCAATAAAAACATTTTCTAAATCCATAAAAGCATTTCAATTAATATTGGGAGTCATGTCGTTACTTTGTTGAGAATTTGGCCGTGTAATAAGCGGGATAATTTGCAGCGACTTGTTCCTTATGGGGAAAATAACACCCGTCATGTGTGTGTAGAGGTGTGTGTGGTTAAAACACTTTCATGAAGTGAAGGAATTTCCTTCTATAAAACAGCTGTGGGCAGCAGTGAGTGTCACGGACATGAATTCATAGATCAAGGCAGACTGGTGCACACACTCTCCTGTCCTGCCAGGCGACACGCCCGTTCTAAGCCGTGTCCCTCACTCCTCACATCCCAAGCATCCCCACAAGTGTATTATGTTGTTACATCGTTTCAGATGTTATGTTTCAGTTGTGCTCTGTCTATGTTCAGTGATGCAAACTTGTCACCTTTCGGCGAAATTCGCCGTTTTGAATCCAAAATAAGTCGTTTGTGTGATTCATGTAGATCTGCAATACAAATATTTTTGGGGTATGGGGGGGGCTGGGACCCGGAGTAATCTGCGGCCGTGAGCTGTTATGTGCCATCATGACACGCATGGTGTTCTTTTTTTATATATTATAATGAAGTACGAGCTGTGTGCTCGAGTCTTCCTGCCTGTCGGCTTTGCTCATGGATGTATAATAAGGCTCTGCTGCTCCGAGATGATGGTCTAGCTTCAGCAGCTACATTACCTACGGGTGCGTTCGTTAATATTAACTGTGCGTCCGGAGTCACTGTGGCACAGACTGGACCGCTGGTGAACAGCTGTTAGAACGGGCTGTTCAGGTGTTCAGAGCAGAGCTCCCTGTCGGAGCGGCAGAGCGTGATGTGAACTGAAAAGTTTTTCTGTGGCAATATTATTTAAGGAATCGTTGAGCTAGCTAGCTATCATACATTGTCACTATCTGCTAACGTTAGCTTTAGCCTTCTATTTCTAATAGTTTTTTTCATAGGCTATAAACAGAGCTGGTATAAGTATATATATTGTACTTGAGTAAAAGTAGAAGTACTCAGATCTTGTACTTGAGTAAAAGTAGAAGTACTCAGGTCTTGTACTTGAGTAAAAGTAGAAGTACTCAGATCTTGTACTTGAGAAAAAGTAGAAGCACACAGATCTTGTACTAGAGTAAAAGTAGAAGTACTAAAATCTTGTACTTGAGTAAAAGTAGAATCACACAGATCTTGTACGAGAGTAAAAGTAGAAGTACTCAAATCTTGTACTTGAGTAAAAGTAGAAGCACTCAGGTCTTGTACTTGAGTAAAAGTAAAAGCACACAGATCTTTTACTAGAGTAAAAGTAGAAGTACTCAGGTCTTGTACTTGAGTAAAAGTAGAAGTACTCAGATCTTGTACTTGAGTAAAAGTAATAGTCCCAGAGTGTAGGAATACTCTGTTACAGTAAAAGTCCTGCATTCAAAATGTTCCTCAAGTAAAAGTAGAAAAGTATTATCATCAAAATATAGTGAAAGTAGCGACAGTAAAAGTAGTCATTGTGCAGATTGGTCCATTTCAGAATAATAGATATGATATGTTTTATAATGATTGATCATGAAAGTGTTCTCAAAGCTGGTAAAGGTGCAGCTAGTTTGAATGACTTTGTATACTGCAGGGTAGCTTGTGGATTTACTCCAGGTGGAACTAAAGTCTGATTTAACACTTGATTATATTTCACATCATTCATCCACATCTGTAAAGTAACTAAAGGTATTAAATACATGTAGTGAAGTCAAAGTACACCATGTACCTCTGAACTGTAGTGGAGTAGAAGAACAAAGTAGCAAAACATTGAAATACTTAAATAAAGTACAAGTATCTCAAAATTGTGCCCAAGTATAGTACTTGTTGAGTTTATGAACTTAATTACTTTACACCATGTGGCTATAAAGATAAAAAGACTTAAGCCTTGCACAGAGGCATGAAAATACATTTTTAAAATGCTCAACAGTGCTGCCAAAATTATAAACTGACTGCTCCACAATTTAAAATAAATGCTTTTATATATTTCTATTAGATGTGACTCTTTGGCGTTTCTGTTATTATTAACACTGCTGCTTTAGTTGTTCTGACTGCTAAAATCCTCTGTCATTCCGTGGGGTGGGGGAGCCGGGGGCTCGGATCCTTGTCACCTTTTTCATACCTGATGAGTTTGCATCCCTGTATATTAAAAAGCCTCAGTCACCTTAATTCATGTAATAAAAACATCTCAGGTCAGTAACACTCAAAGCTAAATGTGCAATACCATGTTCAGCTATGTTACTATTTATAATGTTATTGTTTTTACATCAGAAGATGTACATATTGAAATGATTTCTTAACTTACAGTAGGCTATTTTTTACAATGTGTGTTGGAAGGATTTATTAAATTACAATGAATATTGTCATTGTTGAAGGCTTTTAGAGAAGGGTGAACTATAAGCCTGAATTACATAACATTTTATACCTAAAAACATAAAAGCCACAATAAATAAGTCACAATTATTCTAGTTATTTTTACCTCCCGTATTGCTTTCAACCCACCAGCTTTTTGGTGTTGTTACGTCACTAACTGTAAGCTTGTCACATACAGTCTATGGTCACTCAGAGTAACCTACTGTTAATTTAGCTGCTGGAGAAGAAAGATCAGGGGGGGAGGGGGGGTGAGAGCTGTGGTTGATGGGCCATTAGTTGTGTAAATACACAGCTGAGAGCTGCCGTTTCATTCAGACTGTTTAAAAAACTGTAACAACGGACTATTTTTCTTAGCGGATGCATGTCAATTTAAATCAATACATACAACTTTTTTTTTAAATCAATAAAAACATTTTCTAAATCCATAAAAGCATTTCAATTAATATTGGGAGTCATGTTGTTACTTTGTTGAGAATGTGGCCATGTAATAAGCGGGATAATTTGCAGCGACTTGTTCTTTATGGGGAAAATAACACCCTTAATCCAGATGAGGATCCCTCCGCTACACTTTGGGATCCTGATCGACCGACGAAACTCCATTAAAATATACATATTTTTGGTGAATTACTGAGTTTAGGCACGTTAATAACGTTTTAATGAAGTTGAATACAGTATATTCATATGTGTCAGTGATTTCATGTCAATTCGGCGAACATAAACATAAATGATCGTGGTGAAGATGATGATTAAATTAGGATTAAAAATCGAGAGCCGGGCTGCATTTCCTCCCGTTCGTTTTTTTCGAATAACAACATTATTTTGTTAAATAACAACATGGTGATGTTTTGTAAATGATTACATGTCTCTTATTTAGCACAGTAGTATGATATCCGTGACATATGGATCTTAACAAAGTTCCGCTGTACATCCAGCATACTGTATCTCACTTTATTTCACATGAGCTCCAGTGTGGAACCCCACTGCACCTCCTGGTGGATCAATGATCCATTGCAGCTGGCTTCATTATAAATACATTTATCTATCACGGGGGCGGTCTCAAGTCAAGCTGGAGGTTTTCCCTTGAGCGAGGGCAGATCACGTACCAATCACGGCCCTCGCGTTTCAAACTGTCTGAAATGAATCGCTACATCTGTATGTTCAATCTGAATTTACTTTAAAATCAAAACATCTATACTGATTCTGACTCTTCTACATCCAACTCACAGGTGTATCATTACTTTGAGAAAAAAGATTATTCATTTACCCCTTTTAGAAGGGAAGATATGGTCATTTGTTGTGGGGATGTCATTTTCGAGCCTGATACCTGAAAAACAGGCTCAGGGCTTAACAGGTTAAATGTAGCATATTAGCTTTAAAAAGAAACTGCTAGTGGATATGAGTTTATCAGATGCAGTTCTCACGATGTAAATACCCATAGTTTCCAAAAAAACGCCTCAGTTATACTCACAGTTACCTCACTGACTTTAAGGTAACAATATATAGTGTTCACTTAAAGTTATGATGGGAACATTGATTTAAAAGATAACTGGATTCAGTGCTGGAGGCTCAGTGGCATGAAGCCACAAAGGCCCTTGAGTTAAAAAATACCCAGATCATCCGGGATCAACTTTGAGGCCCAGTGATTTCAACAGGTCACCTTTGAAAAAGAGATCTTTTGATCTCAAGGCGCTTTCACCTGGTTAAATAAAGGCTACAAACAAACAAACAAACAAACAAACAAACAAGGACTATTCCAGTTTTTAGACTGGGCAGTTGATTTAGCTTAGTTGATAAAAAAACACAGTTTTAAAGACTTCTCTTTCCCAATGTAAGTCAATGGGTGAAAGTATTTTTTGGCCCAATGATGTCACAGACTGACTTGAAGTTGTAGTGCCACCGATTGGCCACTATAGAAATATGCTTCAATACCCTGCTCACTTCCTCTGGGCTTGGATTGGAACCCTGCTAGCCAAACGTTAGCTAACTTGCAAAATTAAACAGATAACATAAAGAATGACAGGTGATGACATTTCAAACATATTCTGAGATTTTCTTTTTACTGATGTTGTCAAAAGCTTGCCCCTGTACTATAATGGCAAGTTTTCCAATTCAATAGTATATTATGTTACTTAAAGGTGGGGTAGGTAAGTTTGAGAAACCGGCTCAAGATACACTTTTTGTTATATTCCATGGAATGCTCTTAACATCCCGATAGCAATGAATATCTTAAGTGCTTTGACAATAAATCCATAAAAAAAGTCATCTGTGGAAGCCGTGGCGCTGTAAAAAGCACGACCAATCATCTGAGCCGGCCCGGCTAAAATAACTGGATGGCCTACCTGCCTGTCAGCCTTCCATCTGTGCACACACTTATCTCGTGCCCTCATTGGTCATATGCGCGTTCGTGTGTGTTGGAGGAGGGGCTCTGTAGGGAAGTGGCAGATTTTCAAATTCTAGCGCACTCGAGCTGGTTTCTCCAAAATTACCTACCCCACCTTTAAGTGTCAAACACCTCTATGCAATAACTTCCTCTCATGAAGCCCCATTTTAGCAGTTCATACTCCTGTGCAAGTAGTTTCAAGCATATTCTCCGTGTGACTTACAGCTGGGACTATTCTTAGACATTTTTCTCTCAGGAGAAATTGCACAAACACTTCCAACACATACTCGTTTGAGTTAAAAGTTGCCATAGTGATTTCTTGGAACATGCATTATATGATAAGACACTCACACACACCACAGGGTTCTAATATAGATGTGAGTGGTTGTGGCCTGGGCTCTGGGTGAGTCAGTGAAAACTATCTATTCTGAACATACTGGAGGTGGACCGTTTGGATACATCCTACAGGGATCAGACAGACAGATTAATTACATTTATGTGTACTCTACTGTGGAGACAAGCCTTTTCTAATGTTCTGATATCTTCAACAAACCCTATCCACTGTTGGTGTTCATGGTGTGATGGTCACTCAAGAAGCAGGTTGGCTTCTGTCAGCCTCCTTGTATTAGAATGTCAAGGAGTTAGATTACTATGCACCAAATACAACCAGGCATAAAGACCTACATATCTTCTCTATGTTTGAACTTTTGGTCATCATGTGATGGAATCCAGTGTTTCCCCTAGGTTTACTGCCTTGGCGGGGTGCTGCTCGGGTACCCCCCAAACATTTTTTTCGGGACACCCGAATTTTTTATCCTCTGGAGCAGAGAGAGGAGCTGTGGATTATTGTTATTGATATCGTACAGTAACAAAGTATTTGTACATTACAAAGTAATAAAGTACAGTGTTACAATGTGCTGTATTACTTTTATTCAAACTGTATTCCCTTCTTATCATGTAGCCTACACTTCTTCCTTTCATTGATACATTTAAATCACCTGACTACAGCATATAACATACCTGCTGCAACCCTGTGCTGCTGCTGCTTCTCTCTGCCTCATCCTCTATTGCTGGAGGCAGCTCCACCTCATCTGATCTCTGATATGAAAGTAATCGTGTTATGATCATATTGAGCTATTGGTGTAAGTCTAACATTAAACAAGCAGTCTGCTTGTCATACATGGCTGACGATCAGTGCTTGAATTGGGCCGGTACTCACCGGTACGCAGTACCGGCACTTCTGATTTTTACCCATGTGGTACCGGCACTTCTTACTGAGTACCGGCAAGGTGCCGGTACTCAGTAAAATGCCGGTAGTCAGCCGCCGGCAATATACGTATATATTGTAAACGCAACGCAGCGCAAATGTGGGTCTGACTCTGCCTCACAGAGGGTGACTGGCTGTCTACATGACGTGGCCTGCCGACATTGCCACTTTCATACAGATACTAATGCCCTCGATTGGTCTCTGTGTGTCATTCAAGCTCGGGAGGGTGTGTGTTGGTGTATGTGTGGCGCGAGCGAGCGAGAAAGCGCGCACACCGGTTACGTGTATTGTTGTTAGCATCTGGTGCTAGCTAGCTGCGCTAACGGATATAAGGAGCTTTTTCAACAACAAGGTGGAGGAAGAGTCCTTTGCTGTCAGACTGAGAGGCTGAAAACTACAGCTCTGGTGAGGTAAATTACTCTCTGAGTCTTTAGATAGTTAACTTAGTTTAAGTTATCTCAGTGGGTCTCAAACGGTTCGGTCACCATTTATGTAAACACATATTTCCATTTCAGGGGGTAGTGATTAGTAAAATATGCATGAATAATACAAACAAAATGTTAACGAGGTGAAAAAAGGTAAGATAAACTTGTTGAGAGCTAAAACTAGTCTTTGCTGTTGCCTCAAAGAGGAGCAGGGGGGAGAGGAGGGAGACAGGAGAGGCCGATTCAGGAGCCCAGACACACTCACAACTATAAATTAACCAAAAACAAATAAATAAACAAGTTTCAATGTTTTTTCATATTGGATATTGTATGTTATTGGTTATGGCCATGTACTTATGATTTTATGATTATTTAAATGTATACATTTCTGTTTCATATGGGTGTAGTCTCTTTATTTCCCCCTCAAAATGCACCAGATTGATGCATTTAAGTCCAACATTTTAAAAAAAATCTTACCGGGGGAGCATGTCCCCGGACCCCCCTATAGGATTTGAGGCCCAGCCCTACTGTTCCCAAATTTCATTTCATTTCAAACCTTTATTTAGACAGATTAGTCCCTTGAGATCATCGATCTCATTTACAAGGGAGACCTGCATCATTTAGTTCCACATGAAACATAAAAACAACATACAAACAACAGAGGATATCATAATTACATATTCAACATTTACAACTACCCAGAGTGTCAGAAAGCATTTCATTTAGACATGCCTTAAATACATTCAAAGAAATAAAAATGCTCAATTTCAATTTTGCCTGTAGACTGTTCCAAGCAAGTGGAGCTGCGCACATAAAAGCTGTCTTACCTAAGACAGTCCTTACTCTTGGCACATCTAACAAGACTATATCCTGTGATCGCAGACAATAGCTGCTTGCAACTTTCTGCTTTATCAATGAACAGATATAATACGGGAGTTTGCCCAACATAGCTTTATAGATAAAAGTGTACCAGTGACTGAGCCTCCGTACAGTGAGTGATGGTAAACCTGCCTTGGTATACAGTGTACAGTGATGAGTAAGTGCTTTACAGTTAGTGACAAATCTCAGAGCACTATGATACGCAGCATCTAGTTTGCTTAGGTAGTTGGCAGGTGCATTCATATACAGCAGATCACCATAGTCCAGCACAGGTAAAAAGGTCACAGTGACTAGCCTTTTCCTGGCCTCAAGCGAGAAACAGGACTTATTCCTGAAAAAGAAACCTAGCCTAACCCTCAGTTTTTTAAGCAGGTTATTGACATGAAGTTTAAAAGAGAGACAGTCATCAAGCAAGATACCAAGGTATTTGTAACAGGCAACAACTTCAAGTTTTGTTCCTTGCGTTGATACAATATCTAAAACAGGCTCTGGTGACTTTTTAGCTTTTGAAAAGAGCATTATCTTGGTTTTATCCACATTTAAAAGAAGCTTTAGTTCAGAGAGCTGAGTCTGAATAATGTTAAAAACAGCCTGTAATTTAACAACCGCCTCCTGAATGGAGGGACCTGCACAATACATCACGGTATCGTCCGCATAAAAATGTAAAGTAGCTTCATCCACATTTTCACCTAAACTGTTGATATATATGGAGAATAAAAGTGGACCTAAAACAGAACCTTGAGGAACACCATTAGCAATGTTTAACCACTCAGAAGACAGCCCATCAAAGTGAACACATTGGTACCTTTCAGAGAGGTAGTTCACAAACCACCCCACTGCAAGGCTGGATATGCCAGTACTGAGTAGCCTCTGTTTTAAGACACGATGATCAACGGTGTCAAACGCTTTGGAAAGGTCAATAAACAGAGCTGCACAACTCTGCTTATTATCTAGCATACTAGTAATATCATTTACCACTTTCATTGTTGCAGTGATGGTGCTATGTTTCTTCCTGAAGCCTGACTGATGTTTAGACAGGATATCATTTATACATAAAAACTCCTTTACTTGTTCACTCACAAGTCGTTCAAGCACCTTAGCCAAAACTGACAATTTAGAGATTGGCCTATAGTTATTTAAAATAGTTGCCTCCCCTCCTTTCAGTAGAGGCAGGACATAAGCAGACTTCCATACTTTAGGAATTGTATTTGTGCTGAGGGAGAGGTTAAAAAGAGAAGTAAGAGGTGGAGCAATAAAATCAGCAGCTATCTTTAAAAAGAAAGGTTCTACGTTGTCCGGGCCAGCCGGTTTCTTAGGATCTAACTTGGATAACGCTTCATGGACAATACCAACAGTTAAAGGAGTAAAACTGAAAGGGTTTTCCAGACCACATTGTTCAGAGTCAAGGACTGGAGCGTTCACAGAAGCAGAAGCACAGTCAGTGACAGAATCAAACAGAGAGCCACAAGAGACAAAATGCTTATTAAAGCAATTTAGCATGGTGGCCCTGTCTGATATAATGCCAGATGCTGTGGTGAGGTACGGAGGTAGCTCATTTGGGATATCACCAGTGGAAATCGATTTTATGGCTTTCCAAAATTTACTAGGATTATTCAGGTTTTCTGTGGTAACTGACAAATAGTACTTTGACTTAGCACTTTTGACATTTGAAGTAAAGCTATTCCTTAGCTGCCTAAAGCGTAGCCATTCTACCTCTGAGCCTGATTTCCTAGCCTTTGCCCAGGCATTGTTTCTCTCATGAAGGAGACTGGACATTTCAGCAGAAAACCAGGGATTGTTTCGTCCCTTCACTCTAAATTTACGCAGAGGTGCATGTTTATCTATAATTTTTATAAAACCAAGATAAAAATAAGACCATGCAGTTTCTACATCAGCACACAGATCGATTTTTCCCCAATCAAAATCAAACAGATCATGTAAAAAACCCTGCTCCACTAAGTGTTTTTTATCTCTCTTTGTGATGATGCGTGGTTTAACTTTTTGGACCTTAGTGTCCCTAATTGTGGCTACAACACAGTGGTCACTCACATCATTAGCAAATACTCCCACAGATGAGTATTTATATGGAACATTTGTTAAAATTAGATCAATTAAGGAGGATTTATTTGGGGACTTAATATTTGGGCGAGTAGGACTGTCTATAATCTGAGTAATGTTCAAAGAGGTACACAGGTTTTTAAAATCCTCTGACACAGAAGTTAACCAATCCCAATTAAAATCACCAAGCAGCACTATTTCCTTGTAGGAAAGTTGAGATAACAGTTTTGCCAATGAAGATAAGGAGTCCTTGACAGCCGAGGGGGCCCTGTAGCAACCCACCACCATGACCTGTTGACCCTTTGTTACTTCGACATTCACAGCTAAAAATTCTAGTTGTTTACTAACAGATTTGGAAACCATTTTTGTTACACAAAACTTATTTTTCACATAAATGGCAACGCCACCACCTTTTTTAGGACGGTCAGTGCGATATACATTGTAACCATTTATGTAAATGTCAGAGGCCAAGATCGATTTGTCTAGCCACGTTTCTGATAAGACAATGACATCAGCATCAGTTGAACTCGCCCAAATACGGACAAAATCTAATTTAGGTAACAGACTGCGCACATTTAAATGAATTAAACCTAACCCCGATCTAGAACTAAAATCAGCAGGAGTAGCTATTTGACTAAAACTACCAGGTGGACCCGGATTTGGCTGTACATTTCCTGATAGTAACAACAATAAAAATACCAAGCACCTTTTCCTCTTAATCAACACACATACATTTTCAGCTGTTCTAGAGTCACCAGCAAACTTCGCAAAAGTGAGATTGGAGTTCAAAAAACAATTCTGAAGGACCATTGTGGCAGGCATGTGAGAAAGACAGACATTTGACGAAATGAATGTCCGCGACAGTGCAACTAGCAATTGTTTGTGCAACCCATCCGAACCTGTACAGGGGATGTCCACTGCGGGCGGCAGAACGGACCCGCATCCAGCAGAATTGTCAGGATGACTAGCGAACTTCTCCTTGTCCAGCACAGTCAAAAAAAGGCACAGCAGAAACACGACATTTGCCATTTTCCCAGACCAGCTCAACAGCATCCACGATGTTCCCGAAGCAAAACCACGTCAGGACAGCAGCAAGGAAATAGGCAATCAGCAGTGTGGCAACACTCCGGTTTCTCCGCGGTATCTCCAGACCAGGCCTCCCCCGCACAGTAGCACCCAACAGGTGGGAGTAGGCCTCTAACAGCAGGTGGATAGCGGCCTTCAGCCGTGGGAACCACCACCAGCAGAAGCAGAAATGGGTGGACGGCAGGCCCTCAAACCGCGGCAGATCCTCCACAGATCAATGGCGTTAAAGATGGAACATAGATGGACATAGATGGAGCCTAAGCCGGAGAGCTAGATCTATGCTAACAGATGCCAGATGCTAACAGGTAGTGGGAGCCTGTAAAAATTGCGAAATAGATTTGCAATTTTTTTTAAATAGTAACCCATCTCCATATGTTTCTTTTTGGGTAGTAGATTTAAACTAGAGGGCTATCACCTTGTGCAGCAACGCTATTGACAAATAAATCCAGCAAAGTGGCACAAAAAACTGGTAGTGGCCTCAGGGACGAGGAGTCATTTAACCAGCCAGTAGGAGTCAAGCTTTACTTTCTTTTATATCCATAATGAAAAAGTAAATCTGTTTACAGTTGTTTCATTATGGATGTTGAGAGGTATCCATATATCTCTTCATTTTGCTCTCAAAGTGCACCAGATTGATGCATCTAACTTCAATATTTTAAAAAAAATGTTCCCGGGGGAGCATGCCCCCGGACCCCCCTAGACTAGAGGGTGTCAGGTCCACTCCCCACTTATAAAAATAGCACTTTACCACTGCACCCCCTCTAATCTCAGATGCACCCTGAGTCATTTTGTTTAATTACAGTGAGCCTTTCTAAAATATAAAGAGACAAACCCACCAGCATTATAGGATATACTATGACTTTGTGCCAAATACTTGTTGCTGATTTAGAGTAGCCTACTGGCACCTTTTTTATTCCAATTCAAGCACTGCTGACGATACATTTTAAGAGGCAATTTGTTGAGTCACTGCCGCTAAATGCCGGTAGCATCAAGCTTGCAAATCCTGCCTCACAATTAGCCTCACATCTACAGGTGTAGACAGAACATCCAATTATCCTGAGCTAATTTACTGAATAAACCAACTCACATCTCCTGTCTTTTTTTTCACCCAACTCATTAGACTATTCTTCTGCTGGCGTTTCATTGTTGTTTTCTGTCAAATTCAATGCTGTAGTTCAAAACCGCGGTACCTGCTCACCATCTGTGAGCTATTTTTAGAATGCGCACGCTACGTTCGTTGTCACGTTCGTGCGCGTCCACCTGGGCAGGCTGGTGTTTCCTTCTCCCGTGACGATAACGGCTTGCGGTTAAAAAATAATAATAAACGAATTTCAAATGGGGGGGGGGACACAAGCGGGCAGACAGCAGAGCTCGGGGCAATAATGCAGATTTGTTTTACTTTTTTACACTTTGTTGTTCTCCTCCTTTCCTGTCTTGTCTCTGATTGTGAGTGTGTACATTCGTGTGTGTGTGTGTGGGGGGGGGGGGAGCCTTCAGAAAACAGCGGAGGGAGAATGTGAATACGCAAAGCAGTGGGCACTGAAACATGCACATTGGATAAATAACATAGGCGTTTAGTTTATTTAATAAAAGAGCACACTATGTGAAAAGTGACCGTAGATAGATTACTTCAGTTGCAATTTGGTGCTATATATATTTTTTTTTAAATAAAAAACACCTTGAATTTCATGCAGGGCGCGGGGCACCGTTGGCAGGGCGCAGCAATGGAAGGGGAAACACTATTGATGGATTACACAACGTGTCCTATTGCAAGATGGTCTCTAGTTGATCGTACAGGTTGAAACCTTAACATCTTTTTAAACCCAAACAATTTTTAAAACTATGAACTTTCCAACATTTATGAGGTGGGGATGTATTGCAAGAATGTTGTATTAGAATGGATTGGGTTTAGCTCAATGTGCCTAGTATACTGCCACTAAGAGCATGGACATAGGAAATTACCAATGATGACACTATCAATCAGGAAACTAGACACAAAACTGTACCATTGGAAATGTGACCTGAAGATTTGCGGAAAAATGTGTAGTAGAGGATATTTTGTAGATGTGTGTGTGTGTGTGTGTGTGTGTGTGTGTGTGTGTGTGTGTGTGTGTGTGTGTGTGTGTGTGTGTGTGTGTGTGTGTGTGTGTGTGTGTGTGTGTGTGTGTGTGTGTGTGTGTGTGTGTGTGTGTGTTTATAGTTTGTGTGTGTGTGTTTATAGTTTGTGTGTGCGTGTGTGCACCCACACCATATATTACTCCTGCGTATCCATGTGTGTGGGGTCTGTCCCACTTTTTTGCCCCTGACCTACTTATCTTGGAGCACACACACACACACACACACACACACACACACACACACACACACACACACACACACACACACACACACACACACACACACACAGACACACACACACACACACACACACACACACACACACACACACACACACAGACAGACACACACCAAGGGTACCCTGTAGGCAGGTAGAAGGTGCCCCTTTCCACCATCTGTTACTCCTGATCCCCAGATCTGCCCTCTCCAATCAGGCCAATTGTTTTTTTCCCTCATAATGTAACTATTTAGGGTGTTATTCTTCAATATTTCTAATCAAATATTTTACTGATCCTTTAACATCTACCTGAGTAATTAGATAGGAAAACTACAATTGAAATACAAATGACAGATTCCTAATTCAACCTGTATTTAAATGAACTTGCTGAGCAGAGACTGAATACCTGCTCCATGTAAATGATCTTATTCTGTTATCCTCAACCAGAGACAACTTCTTTTGACACATCTTAAATCATTTGAATTCAAAAGACACACCTCTGTTCAAAACACTGGAAACCAAACAGATTGGTGCTCTTTCTGGGGTATTGGTGTATATGTGGGAAGTAAAGACAGAGTTAATGAAAGTTAGCAACTCAAGGGTTCCATTACAAAATTAAATGCGATTTTTCAATTACATTTCTGAATATTGCAAAAAATGAGATCTTTGGCAAGTGCAGGTTTGTGATACATAGTTATTTTCAGCAGGATAATCTCCACATATTATCAACACTATAATGTTGTGTCAATGCATCGACATAAGCAAGAAGCTTAGGTTATAAACAAACTACATGACTTCATGTCACCACCGCTAAGCTAAAGGTGGCACATTTTCGGAGTGAGGATGTTTAATAGTCTCATTTAGTCAATTGTTAGAAACAAATGTGATGACCCAAAAAAAAGCTTCAGACATTCACTCGTGGAGTATTTACTGACATATTGTACGTCGTAGAACAAAACGTGCAAGTCTCTTCAGCTTGTGTTAGCCACAGGCCTAAGTTTGGTGTTCCAACCAAAAAGATATTAAAAAAGCGTTGACTTAGAGACAATGGAATAGGAAGTTGTAAAGGCAAACTCATTTCTGGGTTTTAGGACTCATTCCTTCATCACTCTATTATATAGTTAAAAAGGATGGAAGTGTATTCCATTGTACAGCAGAGAGAAAGAGAGGGATTGTTGAGGGGATTTACGACCATCGAAGGCTCATTTTGTCATTCCAACCTTATTATGTGTCTGCTGAGAGTCCCAGAGCTATATATAGATGTCTGTACAGGACAGGCTGCACACACACACATGTATGCAAACACACACACACGCGCACACGCACGCACGCACGCACGCACGCACGCACGCACGCACGCACGCACACACACACACACACACACACACACACACACACACTTCTGCTGTCAGACTGTTCTGATGAGTCACATTGAGATGTTACATGGTGCAAACACAGACTATTCATTTATCTAAACTTTAAATAAGATAATGAGAAAATGCAATACATTTTTCATCAGTTCAGAGTGAGGAGCAGAATGTGTGTGAAACAAAGAGCTCCTCTCTCTTTATGTCAGAGCGGCTGGGTCAGTAAGCTGCAGCACACTGACACCTAGTGAGCTCTGCAGCAAACTGACACTCTGGCCCAATTCCAATCCACCCCCTACACCCTACCCCTCCGTTTGCGCGTTCGCGCGGAGGGTCTGCCACATTAAGTGCTGTTCCAAACCAACGAGTGTGGAGCGGTGTGGAGGGGGAGTGGGCTATCAATCCCTCAAACAGCGAGTCTGCATCGGTGCTGACTGGAGACCGGTCTCTACCTGACGGGTCTCAAAGCTGTGTGTGTCCGTCAGAAAACAAGCTGTTTACAAACAGTTCCAGCAAACATTCACTGATAAATTGCGACCTCATGATAACCTCATATTTTAACTTAGGATCATACCTGTGTTTAGTCATACCTATGCATTTTATTATAAAGTTGTGTATATTTACAGACTGTTGCAAAAACTAAAAAGCTTATAAACATCAGGTTTTAAAACTAAAAGAGCTTTACAAAAAACAAAATTAAAGATGTTTGGAGTTTTATTTTTGTTATTAATTTTTAATAATAACTATTTTTTGTCCAAGAGATGCTGATTTGAAACCGTTGTTACATACAGTTACGGCATTTCCTATTTCTGCCGGAGACAGGGGAGTTTGTTCCAAAGCTTGCAGCTGTATTTATACCCTCCATCTGACAGGAGGGAGCCTCGTTTAGCTGCGAGTGTCACTCCGCCATGGAGTGGGATTGAGTAGGGTGTGGTTTGGAATTGGGCCCCAGTGAGCTCTGCAGCACACTGACACCTAGGGTGTTTCTCAATCTCGAGTACACTTGCTTGGTAACACATGTCTTCCGAGCAGTGTTGGGCAAGTTACTTTTAAAAAGTACCTAGTAATAGTTATAGTTACTGCTCTCAAAAAAGTAACTAGTTACTTTATTAGTTACTAAATTGTAAAAGTAACAAGTTACTTTAATTTACTTTAAACATAATAACAATACACATACAAGTGTTTGTGTTGTTCTGGCACAGTAAGAGAAAAGACAACTACCCATCATTGTAGCAATTATCATTATGAAATGTAGTGGAACAATAAAACACAAAAGATATGTTTAGACATTTTGACAGGCACTGCCGGTGGTTGAGACGGTGGGGTCTTTGGCGACTAGTTTTATAGCCCCATGTACATTAGTTAGGTGCTTCAGGAGATTGGCATTGCTGTTATGTTCAAAAATTTAAAATAGTGGTTATATCTCCAAGTTGTAAATGCGCTGCTGCTCTCGCTGATACTTTGTCTTTGCCATTGTGTGTGTGTGTGCTGGTGGTGCGCGTTGCCGTGTATGTGTTTGTGTGTCTGTGTATTTTCCCCATAAGGCAAGACCCGCCCAACTCTGTCTCTGATTGGCTTACCCTGAAATGTTACCCCGCGTTAACCAATCATCACTCCTCTCTGGTCACTCTCACTTTTCCATGGTACTGTGAGAGGACATCACTGTATCCGCCTGTAAATGACATCCGCAGGGAGTCGCGGTTCAGTTCCATCACATAATGTAACGCAGTAACGCACACATTTAAATCACAGTAACTATAACGACGTTACTTAATGGGAATAGGTAACTAGTAATGCGATTAGTTACCACAAAAAGTAGTTGCGTTACAGTAACGCGTTACTGTGTAACGTGTTAGTCCCAACACTGCTTCCGAGTCACTTGCTTCATAAGCGAGGCAAGAATACCTCCTGGCATTTGGAAAATGAAGAGTGGGACAGGCGAGCAAGTGTGCAGGTGTGCGTCATATGAGAGGCCCCGCCTTACATTTTCCGCCACAGATTTGGGGAAATTGGTACGTGCGCAAAGCATTGTGGGGATTTTAAGACCGCGGAGTCTACACACGTGCAGCCTCGAAATTTTTCCAAAAAAAGTACGCCAAGCTCTTTAGATTTCCAAGTATGCTGGACATTGGAACAGTCCTTCGGCGGCACTCAATGACGTAGTATGCTTAAAATAGTGGGTCTGGAGCAGCTTTACTCGACATTGAGAAACACCGCTAGTGAGCTCTGCAGCACACTTGCCCCTTTCACACCAACGCGGTTCTCGTTCTAGCTCTGTGCTTGCGCTCTTCTGGTTCGGAACCGTTTTTTCTTTTCAGCCCCCGTTTTGTTCACACCGCCTAGAGCCCAACTGGTGCTGCCGCTGCTGCGTCATGACGTCACCGTTTACGTTGCTGATTTTCTCCCCAACGGCGCTCACAACAACAACAACAATGGGGGACTGCGTCGGGTCGATGATCGTGTTGCTTTTAATCACACGAAGCCAGATTAAATTAAATAATTACTTCTCCAACCTTATACTTTTCTCCAGAGTGACGTGGCTCATTGTTTATTAATGTGTTTCAGCGGCATTTACCGACCGCTGCAGTGCTGCTTGTCCACCGGAGTTTGTTCTCCCGTAAACTCACGGGAGCGGCCGCTGTAAAGACTGTCACACAAGCAGCTGATAAATATCCCCAATTCCCTGTGGCGACTCCAGGGTATGGCTGGGGCAGGCTACAGCCATGCCAACAAATGGCTTAGCCCCACCTTAGCCCCACCATGAAAAAAGTAAGCAAAAAAAATTCAGCAAACTTGCGCCGAGTACATTTCACAAACAGCAGCAAGATTGATTTCAGTAGCCACTTGTCTGGAAATGCCAAAGACTAGAAACGGTTTGGAAAACTTTTGTCACGTAGTGATCGTCTTCTCAATAAAACATCTTTGCTAATGTCTTCTGGCCAATCAGAATCACCATAACGGCGTGGTGACGGAGAATAGTTTTGCAGTAGAACTTCTATTTATAGATCCATGGATACAACATTACGTGTTGATAGAAATCAACACGTAATTAAATAAGACCCCACGGTTTGATGATTGATAGATTTGTGGGCTGTCTTTCATTTTGACACACAGAACAATGGGGGCTATCCACCCTTATCCACAATGTAAAGTAATTCACACAGCCTCTTCCCTCATCTCTCTGTGAGGAGCAGCAGGTTCAGCTTTCAGAACAAAGTAACAAAAAACAGAAATGGCATTCATTAATAATAAAAAAAGTGTTTTTTATTTTTTTTTACTACAAGACAAATGTGCCTTTTTATTTCATACAGTTCAATTTGGATTGAGACAGGGAAATAATCTAAACCTCACGCGTGGCGTTTCACTGTCAAGGGGGGAGATATAGCGTGTACGTAATTACATTGCAAATACTGACTTGAGCCCCACCACTGTATGGGTTAGCCCTACCATAGATTACCCAACAAAAATACTCTGGAGCCGCCACTGCTAATTCCCCATAAGTGAATGTGTGTCAGTCTGAATTGATGCTGTTTGGCATCACAACGCTGTTATGAAAGTTTCTCTGGTATAAAATGGGTGATGTTAGCATAGCAACCGAAGCGATACTATCTTGACTACTTGTTGTTGCTATCCTATTGTGGCATAAGCCGTTTTCTACAGGCACATTTTACCGGCGTATTTTTCATTATGATTCTACTTGTGATAGTCACAACCAGTGACAACCAGTGCAGCCCATATATTGATTCCATCCGATAGCTGCTATAATACAAAACAACACGTCTGCCTGCTCTCCACAATGATCAATAACAGCTAACGGATGGTCAAAGTAAGGTACCAATAAACAGACTCACACAAAGCCTTGTTAGTGTTGCCTGACTTTATAAGTGTGTGGTTTCCTTCTCGTCACTTTGCTCAGCACTACTGCTTGTTACAACTTTTATTTGCCGTACTCGCCATAAATTCTTAGCTCAGGTTAATCTCGCCCCCTTCCGACGTAAGCGTGACGTATGCGGTTCTTGCTTCTAGACCGAATTTTTTTTCCGTGACTGGTGTGATGCATTTTTGGAGCCTGCCACATTAAGACTGCAGGCATGTGGAATAGTATTTATTAATTAATCTCTTTGCACCAATAAATAATAATATTCCCCATCAGTCCAACAGGTTAAGAACTTCCTAATTTGTGTTGTTTACTTTCAGTTCTTAAATCGGCTTCCAAGCCTACAGCTAGGCAGGAATTGAGCAGAAGACCGCATTGAATTGTGGGATACACAGACCAACACTTGATGCACACTTTTCCTCATTTCAAATGTACATACAGGGCTAAGTGTAATGTGTGCTGTCTTATTGTGTTACTACCTGGCTGAAGATGTGACAGTGCAGCTTGTATGTAGCCTGCGGGACAAAACCCAGGGCAAAAAAGGCCATCAAATCCACCCTGTCGATCATAAGGTGTTCAGCCACAATATTGATTCCAGATGACTCAGATGTTGGCTCAATTGTCATCCTATAACCTTCGTATGGAGTATGCAAATCAACTATATTGATTGAGATAAAGAAAAATCCTCTAAAATGAAATCAACATCTGTGGTCCTTTCATCAGGTGAAGCTGCCCTTCCCTGTGGACCAGATCACACACCTGCCTCGCAACGACTTCCAGATCCTCATCAAGATGCACAAGCTGACTTCAGAGCAGCTGGAGTTCATCCACGACATCCGCCGCCGCAGCAAGAACCGCATCGCCGCGCAGCGCTGCCGCAAGAGGAAACTGGACTGCATCCAGAACCTGGAGGGAGAGATCCGCAAACTGGTACAGTCCACACACACACACACACACACACACACACACACGCACGCACGCACGCACGCACGCACGCACTCACACACACACACATATGCACACACACACTTTGTTGAGACTAGGTAAGGTTTTGGCACAACTTGTTTAGGGTCGGGGAAAGATCTGCATTAAAACATATCAAACTACAACTAATTGACCTTTCGCAAAGCCACGCCCCTAAATGCCCGTTGTCCAATCATATTTGATCACGTGCGCGGCTCCCTGTGGAAGTCCGACAAGCTTAGCGTTCAAATTCATTGCGAAAATGGTGAAGCGTTGTGCTTATGGTATTTGCAAATCGGATAGCAGATATCCCATAAGCTTAGAGGGGGGGGGGGGGGGGGGGGGGGTGATATTTTACCCGTTTCCTAAACCCAAAACCCGAGAGGAGAGATGCCGCCAGTGGATAAAGAAATGCGGCAGGCCCCATGCCCAGCTGAATATGGCGAATATCAACAAACACAAATACGTTTGCTCCAAGGTAAATACGTGCTAACGTAGCTAGCTAGCTAGCAAAGATTACATTCACAAATTAACTAACTAATTTAATTAACTAATTTCACTAACTAACGTTAGCTAAAGTCACACGACTACAGCTGTAAGCTGTGTGCTTCTAGGTCGTTTTGACCATGTATATCACTTGATGCATAATAATGTCTGAACAGCTGAGCTCCGTTATTAGTCTACCTGTGGTCAAAGTACAAACAAGAAAGCCAACAGGCAATCATTCATTTATATTTTGCTTTAATCTTTGTAGCATTTTTTTAATGGAAAGCCTACTGCCGACTTCCCTAATCCTGCTGCACAAGTGGGCACCCCGACCCCCACAAAGGAACAACAAGGTGGATGCAGAAAGCCACCAAGGAAACGGTAGTTAACTTTAGACAAACTACAACATTTAATGCCTCTTGTGATTTTATTGTTTTATTCCAAAATAATAATAATAATTCTGTCGAATTTGACATACAGCTCATGTGGTTTTTCACTCTTGCACTGCGACCTGTATGCAAGTGCCTCTATTGATGTTGTGCCTCCCTCTTTTCTAATGTTTATACTGTGGATATAACCCTCCATAGCGTATTGTAGCCCCTTTTGTCGGGACCTGGAGGATATTGCTGCGTTATTGCTCCAAAATGAGTCTGTTAAGGCGACTCCGACGTTACGGAGACCCTCCATTATGGCTTTGTTTAACGCATCCGGCTCTCAGCTTGTCGGACTAGCAACAGTAACCAAGGGGGGCGTGGCTTGGCGAAAGGTCAATTGCTAAGGTAAGGGATCCTTTGTTGTTATGGTTACAAGAAGAACCACGCACTTGTGGGAGAAAGGGATCAATGAGGTATCAGACAGGGAAGACAAACAGTGGTCTCTGTGTCAGAGCTGTGCCCTCAGCCCTCCCTGTGGAGTGATGAAGATGATAACAGGTCTCATTAGTTCTGCCTTTGCCTGTGACTGATGAGTGTCATACCTCACACAGACACTAGAGGTCGCCTGTTGAATATTAAGCAAGCATTCAGAACCCAAACAGGCCTGCTTTTAAAGAACACAACAACATTGCTGTTTAAGGTTCTGGTTGTGATGTGAATTCTTATTTTTTTAGCAATAATACATAAAAACACAAAGAGGCTGCTGATGTCTTAGAATACTTGAGGTTTATTGAAAGGCTTGGCCAAGGAGAAACAAAAGACCAACAATTCAAGCAAAAACTAGTTTGCAGTCACATTGTATGCCATAATTTTACACTCAAAACAGAGGTGTAAAATGGACTTCACAGCTGGTCTGCCTGGTGTGACTTAGGGCTTCCTACCATAATAAAGGACCTTCTGATATCAAAATATGTATTAAGATGGCCCCATGTACTGGGGCTTGGTTCAGATGCGTAGGACCGGGGTTCGAATCCAGCATCGGACAATTTTCTGCTTGACATCCCCTCTGTCTCCCCCTTTTTACACTGACACTTCAATAGGCGCTGGTTACCCAAAGATATATATGTATGTATTAAGACTAATGTTGGAATATATTTTTATATATACTAAATATACTACGAAAATGACAATGGTGAGACTGATTGTATCTTTTGTCACGACAATCTGGAGGTAAACAGCAGACATAATTTGTTCATATAAAACTATAATCCGTGATGCATGTGACGTGCATATATCCATATGACTTGACATTACGTCAGGTCATCAGTGTTCTAATGTTGATCCGAACACACCCTGACAGACTGTATTGGAACACAACACTGATGCTATGGTTTAATGGTGAGGACACACTGGGTGCAACTTGACAATATAGAAAACGTTTTGAGGTCATATCCTCATGGTTGAATGGTTGTAAGTCACTGTGGATATAAGCATCAGGTTAATGTACAGAAATGGGATGGAACTGAATGTCAGACTCTGATTGGCCCTGCTGTCCTGCTAACCTGCTGCTCCTTTGTCTCTCAGGTGAATGAGAAGGACAAGCTGCTGAGCGAGCGGAACCAGCTGAAGGTGTGTATGTCGGAGCTGTGGCAGAACCTGTCCTTCCTCTCGCAGCAGGTGTGCAGGGAGGTGCAGGGCACGCAGCCCCCCGCCCACGCCAGCATCGACCTCACCTCCAGCCCAGCATCGCCTTCTGACCACGGGGGGTCCTCCCGGCCCCTCTCTCCTGCGTCCAGACAAAACGCTGCGTGTCTCAGTGAGGCGGGGCAGAGCCCCGAGTGTCCCCTGCTGCTGGGGCCCAATGAGGAAGTATGTAGCCCCACGGTAACAGTGGACTTCTGTCAGGAAATGACTGAGAAATGTACAACAGAGGAGCAGACCTAGAGTCTCACACTGTCTATACCTTGATTTTTTGTTTTGTAATGGATGACACATCGTTGTCTTATCAGCAATACTGTCCAACAGGTGTATGTGGACTGGCAGCTTCCTGTCTCTCTGTCTCATCCCGACTCCACTTCCTGTCTGCTTCCCTCCCTCCCTGGTGCATCATGGGAGGTTAAACTCAGGAATTCCTCAGAATGTTCCCTAATGTCCCTGTAAACACGCACTTTACTTTACAGTCCTGTCAACGCTTCATACTTACTTTGGTACATATACACATGTGTTTTAACTGTTGAGGGTTACAGGACTTTAAAGTAAAATGTTACCAAAGGTGTGTATTTGTACAATTTTCATTGGATGACGCTGTCAGATGACTCTCATTATGCAAACTTTCTTTGGTCAAATTTCACATGGACTTCTCAGATGGACGTTTTTACACAGTTCTCTTCTGCCTTCTTTCATACGTCCGCTAAGAGACAGAAATACATTACAAAGCACTGCCCCCCCCCCCCCCCCCCCCCCTCCAGGAGGAGACAGCCGCTAAAGGGGGGTCTGGATAGATTAAAGGACCACACCGTTTCTGACTACATTTACACTGACTTTTCCATAGCATGCTCCTGTGTTCCTCAGCTATGTTTCGGGTTAGGGTTAGGGTTAGGGTCTTGAGCATAGATGATTTATTTCAATTATGCTCAGTCAACATGCAGGAATGTTGAAAATAGCTTGAGCTTGTTAGATCATTCATTTACTTCTGCTTTGGTTCTAGTCAAAGTTAAATACGCTGTTTCAAACGCTTCACTTTGCAGCTTCATGGTTTCCAAATCATTTTCACACAGTCCAAATGGTACCATTTATTTTCATTTGACTTAAGCAGTAACATGACTTTTAATGACCAAAACACACATAATGTAGTTTTAAATTACAGCCAGGCATACAATGAAACAAATATAAAGAATAAAATAAATGCATTTAGTGCTGGTTCCTCCATTCATTACAATATAATGACAGGAAGTGCTAAATTAAAATGATCTCAAACGTTTAAAAGGTTGAAATGTTTACACATTGGTACACTTAACTACAATGACCAATGAATGAAAACAAATCCTTAAAATATAAACAGACATGATATTCAATGTAAGGATTTATTTTCTCATGCAACTTCTTCTTTATTGCTATTTTATTTATTAGGTCAAGTGAAATATAGGTAACATTAGCTCCCTGGAAAACAGAGAACATATTTCAAAGTGTGTAAAGAGAGGACACAGATATGCTGTGGAAATGGAAGTGGTCTAAATGTAAAGGACACCCTGGTGTGGTCTTTGAACAGCAGCTGGACGGATCATAAGTGCTCTCTCTGTTTATGTATTGTCTTAAAGTAGAATTTAGTGTCTGTACTTACGGTGATGATGTATTTAGCTGCACTGTTCTTGTATTGTACATAAGACAAATACCCCTAATGAAAGTATTTGGTTCAGTGTGTTGGTGCACACTTCAGACCCACACATCATATATGAATCTGTTCAAACACAGAGCAACATGATCAATTCCCACTGACCAATCAGTGTCCCTCATGGAGTGTGAGGCTCAGAGCTGCAAACAAACACACTGGCACGGTATTGATTTAGGGAGACGCCAAATTCATCAGCGGTGAAACGTCGATGTCGGGGCACGTGGCCGGGGGAGTGCACTCGGTGGGGGGAGGGGTGTTTGGCTGGTGCAGTGGGGTCAGTGAAACCACTTTCAGCAGGTCAAAGTACAATCTGGTTATATTTCACTGCACCAGTACGGAGGAGGTTTAGGCCAACGTGTATTGAGTTCTGACCAAAATACATTTAGAGAGTTTCGTTGGAATTCTAGGAAAATAGTCCGATTTTTTTATTTAAAGCCATAGTTCTGAGATTCATTTTTGAACTCTGAGAAATAATGCCAACATTTTAAGAATAAGATCAAAGTTATGAGAACTATTTTTGAATTATTAGAAATGTCACGTTAAAGTCAGGATTATCATATTAAATAAAGATTTCTAAAATGCAATCAGAATTTGGAGAAAAAGGTCAGATATCAGATTAAATGTTGAATTGTGGGGGGAAAAAATCTAAATGTTGACCTTAAAGTCTGACCTACTATCAGACCTTACCTACCTAGAGAGTTATTGCTCGATGAGTTATAGTTAACCGTTCTTCTGACTTTTAACTCATCATTTAAAATGTTATTTCTGACTTTAATCACAGACTTTAAACTAAAGACTTTATTTGGTTATTGGATCTTTAAAGGTACCCATACTTACCCATACTTCTTAGAATTCTGACATTTTTTCTAAGATTCTGACTCTAATCTCCGAATGAAACATAAAATACTCAATATTTATTTGACATGTGGCCTTAATCCTCCTCCGTAGACCAGACACTCATCATTGGCCCTTCAAAATAAGAGCTGTTATTTCCAAGATGCCATACTCCTAGTTTAAAAAATAAGTAAAATGTTGTATTTGAAAAATAGAACTAAACTACGTTACTCAGAATGGCAGCTCTAACAGATCAGAAATAAATAAGTCAATCTGCCTTCAGAGGAAGGTTTCCCTTCAACCAATGCTAACCCCACAATGAGCTGATGCTCAGAGCACACTGAAGAACACTGCTCCCATTTTTATTTTATTCCTCAATGTGAACTTTATTTATTTTGACTCTTGATGTTGGGGGGGTGGGGGTTCGGGTGTAGAGGAAATTGCTTCGATGTAAATGTAGGTTGCTTCCCTTTCTTAGAGTTGGTTTGTTAATGGTTGTTCATTTTTGCATTCTTCATGAAAATAAGTCTTTATTTACAAGTCTCACATGTTCTTAGTTAAGTTTAATATTTTAACTTACAAGAGGTGTGAGTATGTTTACAATTTTGCGTATGACGTTTTTGTTTTGTAAAGATATATAAGACCTGGGAATTAAGCTTGCTTAAATTGACATCATGTAATAGTGTTGTGACAGAAAGAAGCATCTGACAGTGCAGCTACATTGTTTTGCCTTAGAGTTTAAAGAGGCCAAACTATCACGAGGGAACAAATTAATTCATTCCATGGAAACTGCATTGCAACAGTCCACTCCCTATTTATTCATTTGTAAGCTTTCTTTTTTAACCGGAAGTCAAACCTTGTGATCATTTTTTTTTTTCTTTTTCCTTTAATATTCATAAGCATTCCAGTCATGCAGAGTAATCAGCCCCGTTTTGTGACAAAAGGTTAATATAAATACAATAAATAAAACATCTATCAACATGAATATAGACAGAATATGTAATATAGCCATGAAAAAATAATTACACAAATGTAAACAACATTTTGAGCAATAAATAATCTTAAAACCAAAACTGCTAGGTGTAAAATGAACTATAATATATTGTCGTATAATAATAAAAAGAAAATGCCACTTCATTATAATCAGCTAGGTTCTGGATTTCATGACTGCATAATATATTTCTGTATATTTTCATATGATCTTTTCTGACTTAAGATTTAATATTGACCACTAATGCTACGTTCACACCGGACGCGATGCGAATATTCGCTTCGCTCTAATCGCTCAAGTTTCACCGCGGCTTACCGTTTGTTTTATCGCGTCATTCAAAACAGACATACCGTTGACGCGCGGCTGGCTCGGGAGCTACAACTACAACAAAATGAACATATTTTACCGTGATTCAATTGTAATACACGTTTCTAAATGATGCCGACGTAACAACATACTGATACCGGTTAGTAAAAACCATGAATTAATGCTTGACAAGTCTGCAGACAAGACGGCAGGCGAAAAACCTTTTTTAATGCTTGTTTTCTGAATGGAGATTGGGTCGACCAGGCTAAGCTAACGTTGTATATGCTCACTCCACACTCATAACAACAGCCTACAGACATAAATAAACCAGCGACTTTATTCGCCATGACACAGACAGTCTGTGGTTTGTACTTGTTTAACTTCTGTACAGTTTCTGAACAGATATGAGGACCTGTGATCTCTGTTTGCTAACTGCTAACAGCTAATGGCTGATGTTTTCTGGTTGAACGTCAGTGACGGCAGGCTGAGATCCTCACCTCTGATTGGCTTCCGCGAGAACGCATCACGTGAATTTGACGCTCGAGTTGAAAAAATTGAACTCTCGCGTTTGACGCGGTGGCCCCCTTCAATCGCGTGATTCGCGCCGCGTCCACCGCTTCATGCGTGCCGTCGGAGCGAATTCGTGTCTGATCGTGTCTCTGCATTGACTTTACATGTAATCGCGCCGCCCCCAAACGTTGCATCGCATCCGGTGTGAACGCAGCATAAGGGTCACCTTAATGTGTCACAAAGGAATATCCTTTAAATGTATTATTTTATTATTATCGAACAAATAGAAGGCAGCACTTCAAAGATGTAAAATATGAATACTGAGCAGACCAGTGTTTTCTTTTCTTTTTTTCCGGTCTACCCTGTTGACGATAAATTCCAAATGTGATCTTACTGCCAACCAATAAGCACACACTTTTTCTCTAATTAATTTTCTGATGGAGTTTGAACCACACTTCGCTATGGTACAAAGGTTAAGTGAAGTTATGGATAATCCATCGTAGACTTTATTATTGTGCAGTAATGCAATGCTGAAGTTTACGATCAATTTGCACTTAAAACTGCATTAGCATGCCACAAAGTGAAAAATGACAGCAGTGAAAGCTGTTACATTTACCAGATTAGCTAACACAGGCAAGGATGGAACCTGAAAGAAATGTGAAGCTATAGCGCGGTGCAGAGTCCTACAATGCGGGAATCAGTTAGCATTGTAGCACTTCTGGTTCCCTCGTCTTGGAGTTTTTTGAATATGTTTTTGGTAAATGCCTGAAATAAGGTCTGTGACCAACACTTGCTAAAGAGATGTTCACATTATGTTCTACAACATAAAATATGTCAGTAAATAGCCCACTTGTGATGGTAGCTTCTATGTTAGCAACCGCTGTACATAATAACAGCGGTTGCTAAACTGCTAAACGTCATTAAGCCAAACATTAGCCGCCTTTAGCTTAGCGGTGGTGGTGTTAAGTCATGTGACTGATTTGTAGTTTATTTATATCCTAACGTTAGCTTTTTACTTCTGCCGATTGCGTTGGCGCTTAAAAAATCATAAAGTGGTGTTAATATCTTCAGGGCCACAGATCTTATTTTCTGCAATATTCCAAAATCCAATGTAAAAATCCAATTTACTTACGTTGTCCCTGGACTACTCTATACATTCATGGTTGCCATAGTGAAGGTGTGGTAGGTGATGTAGAACCCCTGGTTTACACAGTATCTCTATGACTTCATATAACTCACGTCCACTAACTTGTGACTGCTACTCTGAACAGGCAATTGAACAGTTATATTAGCATGAATCTTCATAGAAGTGTCCAGCTTCCATACGTCTTTGAACGCAGCTTTTATCTTGGCACAGTTATTTATTTAAACCATGAGCAGTGGTTTTCAGGGAAGACATTTCCTTTAACTATTTTGGAATGAAATGCTTTCTTTAATCACAACACATAGTGGCAGACTAAAGGAAGTACTTATGTAATCCAATCTGTTTACAGAATCGGGGCCACTTACATCTCAGATTGTGATTTTTGAGGTTTTCTTAAACCTCTGTAGAACAGACTAAGCACTTATCTACCTGGATATTTCAGCATACCTCTTTTTATGGGTACGGACTGTATGATAGTCGTGTGGACAGTTTCTGTGGCGTTGTTCCTAACTTTTTACAGTGGTTACTTCATTGTATTTATAGATTTTTGGTGAGCCATTTTTTACGTGTTCTTATTTTTACCTGTACCTACAACATGACTGTTATTTGCAGATTGAGCATTTTTCATTTCCTTTTTTATCTTTGAATGTTCAAAATGAGTTGTGTTTTGTTTAGATTTATTTGTAAATATTGTGCAACATGTCATGTTTTGTTAATTTGATATGAAAAGGGTTTTAAAGAGAAAAAACAGCATTTTGTCTAGGCATTTTTTCTTGAGAAATAAAACAAAAAGCATGAGAATTCTCCGGTGTTGTGTTCAATGTCTGCTCACACAGTGACCGCTTTTTTGTTAAGAAGCATTTAATGTGAATACTGTCCATCATCATCTCTCATGAAATGACTGTATATAAATGACTATACACAGATACACATGACTCTAATCAAGTGTTAGAAAAAGTATTTAAAGATCATAACGTCCATGTTACACAAGTTAGTAGATCCTCTGAGGAGTTTGCTCCATGATCATCCATTAAGATGTCCACATTAGAAAACATTATAAATAAACACAATCCTTTCCTTTTACTACCAACAAGTAGACTTTCTAAGGTGCTTCGATTCCAAATCTGGTGTTCCTACGGCACTGAGTCCGCTGTCCCATCATGGCTGACTCCACTGGCTTTGTCCCCATCATGACTCCATGCTGCCGGCTGGACCACTGATAAAGTTTGCGGAACACAGCTGCGACGCCATGATGTGAGGCTCCACGCTTCACTTCTTCATGATAGAGGAGATATCCAGAAACATGCTCTGAAAGGACAAGAGGACAGGGTCAGACTGGAGCAGCAAGACGTAGAACACAGGGTGTAGCTTGGGATGGTGGAGTGTTTGAACAGATCAACAGAACATGAATGTTTCGTTAACATATGAACACAGTTAGACAAGAGAACATTACGTTCAACTGAATTGTTCTAATTAATTGGTTTTCTCTACCGTAAAATACATGTAGATATGTTGTGTCACATTCACATTCATTTTATTTGTGCATGTATTTAATCACCTCTTATAATTGATATCATTGTTTATCTATGTGATGAAGTAATACTTATTTTATTTCTGATTCCTGATGTCTGTAACTACTGGGCTTCATCCAAAGCACCTCTACCCTCTTCTGCTCTCTCTAAACACTTTCTCCTTTAACCTATGACTGTTTATGTGTATTTGTCTCGTCCCAGATGTGTTGGCTCAACCTCATCACTCTACCAGTGAGTAATCTTCCTGCTCTTTTTTCTCCCCTTTGCTTCTTTGATTATACGATATCAGCTGGTAGGGCTGCACAAATAACTAACTTCAGTTAGTCTGACCGATATTGCAATTGCGATATGATTCACGATATTCAGTATTCTTTAATCCTAGTTCTAAATATCATTGAAAAATATATACAATTATTATGGTGTTTCTTTTTTAGAGGATCTATACTAAACAGATCTTTTTCTGTCGGATACAATTTATAGGCTGGGGTCTGTCTTCAGCTTCACAACACTCCATTCAAAATGATATTTTAACACATATTTACCCTTTAACAAATATTGTGTTTCCTGCAACTTCAATATTCCACTAGACCATATTGCAATTTTGATACAATTTGAATAACTGTGCAGCCCTATCAGCTGGTAACAACTGTTATACTCAGCACAGAAATGGTGGATAAAACCCGAAGCCAGAAGCCCTCTGCTCTGTAGAACTTCTCTTCTGATGTTTTGGACTACTGTTAAATGAGACACGAGAAACTCTGCTCTTTACTTGCCATTGACATCCTCCGGCCTCCGGCAGGCGGCATCATGGGCATGTCCCCCTGCAGGGAGCCCAGCTCATCGGACTCCTCTGAGGAATGTAAGGACTGGCTGGTGGAGCCACTGATGGAGGACAGGCTCTCGGACGGAGGCCTGATCATGAAGCTGGTCTTCCTCGGGTTGTGGATCAGCCCCTCGCTCGCCATAGACTCCCTTCGATTGTCCCCGTCCAGGTCTCTGATGGCGCTGGGCCTAAAGGTGCTAGAGGACAGCAGAGCCTCCAGGTGTCTGGGGTGAGTCTGTTCTCCCTCACAAGGGTCCCCGAGGAGGCCTGTTACACTCCCCTCCACCATGGTTCCAGCAGAAGCCCAGGCTGGATTGTGATCCACCATAGCCATGTGGACCTCTTTACCCTCATGGGTTTGAGGGGCTGCACAGTTCTGGCCAGACCTTGGTGGCATCCTGGGTTGGGGACAGATATAGTTGGTCTGAGTGTGTCCCACATAGGCCAGGCTGTTGTGTCTCGTGGTGTCGTGGTTGGCTTTGAGCCCACTGTTGTAGTAAGGAGGCTTCATGTCGGCCTCTGGAATCACTTTGAAGGTCTGAGTCAGGGGCCCGTTGTGAGGCGACGCATTACTCGTCACACACAGGTGCGGTAAAGACGCCTTCTTCTTGGACCTGTAAATAAAACTGTCTTCCTCCGTGTACCTCTCTCCAAACAGTGTCTGTTTGATTTTCCTGATGCCCAGGTGGGATATTTCCAGAAGGTTGAGGAAAAGTGACACACCAGCAATGGCGATCATGAAGACCATGAAGATGGTCTTCTCCGTGGGCCTGGAGATGTAACAGTCCACGCTGTTAGGGCACGGCAGCCTCTCGCACCTATAGAGGGGCTCCAGTTGGACACCATAGAGTACATACTGGCCCAGGATGAAGCACACCTCCACCATAGAGCGTGTTAGGATATGGATGATGTAGGTTCTCAGCAGAGAGCCTCTGAGAGGAGCCTTCTTCACCCTCTTCTGCTCGTCCAGCTTCCTCAGCTCCCTCTCCAGACGCCTATGTTCCTCCGAATCCAGCTCAAATTCTTCCAGGTCCTCCTTCAGCTGGGCCTTCCTGCGGTGCCGCTCCTTCTCAAGCGATCGGATGCAGTAGAGGGCATGGCCCATGTAGACCAGCGAGGGCGCAGAGACAAAGATGACCTGCAGGACCCAGAATCGGATGTGGGAGATGGGGAAGGCCCGGTCGTAGCAGACCGCCTTGCAGCCCGGCTGGTCCGTGTTGCAGACAAACTCGGACTGCTCGTCGTCCCAAACGTCCTCGGCAGCGGCCCCCAGGATCAGCATGCGGAAGATGAAGAGGATGGTGAGCCAGATCTTGCCCACGATGGTGGAATGAATGTGGACCTCTTCTAGGATGCTGCCCAGCAGGTTCCAGTCACCCATGGTCTGCTTCTCACCTCTTCACTGCCACATGTCCTCAAACTGTGGAGACAATACCAGAACACATCAGCCTCACAAAGCAGAGCTACTTACAAGGCTGAGGGGAAATTCTAGAGAAAAAGACGGGTTACAAGTTTTATTTTTGTGTCTTGGGCCATCAGCTCTCTCATGGTATTGATAAAGGTGTGCTGCTAAAAGGATTACTGAAATCTTGGGACATAGCAACCTCTCCTAAAACAAATCCAATGGGGCAGGAAACAGAAGCAGTCAGATAATCGGACATGTAAAAAGGTGACAGTTTATCCCAATTTCCTTTGGCTTCCTTTAGATGTAAAACTGTGTATGCACGACTACTGTTCCTAAAGTTCATTGGTTCCAACTCAAAAAAGGACGACTGAAAGAACTCACAAATACATTGTTTATTTTTAAATGCTAAGTAAATCCAAAAACCAGTTGTTTATTGTGAATGAAACATTAGGAATTGTTAGTTTGAATGTGCACATGGGATTTGTTGACAATAAAGAAAATTGTCATATCAACAGAATCAAAACTTTTACACTGAGAATATATTGAGATACATACTGGACCAGTGTTTAGAAGATGATGTAGCTCCCCTTGAAACTTCCAAACATCACAACAGCAGCTCCAATGAGAGAGCAAGTGGAGTGTACGTCCAATCCGCTGAAGCCGGGCTCATGCTGATCTCTGACTGAAGGAGATAACTGTCAATCATGTGTCGCACAGCCTACGCAAAAAAGAGCCCCAGACCAAAGAGAAGCAGAAAGTCAATGGCCTGGCACTGTGACTCTATGTGTTACGTATGAACTGCCTGTAACAACTATATCCTATGAACAATGTTATGGAATAAAACACCATGTAAACAAATATCACTCTTAACGGAAATGGAGACTTTGAAGCATCAAAAGATAGCGTTTGCTGAGAATTAGTGGTTACATATTTAAGTTTTATTTGAAATAATCAAGCAAAGGTTTGATTTGCATTTAGGGTCTACATTAGACTCCAGTTTGTAGAACTGCAGCGTTTGTTTCAACATTCAAATGGAACATTACTTCATGTCTCCAAAGATTGTCTTATTGAGATTAGGTGTGTTTGAAACTTCAACCACCATGTTTTAACATAGGATCAAGACGTTTGAGAAATTCATTAGAGTAGTCATACTCATGTGAAGTATGTCCTTGCAATTACCAGTGTCCAATTTCTGTGCATTATGTCTGCAACACATGAGGATATAAACATTTTACACAGCTTAAAATGTAACTGCAGCCCTAAAAATAACTTACACGTCAGATGTCGTGGTGGATTGACCCTTCAATGAGTGTGCAAATGAAATACACCGAGCTTAGTGCGGTTTTCTGTCAGGTCAATAATCCAGTACCATCAATAACATTAATACTCAAAATAATGTACAGGTGCCAATTTGGGCCATCTCAGAAACTGTTTACATGATGTTTACTGACCAATGTCTTGCATTACTTTACATCAAACGACTCTATTAATGAATTGACTTCAGCATCACTTACATATCAGTGGTTTGGGTTCCCTCTCGGCCTCCTGGTGCACGTCGTCATGTTTATAATAGCATCCCAGGAATTGCATGTGTCAGTATGGCTACCGCATGGAGGTGTTTGGTGTTCCTCTTGTCGCGGTCCCAGACTCCAGTCCACATCCCTCTGCCCTGCTGGTCTTTGTCTCCTGCGTATGCTGGCTGGGTGCTGCGAGCCCTCTCCCGTGTTACATGCAGGGTTCACAGGATGTGACCATTGATCGGCTTCTGACGGGACAATGTCCCCTACCCCCCTCCGCTCTCCCACGCCAGCAGTGCCAACTCCAACCAGTACCATCAATATCCTCTCTGACAGAGAGATGTTTATGGCTGGTGTTCCTCACTGGGCCTGCACTCCACATACAAATGAAACTTTGTCAACCGGTGTGTCTTTATAATGGATCAGATCCTTCTGGCTACTCTGCACACAGTTCTAAATGTAGATGTGCATATACATGCTATATGACTGCCTGGCCTCCATGCTATGTTGATTTAATCCAACAAAGTATGTGTAGGGACATTGTGAAAGTGTTCATGTGATAACAAAATGTATGTATGTAAGTCACTTTGGATCAAATTGTTAGCCAAATGCCATGTAATATAACGTAAAGAAATAATTACCAGACATGTACTGAAGAGTAAGATGTCTTTTTATATGGAACAATTAGACACAGAACAATTCCTCTGCTTCTCTTTCCGGAGTGTACCAGAACAACTAAATACCTGGAGGTAACCTGGACCACCTGTAGTGTTTTGGACCCCTTAAAGTAGACATGAATGGTGACATTCGTTCAGAACCTTTCAGCCCCGCCTACTATCCAGTCTCTAATTTACCTGGATTCTGCCACTAGAATAGAATAGAATGGGAAGGATGAAACCCTCTTTAATGGTCACCCATGCAGAGCACACAGCACACACAGTGACATGTGGCCTCTGCTTTTAACCCATCCTAGTACCAGGAGTCTAGTACTAGGAGCAGTGGCTAAAGCTGTGCTCTGCCAGAATGGAAATGTTAATCAGAACATGTGTTGTGCTCCTCAGAGGGGGGGCTGCGCCTTCTCGTGGTTCTTCTCATGGTTTTCCCTTTGGGACTGCTCCACATGAAAACAATCAGAAAAAATAAACCTACGTCCCTCCACATAAACTGTCTGGAGGCCTTTACTAGGTTGAGGAATTATATCAGTAGAGCTGTAAGACACAGTTGTTTAGCTTAATAACTATAACTATTTCTAAGAGGTTTTTACATGCAAATCTCCCTTAATACAACATTTTAAAAACGTTTTTATTTGTTTCAATGATTATATTTAATTATGGTCCGATAACCAAAACAAAAGATTTTCTGAAATATAATGTTGAAATATTTAACATGTTGTCTTTACTTACGGTTTTAGTATTAAATACCAGCCATAGCAGGTTTCAATCCAATGTTAAATCACATAGTCATTTGATCCTGTGTCAATAGAAACTAATGATAGAGTGCAGAATCAAAATAGAGACAAATCACTTTTTTTTTTTTATTCTAGTTTTACACTTCCCAAACAAAGCCAAACTATAGGTCCCTAATGCTGCATTTAATGAAGGACTATTATTTGTAACTTTTCACTCAAAGCGGAAGATTTATTCTGCAATCTCCACGCTTTGCAATGTACAGTATATCAATTATATTGACTTTTCCACAGCATATGAATGATCTCAGTATACAAGAATGCAGTTGTGTATGCTAAAATGACAATGATGAAATACCATGTTGTCTGCAGCATATTGAATGCTGGCACTATGCTAGTCAGGGAGGCCCACAGACCCCCCCTTCCCCTCGGTGCACAGAGTAAAGCAATGGTACATATTACTGGCTTGATTTGAGAGCGCTGTGCTTGGCTGCATAAAATGACCAGTTGTGCCTGCAGGGCCTTTAATTACGTTTCCATCGCGCTCTGACAGTCAATGCAGCATTGATTTGATTTTTCCCCTCAGAAGCTGCGGCTGTGGTCGCTGAGGCCAAATGTCACCCCAGGATCATTGGATTACACAACCAGCCTCCGCTCCATCAGGACCCGCCCACACGCCTGACTGACAGCTGAGCGGCGAGGGCGGGACTTTGTCCTGTTTGTTGACAGACATCACAACTCATCCACAAGTTTGTCTTGAATTAGTGATAACAATAGAATACTCCAGGAATGAGTCCTTAACCAGGAAATGAGTTAGCATTTTAGCACCTTTACCTTTCAATGTTTTTTAAATTATTTTTTGGTTCGATTCTGAAAATAGGGACTGCAGATAACACAAACTTACAGATTTTCAAGTTTTGTTCTACAACATAATTTAATAAATACCCTACTGGTGAAGATTTACATGTAAAGATGGTTGCTAACAAGTGGTTGAAAGAGAATGTATACCTACTGTAATCAAGCCGGAAATTAGCCGCCTTTAGCTTAGCGTAAGTAAAGTGCAGCCATGCTAGTTGGTGTATAGCCTAAAGTTAGCTATTTACTTCTGGCCATTGCATTTAAAACGTATAAGTATAATACACATCTTATTTTTTGCAATATTCTGAAACCCAATGGAAAAATCCCATTGGTTCTTGTTGAGGGAGCTGACCTTGGGGTCGACCTACAAACATATAGTACATAATCACTGCAGCATTCCATGTACCTAGCAAGTAACAGTGTAATGTCACTATGAATATTTAGTATTTAATGGTACCTCATACTTTAATTATACTCATTCAGAGGGGAAATTTACTTTTTACTTCAAGAGAAATGTAGATTTTATGTACCAAACTAATGCTACGCTTTGTTGTTGTACATTAAATTCCCTCCTTAATGGAATTACTGTGTGTGACATCAAACCTTGATCCAACAATCTTTATTTACGTATAATGCAAAGGAATTTTACATTATTTAGACAGTTGAAAGATACAGGAAGCATGAAAACGGAGAACGGTGGAGCAATGACAACACATGGACCGAAACAAAAGGTAAGACGTATCCACATAATAATAAATAATGTTTGAAGCACATTTCACAGATAAAAGTTATTTAGCTGTTTCAATAAAAGGTAATATTACGGCCAGTATATATACGGAGCATAACGTTAGCTTAGCCTGATCGATCCGATCTCCATTCAGAAAACACGCATTTTAAAAGGTTTTCGCCTGCCGTCTTGTCTGCATACTTGTCAAAGCATTAATTCATGGTTTTTACTAACCGGTATCAGTATGTTGTTACTTCGGCATCATTTAGAAACGTGTATTACAATTAAATCACGGTCAAATATGTTCATCTTGTTGTAGTTGTAACCCCCAAGCCAGCGCATCTTGTTTGAATGTAGCGAGTAAACACAGCTGACAGCCGTGGTGAAACTCGAGCGTTTAGAGCGATGCGATAAGAGCGAAGCAAATATTCGCATCGGTATAATGTGGCCTTTTTTTGTATTCCAAATGAATAATGGAAACATGACTGAATGGAATGTATCATCATCATGTACATCTGGATAAACTATGAAATAACATACTCTTGTTCTTAAAGGGCCTCAGACTAAATTGTGCATATAGTTGTATGTTCTGTTCATGTGTGGTCTCCAACCTTATGCAACTTGCATTGAAGTATTATGATAAAGAACTATAGGGGTAAACAAACTTGACTAAACTATACATAAATATGAAAAACATTACATCTGCCATCCAGCTAGCAGTGAAACTCAAAGTCTTACTAAAACACATTCATGAGTGAGCTTGACTCAAAAGCATGGATGGCAATTGGACAGTGAGTCAAAAGCCTCCTTTTGTACTTTTATCAGTTAGTTGTATACAGTATAAATCCTTGGATCTATTTACTTATTATTTACATCAACCTTATACATTATGTATTTTCTATTTTCTATTTTTCCTGTTGAAGTTGTAGCTGGGTTTTTCTATGTTCAACCAAAGTACAGCAGTTCATCCAATCATCCATTGGTCAGTATCAGCTGTCTGCGTTCTCGTTGGTCTTCAGCCTCTCTAGCTCCTCCTCCAGGGCGTTTATTCTCTGCAGCAGCTCCCTCTTGTCCTGCCGAGCTGAGAGCTCCGTCTGCTGCTCCACCTGCGCCACCTTCCTCTCGTACCAGCGCTCCAACTGAACCGACACAGTCTCAAAGAACCGCTGAGTCACCTGACAGGAACACAACAACACGCTTAAAGTGGTTCTAGGTTCAGGATCAGGGTGAATTCTGAATTGTTTTGCTCAGGTGACTTCGAAAAACGTAGATAGTTTGTCATTTTGGGAAATAGTAATATATATTTTTTCTGAGAATGCTATGAAAATACTGATATCAGTTAAATGACCTAGCTTCGCACATCCCCCGCCCTGCTTGGGCCTTCTTGACTATTGTCCTTTTCCCAAATCACCCACTCTTTGTTCGGCAAAGTGCAGAGCTGTGCTGTTTTTCAATTTGTGTACTTCTCTACTTATATTTGCTTTTTTTGTTTGCAAAAGTGTGCCCCAATTTGAAGAAATGCAAAATGCAGTGCACTATGGTTACCTGAATTGTCAAAACATGGATTGTGAAACACTGGGCAATTCTCGGCTTTGTAACGGAAGTTGCAAGTCCAGCCAAGATTCCTCAGGTAAACAAAGCACGATATTAAAAAAAGGTATACATTTGTTTGTTTTTTAGTGTTTATTAAAGGTCTCCTATTATACTATTTTTAGGCATATATGATAGGTCTCCGATATATAAATAATGTCTATGAATAGCTTTGCTCAAAATACCAAACAGATGACCCATTGTAGCCTCATAACCAGGGGTGCACATCACTTTTTTGCCCTGGTTCTCAAAGGAGCACCTGGAGATGTTGCTTGGTGCTCATCCTTAAAATGAAATAAACCGTAACTTTTGAGGGGTCTTGACTTTATTTGCCAGACACACGGCACTGAACACACATGCAGAGGTGAACACAGAACACACATGCAGAGGTGATCACAAGAAAACATTAGCACGACAAAGTAATCCTACAAGCTGTCATCACTACCCTCCTGACTGTTCTCCTCACTGCTCTCCTCACTGTCTTCCTTTCTGCCAGACATGGTAGCTGATGATGTAGGCCTACTACTTTCTCTCTGGTTGAGTCTGCGATTAGCTTCTTGCATCCACAAGTCAACAGCTGGTTTTGGGTCGAAAGTCTCTTGTCATCTTAGACAAGTGGATGTAATCAAATAAGTATGTGAACATAACCAATAACCTACCATAGCCAATAACAAATTAATGTAACTTATAATAATTATAAAGGAGTGCCTTGGAAATATGCGCATGCACACCTGCGCACCAGTTATGTGCAGCCCTGCTCATAACCCTCTATTTCAGCCCTGATAGAGAAGTGCTGATTCTGGGTCTGGCTCTTTAAATGTTTCCGAGCTGTTGCTGGCCACGCCCCTTTGGAGCCTGCATGATAGTGATGGGAATTATGGCTCTTCAAAGGGAGCCGGATCTTATGGCTCCGTTCCTTTCAAAGAGCCGTTCAAAAGAGCAGTTTTTTTAGAGGGGGCGGGGTTACTAGGTTTATCTGCGAATAATCACCAGGATAATGATTGACTGTATTGCCAGATTTAGGCCCAATCCCAAACCCCTCCCTCGAACCTACTCCTCCGTGACGGAGTGAACTCCGTCTGTAGCTACACTCGCAGCTCAACGAGGCTCCCTCCTGTCAGATGGAGGGAGTAAATACAGCAGCAAGCTTTGGGACACGCTCCCCTCTCTCCGGCAGAAACAGGAAATGCCGTAACTGTATGTAACAACGGTTTCAAATCAGCATCTCTTAGACAAAAAATGTAAATTAATAACTCAAATAATCTTTCATTGTGTTACTTTTTTGTAAAGCTCTTTTAGTTTTAAACCTGATGTTTATAAGCTTCTTAGTTTTTGCAACAGTCTGTAAATATACACAACTTTATAATAAAATGCACACATTTACCTTTTTCTAGACTAAACACAGGTATGATCCTAAGCTAAAACATATGAGGTTATCATGAGGTTGTTAACATCGCAGTTTATCAGTTTATTGCTGGAACTACTTGTAAACAGCGTGTTTCCTGACGGACACACACAGCGTGACTCCGGTCAGGTAGAGACTGGTCTCAAGTCAGCACCGCTGCAGACTCGCTGTTTGAGGGCTTGATAGCCCACTCCCCCTCCACACCGTTCCACACTCGTTGCTTTGGAACAGCCCTCAATATGGCGGACCCTCCGTGTGAACGCACAAACGGAGGGGTAGGGTGTAGGGGTAGGGTGTATGGGGCGGTTTGGGAATGGGCCCTAATGTCAATAATCTGCTTTGTAAACATGACACAAGGTGGCGCTATATCCATGTCATTCATGTCAGTGAATGTACTACTAAGTAAATAAAGTTTCCTTGCCTTGAATGAAATTCACGCAACTCTTAATATTAGACACTGTGTTTTTAAGTGGCGATGGAGATTATTTGTTGACCCTGCTTTAAAGGATATTTTGCCTTTACAAATGGTGCGCTTGCTGCCTGGGTTTTGGTTGAAGTGCATCCAAATGATGCTGCGTTTTCGCGTTTGGCTCATTTTCCACCCGAAAATTACATTGTCTACCTGTCCTGTAGCACTTGTTATGACTTCTCTCTCGCGCGTATTCCCTTAAGATTCGCCCCATCTCACTCCTCGTGCTGAAACCTACCAATCAGAGTAGGGGGCGGTCTTCACAGAATACTTTTGGGGAACAAAATCAAGGTTTTTTAAAAGGCGAGTGGATTTTGGCAGGCAGTGAGTGCAGACCAACGATTGAACGATAAAAAGTTCAATCGTTCAAAAGAA